>NW_026606226.1:11550000-11940000 GCF_029834395.1 Sorex fumeus
GTTCTTTCTGTATGCTCTTTTTTTGAAGCCCCTTTCAATAGTATGTCTGACCTGCTCCATTGATCCCAGATTTCATATCTTTTCTCATTAATTTTGTCTTTTTGCTGCCTCTTGATGTGTCCTTTATTGTCCAACCCTAGTACTCAATATTTGGTTCTTGCTATATCTTCTTGATTTCCCCCACAGGTATCCTCTTCTTTCATGGTAGCTATCATGCATTCTTATTGTTCCAAAATAATAATAATAATTTATTTCATTTTTTACCCCTATCATCTACAATCAGCATCTTTCAAATTTATTTTCTCTGTTATTGTGATTTCTGATTTTCCTGGTAGGGTTTTCCTTAAATATTTGGAAATAACAAAATCCGGCTGCACAACATCTTATCAGGACATCTTTTTATGACATCTTATTATCTCATTCCTACTTTGGACAAACTTGCAGGCTATCGAATGTAGCCTGCCCACAGGGCAGAGTCTGGCAAACTCCCCGTGGCATACCAAATATGCCAAATACCAGTAACAATGATGGGTCTCATTCTCCTAAAGAGCCTTGAATATAATCTCAGGGCTAGGATGAAAGAGACGTTACTGGGGCCTGCTCGAGGCAATCGACGAATAACAGGATGATGAATGAATGAATGAAAACAAAATCTATTTTATTTTATTTTTATTTTTGGCTCACACCCGACAATGCACAGGGGTTACTTCTGGCTTTGTACTCAGGAATTACTACTCCTGGGGGTGCTCAGGGGACCATATGGGATGCTGGGAACTGAACCCAGGTTGGCTGTGTGTAAGACAAACGCACTACCCACTGTACTATTTCTCCAGCCCCTAACAGAATCTATTTTAGTAAAAGAGAGTCATTAAAAAGTTCATTGGAAAATTTTCTACAAGTCCTGAGAAAGATTTGGGCTTGGCTGTTATTTTTCCTGGGATTAGAAAGGAACGGGACAAGCAGTGGCAGGTTGAGAAAGATTCCCTTGGCTTTGCTATAGATCCTTCCTCTTTTCATTCTGGTAAGGAGACTTCTCTGCTTCTCCTTCCTGCTGTTACTGAACCTTCTTATTTCAGTTTCTCCTGAGGATAAACCTCTTATCTTCACCCAAGGGGAAGGATAGTTACTGGCAGCTCAGGAAATGAATGACCTCTCCGAGTCGATCTCTTTCCCAACATGACTTAAGACAAATCCTTCTCTGTTCGTCCCTGTACATTACCTCTAGTATTGGCTTTGCTAGATGCTTCTCGTTCCCGAAACTTTATGTTATTCTGGAGGATGAGTTTAGAAAGTACCTATATATATTTAGCTGTAAGGGCGAGTATAAAAGACATGGGGATTATCCATTTGTATGGATACTAAGAAGTAATTCTTTAAGAAAATATACCTATGGTAATAAGCACCAGAATCTTAGTGTAGGCTGAGAAGTGGGAATTCCAACAGTAACCATTGTGGCCACCCACCACCCACCAACAGCTTATTAAGCTATGTATGTATCTGAGTTCTTGAGGGAACAATTATTTGGGGCATGGGACATCATTTTGGGACTGTAGGGCCACACCTTGTGATGTTCAGGGCTTACTCCTAGCTCTGTGTCCAGGAATCAATCCTGGTGGTACTCAGAGGTTCATATGTGGTGCCAGGGATCAAACTGGGGTTGGCTGCATGCAAGGCAAGCACCATAACCTCTGTACTATCTCTCCAGTCCTATAGGGAGAGATTTTTAAATAATAAAGATCTCTTTCACTGACTTCCAAAGTTCAATGAAGGGCGAAGATTGTTCAGAATCTTTTGAAGTGAGTGACCCCCAAATGGGTCAGAACATTCTCCCACTTGGGTGGCAAGTTCAACCTGCATTGTTGGTGGCCTGGAGGTTCCAGGAAGCTGTAGTGTTTTAGGGATGGGGTGAGTGTTGTGTAGAGATAAGGAGCTTCAGAGAGAGTGGGAGTCACTGATAGCAGTGGTCATGCCTGCCTCGAATATCCATGACTGGTGATGGGTTCATGAATAGACACGGGAGTGGCTAATTGTGACAGAAGATCCTAGGAAACCCCAAACACTGCTAAGGGTTATCCACACTAGACACAATAAATGGCAAAATGATATAGACACCATAGGATGGAAATGAACATGAAAGAATTAGCTGATCCAGTGGGCCAAGGTCAGAGAGTTTGGGCTCAATGACAGTGGAGGTAACAGACTGTACCTTCAACCGTAACAATTGGGGTGCCTGGTTCTGCACCCAGAGGTTGCTGCAGTGGCTCTAGGATGCCTGCTTCCAAGGAAGGCCCTCGGGGTGTTTGTCCCATGTGTCTGTCTCACAGGAACTAGCATTTCCTGCAGAAAGGAAGCTGCAGGAAAGTCTGCCTCCGAGGCAAGTTTTGTAGCCATTAAAGAGGGAAAAAGAATTTCTCGCTATAACCAATTTGCAGGCAGCAGCCGAACTCTGTGGGTCAGCGACTCAGCGTACTGCAAGGCTGAATTGTCTCTGCTTGATTGGTATTCCATTGCCGGCGGCAGAGCCTGCGTGGCCCCTGACCACAGCCTAACCTCTTTCAAGCCCAACTTCCAAGTCTCATCTCTGTCCGCTTCAGGGCACCAAAGCTATTAGATTGTAGTCCTGATAGAAAGAGGAAGTTAGGGAGTAGCAGGGGACACTCTCTAGTTAAATTATGTACCCCTGCAGGTATAATAGGGTGTTTTAAGTAGGAGGGAAATAATGATCAGAGGAGAAAGATAGAACTACAACAGTGACTCACGCAAACTTTGATAATGAAATAGAAACTCTGTGACAGTGTCATGGGAAGGGGCCAGCACCATTTCACCTTGCACTAAATGTGAGCCTAACTTTGCTGGAAATCTGGGACACCGATACTTACCTGGTGAGAGGAAAACTTAGCATTTAATCCTCTGGATCCAAATGTTGCCATTTGCCACAGTGACAGTGCATGCTCGTATTCTAGCCCACGCATCGTTCATAGAAAACCTGGGAGGTTGGGAGTTTGAAGAAAAGGCACTTCACGCTGCTTCTCAAAGCTCCTCGAGGAAAGCAAACAAAAGACACTGTCAGAGGTTATTTATTAAGTCAGGATAGGTTTTATTAATGCATAAAGTTAGTGTAAACTAAAGCAAAGTGTTCAATAAAATTTGTTTGAATCACAACCTTCAGAGTGCCCCAAATTTAGGTGTCTTAGAATAATTTTAAGTTATTACCCACTGTTTAAAAATCAACATTGTGTTCATGAAGTCTGTGGTATCTCCCCCATATATGGAGTTACCTGTCAACACGGCACTCTCTTCTAACATGGTAATGAAATGCCACAAAAGAAAAAAAAAGATCAGGAAATCACAAATTCATTTTTACACTCCAATAAACATTGGCAGGAGGTGGATAGGTTGAGCTCCAAGCCATCAGTGACATTAAAATCTGGATTACAAGATCTCTGCTTCAAACGCCTTAAGAGAAATACAGAAACAGGCCATGGTGTGCATACTCAAGGTGATCCATCTGTCCCACCCCATAACACATCCTCAGCGGTCCTCACTGCCAACCTGTCTTCCATACTGGCCAGCTCAGACTGCCACCAGAAACCACTGGGATGGGCACACACTTGAGAGCTCTCAATTTGTCCTTTGTCTTTCAGTTAGAGAGGCACTATTTAATCGTCTCCCCTCCCCACCCCTCCCGCTACACCCGGCCCACTTTAATTAAGCATCGTGGTTTACAAAGTTGTTCATGATGATTTGTTACAGGTGTTCAATGTTCCAACATCACTCCCACCACCACCGTCGCCTTCTCTCTACCATTGTCTCCCATGTTCCCAATGATCCTCAAACCTGCCCCTAGAGCAGGCCCACAATAATATCTTTTATATTGGTTATTATCAATAAATGGCTACGGGATGATCAAGAAATATTTCTGTAGAAGAGAATTTGCTAAAATTGTTTCTCACCAAGGGGACATTAGGTCCTTGTCTGAGGGTTTGCAAAGCTGTTGTTGCAAGTGAAGCCTTCTGTGTTAATGTTTTTGTTATTGATTAGTTGACTTCTCTATACCTTCCCACCCAATCTATGTGTTCCTACTTGGACGCTAGTATTGTAGAGTTTGAAAGTGTCACTCCAGAAAATCCAGAGTATTTAACTAGGCTGTCCATTCGGAGGCATCGTGGTGGCTTTGAGGGCATCTGGGCGGCTGCCATGACTTTGTTAGGGTGGGTGCTGGCATGTCCTTCCCTCCCAACATCATCCTGGAGGTCTCAGGCAGGAGTGGGTATCTGAGAAATTTTTGTGGCTAGTTGATCTCTTTTGAGATTTATTTATGAGAATCTACTTATGAGCATTTATTTATGAGAACAAGGCAGGTAGATGAGCTTACATGGCAGTGGCAGCAGTGGGACATGGGTGTGGCTGTCTAGGCTTCTGGAAGTACAGGGAGCTGGAGACATCCTGATCTTAAGAGGGCCTGGAGTGTTCAGGCAAAAAAGCCCGTGTACCTTAAATTTTTGGTGAATTAGGATCTCTGTGGAGTTCAGATCTGGTAATCTCTCATTCTCTCTCCCCCCCCCCCAATCCTGTCCACATTTTGGAATTTCCTCAGAACAGTCACAAATATTGTCTAAAAATCTACAGGGCAGTTCTTATACATGTGTCATTTTTTTCGTGGGTTTTTTAATTATTTTTGGGTCACACCCGGCGATGCTCAGGGGTTACTCCTGGCTCTGCACTCAGGAATTACTCCTGGAAGTACTCGGGGGACCATATGGGATGCTGGGAAACGAACCCCGGTTGGCCGCGTGCAAGGCAAATGCCCTACCCTCTGTGCTGACACTCCGGTCCCATGTGTCATTTTTTTTTCATGCTAATTGTTTGCTTAAGGCTCTCTGGGGCATTTTGTGGGGTTTTTCTTTCTTTTTGAAATCTTTTGTTTTTGATTGTTTGTTTTAATCATTTCTGGGAGTGTACACAGTGCTGAGCCCTGCCATTGCACCACATCCAAGGCAATGTAGAGGTTTTGTTCAAAGTACAGCAACCCTTTCCCAAGAACAACTGAGTGCACGCTCTGGTTGCCCAAGTTTTTCTTTGGGAAGGGAGAAGAGTGGGATGGAGCCAAACGAGGCGGTGTTCTGGGACTCTCCCAGACTCTCTGCTTAGGGATGAGCATGGGTTAAACCAGTGTCAACCACACGCTGGGCAAAACCCTTACCTGCTGAACTACCTCTGCAGCACCCCCAGTGAAGCAGTTTTAAGGAAATTCTCACAGGTGCTTCTACTATATGTTCCTTTTGTTTTCTAAGTGGACAGTCTGTGGTATGGGGATGGGGGTGAAACTTCATTTATCAGACATTTCAGCACAGAAGTCAGGACTCAAACTCAGATCTCCCATAATTCACTGGCCAGTTCTCTTTCTCCATGGATACAGAAGCCAAGACCGAGTGATTTCTCCTAGGGAAAGTCAGGGAGGTAGGTAGAGATTTCTGGCTCCTTCTGCATCTGAGCCCTTTCCTTCCATCTCAGCTGGTCCTGGTAGTCTGGGCTTTCAAAACTTGTCTCCCTGGACTTCTTTTGTGTGACTGCTCATCAGGCATTTTCTGCTGAGATCTGGCAACTCAGCTCACTTCTCTCCCCTGCACCAGAGAGCTTCATTTGTGCTGATTACCCTGCATTTCACATAAAAGTCATTAAGAATTCTGTTTCAGTGAATAAAAGAATGTAAATGAGGTAATTATGAGCTCCACTTACCTTACTAACCCCGTGCATTGTGTAATCATTAATGCTTTCACATGATCTGTTCATTGGAAGAATCAGAAAGATGGAAAGCGATATTGTTGGGAAAGAAAATAGTCGTGAGTTTCCTTCTATGGTGGATTTTTTTTTCCCTTATGGAGAAGTTATGGAAGGTCTTTTAATGTAAGCTGTGAAAAAGACAGTTTGAGAAATGGCTGTGTAGTGCTTCTTTTCACCCCCACCTACCCTCTGCATAAATTAGCTTCAAGTTGCAGGGTTTTTCTTATAACAACATTTCACACTTGGAAAGCAGCATTCATCTGAAAAACTCTTTAAGATACATCCATATGATTGTTTTCAGTTACTGGGCAAATGCATCTTCCCACATAACATAAATCTGCTATGGAGTGTTAGAGAAGAGCAGAGTGGCACGGAGGGGCTTCAGTAATGGTGGTGAAAACTTTTTGAGGGGACACTGAGGCGCAGAATCCAGCCGTGGCCAAGCAACTCTTCATTTCTCCTCATGTGGAGAAGACTGAATTGTCCTAGTGCCTGCATCATTTGAAACTAACTTCCACCTCTTTGGGATATTGCTGTGTCTGTCAAGATGCCCCGCTGCTCTTTATCCAAGAATGTGTGCCCCACAAGCATGGTGGTGTAATCAGACACAATCCTGCCCATGGCCAGCAACAAGGAGTGCAGGTGGACACACGTGACCCCAACCGTTTTACCAGCACGGAGACTTGGAAGAATCTGTTCCATGGCTCTGGAAGACAGATGGTCTCTCTTCCTTTTGGATAGCAAAGAGACGCGGGGCTGCCAGGAAACGTCCTGTGTGCCACAGGAAAAGGAGCCTGGCCGAGAATGACTCCAACAGGCAGAGAAGAGGGGGTTGAGGGGGAGAGAACGGGAGCATCCACAGGGCTGCCCGCATATTCAAGGCACCAA
Source organism: Sorex fumeus (assembly GCF_029834395.1). Lineage (NCBI taxonomy): Eukaryota > Metazoa > Chordata > Mammalia > Eulipotyphla > Soricidae > Sorex > Sorex fumeus. The sequence goes on from NW_026606226.1 coordinate 11,556,673, forward strand.
CTGTCCTGAAGTCTGGACAGTCCTGAGACCAGAAGTGGTCAAGTAGGATAATAAATTTCAAAACTCGGAAATCACCTCTTCTAATGTGTTGAAAAATAATAAGCAGAAGGGCGCTCATAAATATAGAAACTGGCAGCTCCAGGTAAGATATTGCCAGTGAAGGTGTGCTTAGGTTCCAGACAGATGGTATTTCTATAGTGTGCTGTTCCTAGGGTAAAGGCCCCCTTTAATCACTCCCACTCCCAGACTTCCATTGCACGGCAGCCCAGGCTCTTACCATTGCCATAGTCCTCACTCCCATAACCTGAGTGCTGTGGCAAATGCATTGAACCCTAGGCAGAGAATTGTGCAGACTTGAGAGACAGTCAATGTCCTCTCATCACTGCGCTTCTTCAAGGAGGTTCATTTGGACACATGAAGGCAGCAGACCCTTTCCTATGGATTCCAAGGAAGACGGGTATAGTCTTGCAGCCATATTCCCAACCGTATGGAGAAAGCCAGCCTAAAAATAAATCCAACATATAGAGTGAAGCACAGCCCGTGGAAAAGAAAAAACAATGAACATATTGATATTGTTTGCGCTTCTAGGCCCATCCATGCCTGATGGTCTCCAGTTTTATAATTATGTGAGATAACAAATCCTTTAGTTAGCATGAACTACTTCTAGTTCAGTTACTACAACAACATCAGCAGTTCAAATTTAATTAATATGGAACCCACGTAAACCACATGAAAAATTGTATTAAGAAGTGACATAATGAGGGACCAGAGTCATAGTACAAGACCGTAGGGCATTTTCCTTGCATGTAGCAGACTTGGGTTCGATCCCTTGCACCCTTTAATGATGTCCAAAGAATTTCAGAGGTGAGCCCTGAGCACAGAGTGAGTGGTTATTTCTGAGCACTGATGGGTGTGGCCCCCAAACAAATGACAAATATTAGACAAAATATTGATTCATTGGCTGAGACTTCTTTCGCTCAACTCAAGCCAATGATTTTAGTCTTCCCAACCGTCCTACTAAATGCAGAATCATGTTTCCTATGATAATTAGACAAAACCTTGCTTGGTCTGTCTCACTTCCCTCTGTCAGACATTAACATTTGATCGATATCTGGAGCTCTGATTCACAGAAAGACCAAATTCAGTGCACACTCATCTCACAAAGTTAAATAAACCCAAAGAGAGGCATTCTTTCTCCGTCATTGATTTATATGTCTAAGCTTGAACCAGTAAACTTGAACAAATAGGTATATTTAAATTAGGCTTCCAAAAGGAGACATGAAGGAGGAAGTCAGAGTAAAGCTCTGAAAAATATAGAGATAATATAGATATGAAAGGTGGACGTGGGCCTGATCCCAACACAAAGACTGACTCTGTAGACCAAAGATTGCCTCAAATATTTGCTCAGAAATCACAAAAAGCTATGATTAGAAAACAGGAATACTTGCCACACCTGTCTCTGTTCTGTGCATCTATAATTTAGAGTCTGGATTCTGATCATTTGAGCTTCCCTATTGTTTAGCTGAGTAAGAGGCTAGGCTCTCTAAAATCCTCTCTTCTACTGTTTTGTGCTACCCTCCTGAGGTTCCCTGAGATTTGTGGGTAAATAATCTGGTTAGAAGGTATGGGAATATTTTCCAATGTTATCTTTTTTGCAAGGCTGGAGCCATAGCACAGAGGTAGGGCGTTTGCCTTAGAAGCAGCCAACATGGCCAACCCGAGTTCGATTCCTCTGCCCCTCTCGGAGAGCCCGGGAAGTTATGGAGAGTATCTCGCCCGCACAGCAGAGCCTGGCAAGCTACCCATGATGTATTCGATATGCCAAAACGCAGTAACAAAAAGTCTCATGATGGAGACGTTACTGGGCCTGCTCAAGCAAATCGATGAACAACGGGAGGACAGTGACAGTGACATCTTTCTTAATCCGTGGGCAGTATAAATCCTTCTGCTCCTGTCTTCTACCCCCTTTATGGTACAGTTCTCCACTACTGGAGATTTTAGGGCAGGTTTTTAGGACATCACTTAATCACTTAATCACTTAACTTCCCGTTAGTCGTTGATTTGCTCGAGCGGGCGCCAGTAACGTCTCCATTTGTCCCTGTCGCGTGCTAGTGTAGCCCAATGGCATCTGTTCGCTCTGGGAAAATGAAGGGCCTCAAACCGATCGTTCATGATCTTGACGAAGAAGTCTGAAGTTTTTAGGACATCGAGGACATCGAGGTGCAAAATAGGATGCCTTGCTGGGGTTCATGGCAGCTACTCATTTAGATAAGTAGCAACACTACTATTTACATAATGCTCCAAACTAGAAAATTCTGGTGCCCTTTTCAGTGGCACTTTTTTTGTTTAATAGCCTCTCTTAGCTTCCCACTGCTTACTGCATTCAATTTATTTCATGAAGTCTATTAGCTGTGCCCCAACATATAATTTTAGTCTCATCTCCAGACACCCATAAATGTTATGTCCCTGCCAAACAGTTTCCTTGCCACATCAGTCTTATTCACAGTCTGTTCTCACTACCTAAAATTCTCTTGTCCTTGTTTTTCCACCAAGAAAATGTCTATTTATCCTTCAGCACACAACTTAAATGGTAACTCTTTAGTACTGTCACTGTCACTGTCACTGTCCTCCCGTTGTTCATCAATTTGCTCGAGCGGGCCCAGTAACGTCTCCATCGGAGACTTTCTTGTTACTGTGTTTGGCATATCGAGTACATCACGGGTAGCTTGCCAGGCTCTGCCGTGCGGGCGAGATACTCTCAGTAGCTTGCCGGGCTCTCCGAGAGGGGTGGAGGAATCGAACTCGGGTCGGCCATGTTGGCTGCGTGTAAGGCAAATGCCCTACCGCTTTAGTAAGGCCATTCTACTCTTTCCAGTTGGTATGAGGCTCTGACTTAGAAATTTATTTGTCTTCCGTGGTCTAGGCTGTGTTACACTGCAGCTCATTTTTTAAAAGCTTTATTTGCATATATATCTATTCTGACTAATCTCATATTTCCTAAAACTTTGCAGATATTGTGTGTATGGGGGGGCAGGGGGAAGGTGTCTTTATATCACCTGACATAATACCTCTTGAAAGAAAATTGCTAAGGATTTTTTATTGGATAAATGAATTTAAGCATTTGTAGACCACATAGAATTTTGTCACGGTGTCATTGGGCAAGGTCAATCACATGAAATTTGAAATAAAAATATAACAGAGAGAGAGTCTACGAAAAAGAGAACAAAGAACAATGTTAAATGTCCTAGAAATTCCCATCAGCAAATGACTCCAAAACAGTATTTCTGGTAACTTGTACACATGGCATTCTAATGTGCCCTGCAATGTTCATTCTATGACAAACTTTAAGAGTTATTAAGGTGGCCTGATTTAAATACAGCTGGTAAATGAAAGTAGGATAAAAAAACCAGATGATAATTGTTTAAGATTAAGAAATCAGCAAGAATGAGTATAGTCAGAAGTTTTCATAAAGAAAACCAGTTGTACATGGAAGGACAAATATTTAGAGTCATCAAATAAGCCTTCATATTATCTTCCATGATAATCTAAATGCAAGCATTATAATCAGAAAGACCTGTATTGTTTGTCTTTTATTATCCCCACCTTTGTTTTGGAACTGAACACAGTAGTTATATGATCTTTAGTGAGTGCAGGAAGGAATGTAACTAGCGTAATGCCTTCATCTCATCTAACATGAGTAAGAATATTAGAAGTTAGTGCACTTAGCTTTTTATTATTTTTGTGGGGTGCCACACCCAGCAGTGTTCAGGGATTATTCCTGGATCTGGGCTCAGAAGGTACATGTAGTGCCAGGGATTGAACACAGGTCAGTTGTGTTCAAGGCACTGAATGCTTTGTATTTCAGATTCCATCTCTCCAGGTAATAAAGGTTAGTATTAATCACTCTCATAATGCTGAGATTTAAGTCATAACTTTACCATTTCTATAATTTCTCTGAACATTAGCTTTTACATCTATAAAGTGGGAGTAATGCTACGATTTACTTCACAACATTTTAAGAGAATTTACCCAGTGCCAGTGAGCAGTGGAGACTCATTTAATGTCCTATTACTAATCAATCCCACTAAGAAAATAATGAAAGGAATTAGGCTGGAATCAAGGTCTTATAATTCCTAGTTCAGATGCACTTCAATGTAGATTTTTAAAAATACATATTTCTTCACGATAAAAAAGTATTTCTATGAAGATATGCCAAACACAGTAACAACGGTCATGGTCCTCCCGTTGTTCATCGATTTGCTCGATCGGGCCCAGTAAACGTCTCCTTCGTGAGACTTCTTGTTACTGTGTTTGGCATATTGAATACCTTACGGGTAACTTGCCAGGCTCTGCCGTGCGGGCGAGATACTCTCGGTAGCTTGCCGGGCTCTCGGAGAGGGGCGGAGGAATCGAACTCGGGTCGGCCATGTTGGCTGCGTGCAAGGCAAACGCCCTACGGGCTGTGCTATCGCTCCAGCCCTACAGTGACAACAAGTATCACAATGTTACTGGGCCCGCTCAAGCAAATCGATGAACAATGGGAGGACTGTGCTACAGTGCTATGAAGATGGAGGAAAACAACTTACTTCTGATAACCAGGAATGGAGTGCTCATTGATCAGGAGCTCTAAATGCTCACGGTGACGGGTCATTTTACTTTTTCATTTTATCTCTTCTTGTTTCTGCCATAGCTTACTGCCTCACCAACACTGGAGACAATGGTACTATTAGAACCATCCTCTTGGCAGAAGCCAGAAGTGGTGCCTTGACTGAGAGAGTGGATAAAAGGAAGTGATGTTGAATACCACCCAAAGAGTCAAGCTAAAAGAAAAAGGAAAAAGGCCCTTGGGTGACTCCTGGGCATCACAGAGGCCTAGAGTGTGCAGTAAATCAGATGTGCAGCCCTGGTCATCACAAACACAAAGGGAGCGGAGAGCAGCATAGGACTAGACAAACTACCCAAATATAAACATTGGGCTTGAAGGAGCTGCAGTGTTGTGCATCTGGTGTATTGAAATACCTGTCTTGAACCTCCAGGGTGAATTTCCTGTATTTTAGAAATGCCCAAAGGAATGGGAAGATAAATGGAAGCCATAAGGACACAGGCTTCATCCATTTGAGAAAATACATTTTATGGAAAAAACCTAGACACTGAATTTGATACAAAATTATTCTTATGCTTTCCAAATATGCTTACTTTGCACAATAAATGAGGTGGTAAGCACTCTAGGACTTCCTGGTTTTTGGGTTTCTTTTTTTTTTTTTTAAAAAAAAGGAAAATGTACTTTAAAGGCTGATTAAAAGGTAACTTAGTCTAGGTGGACTTCCGAAAGCTTAACAAGAATCCGAATGTTGATGATGTCAGCGTAAATGAGTCAGAAATGTGTGCCTGCAATTTCTTTTCATATGTATGGAAAAAAGTGCTCAGGGCAAAATCTATTTTGCAATTCTACTGGACCAGAACCCCTGAAATGTACTCTGGTACAGCTGACCTGGAGCAATGAGAATACAGCCCGGTGTGAGTGAGCAGGGGTGTGAGTGAGAGTTTCCCTTGACGCTATGTCTTTTATTCACTTCTTTGAGAGTGAATGTTCTGAAGAGAGCTGTTCTCTTCACCTGGCAGGGAGTTGACAAAATTGAATTATTAGTTATTTTACGATCCGGTGGGAGACATGTTTTGAACCGAGATATGGAAATTGCAAACTCTGGGTAATAGCATTATGGCAATAAAATATGAGGGGGGCCGAGTCTTAATTTCAGCTTGCTTAAGATCAAGAGAATTAGCAACAGTTCAGTTCATTTCAAATTGGTGCCTTAGAAACTTTAGGAATTACTTCTCTAGCCAGCAGAGGAGAAGAAGACACTTAGAGGAACAGCGGCGCTGGCAGTAATTACCCAAACTGGGAATGGACTTAAAAAATGTTTTTATTTTCTGTTTCCGAACTCGTCTTGAGTTTTTATCTGAAAGTGCAAGACATTACCCTCATGAGGCTGTGAGACTTTATCTAATTGGATTTCAATGTGACTCTGATCAAGAAACATATATTTTCCCATTTGGAAGCCAGGCCTGCAGAGAATTTCAGGAGATTGAGAGCACACGTTGGTGATTTCTAACACAGACACAAAGAGATTAGTCTTGAGGTTAAACCTGCTCTCCATACAGTATTTAAATGACTTATATGATGGAATCAGATCCCAAAGGGCATCTTAATTTGCTAATAATGAAAAACCACATGGAGGATCAACCCCATCCCGTTGACATTGAAAGGATTTAGCAGGATTTGTGCAGATTAGAAATGGTAAGTATCGAGGAACAGATGTCATTGCCTCCCTGTTTCATCAAATGGCATTTTTTTGTTCTGATAGAGGGAGGCGCAAGAATGTCATTCCTGTTGTGAATGGGTGGGAAGGAGGAAGAAATTTAATTTCTCTTCATTCCTCAGTGGGTTAGGGTATTATGAGAATTGTAATTCGACCAGATCGTTAAAACCTATTTTTTTAAGGTAGGGGGAGGGGTCGGCATATTAGTAAACTTCACATCTATTTGGCAGAAAATGTTTGTTAATTGAATGAGATTTATGATATTTTTTAGAGTTTGACATAGTGTAGGAGACATGAGGAGACATGGCAGGGGATAATCAAAATGACTCTTGCAGACTAAGTTGTATAGTATATGCGTTAAAGTGTATGAGTTAGCAGCTGTTACCAACACATCCTCCAGATTTGAATTAAGATGGAAGAACGTTGATACTAAAAGCAGTTGTGGCTCCTTGGTGAAAGCTCTCCTCATGACAATTATTCATGTTTCCGTTCCCCCAACCCTTCCCGCCACAACCTTTCAGGTTGGTTTGATTTTTTTAATCTTAACTCTCCTAGGCCTTGGAATCTTTTACTGACCTATCGAGATAAGGAATAGGAGGGAGCACAGATGGCTTGCTTACCTGGTCACCTCAAACTGACATTGGCGTCCTTCACTGCGCTCATATCCCATCAGCATGAACTAGTTCCATGGCGCAACAGAATGCAAAACAGACTGGAAAATATATTCTCTGGAATGACAGTCACTTCCCAGAATTCAAGCAAGAAACAACAATAGTAGCAAGGCATGAATATGTGTTGACAGCCATTTGTCTCTGCCACAGCTTCCAAATGCACATGTGAATCCATGACCCCCCCCCAATATATGGAAAATATATCCTCCAGAGAAGGTCAAACCCCAAACAAGACCAATATCTGCATCCTATTTCAAGTGTCGGATATCGCTCCCAGGTTAAGGAATGCTTTTTAGTCTAGCAGCCTGTCAACAAGGTACATTTCTGTCCCATAAAAATCTCCTAACATAAGGTATGGAGAATTATTAATATGATGAGATGAAAATTCTCTTTTAAAAAAGAAAGGAATGCAAGACACAGCAGTTACTGGCCCTTGGCAATGACAAATCCTTCTAAAGCTAGGAATTTTAGAAGTAAAAGGACATCTAATTTGTTTTCTAAAATGTAATGTCATACAACTTATAATTTGATACCAGAGATAAAAATCTTAATATTTCGATATGGACAGAAAACAGTAAGACCCTGGTCTACAATTAGAAATCAGTCAACCTCCCAATTCACTTTTCAAATATAAGTGAAGATATAATACACATACTTGTACAAACATACATACCTAGAGATGCCTCGGTAGCTCTACCCAATAATGATACAATGGCTATGATTGTACCATTAATTAGTGGCTGAACTTCTAAGTCACGTAAGTGGTAATACCATAAAATATGATCAAAGGAATGGACTGTGTGCAATGGACATCAGAGCCTTGGTTTTCCTTGCTGCCTTTTCCTCTTTGCCATGAAGGTTCTTTCATTGGAACCATCAGAAGTATCTTGCAAGTTTAGTGGTAAAAGGTAAAGGTAAAGGCCCTCCCGTTGATCGTCGATTTGCTCGAGCGGGCCCAGTAACGTCTCCATTGGAGACTTTGTTGTTACTGTGTCTGGCATATCGAATACTCTCGGTAGCTTGCCGGGCTCTCCGAGAGGGGCGGAGGAATCGAACTCGGGTCGGCCATGTTGGCCGCTTGTAAGGCGAACGCCCTACCCGCTGTGCTATCGCTCCAGAGTGTCAGGATGGCCGAGTGGTCTAAGGCGCCAGACTCAAGCAAGTTTAGTGATTGTCAGATATTTTCATCCAAAGGAATTTGTACCATAGCCAGTTCTAGTTCTGTGACAAAGAATTACCATTGCAACTTTTCCCTAATTGATGTTGATAGTTAACGATCTGTCCTAGCAGAAAGGGTGCAAAGTGACTCCTGAGTCATTTATAGTTGGCTTCCAAGCAAAACAATAGCATTCTCATTTTTAAAAACCCTTTTTATGTGGTTTATTTAGTCTAATGTTCAGATAAGTTTGTGTTTCAACAAACACATGCTGTTTGGGGATCAGAAGAAAAGTATTTCGGTATTAAAATTTCATGATAGATAACCAAGAGTATAGCAGAGCTACCTCAATATAATCATAAACTGGTCTGGCTCAGTTGATTTTCACATGGAGAGCCGATTCTTGTGCTTTTTTGTGGAATCTGAATTCATGACTTAACTCAGTTCCATCATCCTTGGAAAGAAAGTCAGAGACCCCTTGCTATGTTCTATCATGTTTCCTAAAGTTCCCCTTGTGTTATTGGCTTCTTGAATAGGCTGAGGCTGGGAAGATACAGCGGTAGGGCATTTGCCTTGCATGCAGCCAACATGGCTGACCCGAGTTCGATTCCTCAGCCTCTCTCGGAGAGCCCGGCAAGCTACCAAGAGTATCTCGCCCACACGGCAGAGCCTGGCAAGTTCCCCATGAGGTATTCGATATGCCAGACACAGTAACAACAAAGTCTCCAATGGAGACGTTACTGGGCCCGCTCGAGCAAATCGATGATCAACAGGAGGGCCTTTACTTTTACTTTTACTTTTGTTTTTTAATCTTGAATGGGCTGGAATGATAGCACAACTAGTAGTAGGGCATTTGCCTTGCCCGTGACCAACTCGGGCTCGGTTCCTCTGTCTCTCTTAGAGAGCTGGGCAAGCTACCTAGAGTATCCCGCCCCCACAGCAGAGCCTAGCAAGCTCCCTGTGGTGTATTTGATATGCCCAAAACAGTAACAACAAGTCTCACAAAGGAGATGTTACTGGTGCCTGCTGGAGCAAATAGATGAACAACTGGAGGACAGCGCTACAGTGTTACAATCTTGAATGAGAAAGGGGGCAGCTCTCCTTCCAAGGTAACAAGAACACCCCTTTTCAAGGTACCAAGAACTGAGTGCTCAGAATGCCCTAGTTTGGACAGCCTTGGAATCTTTTTAGTAAGAGAGCCAGAAGAGTAAGATGAGAAATAGATGGTGTATTGGCTCACAGCATAGTGGGTCTTACATGGGCAAGCTTAATACTAAGTTTTACACAGCCATTTTCCTTGGAAGGGAGAGTCTGCTGGTTTTATAAGAGTATAATTAGTGAGAACACACATTAGGACTCTTTTCGTTCAGGAGTCCTCCATAATTGCATTTAAAAAAGCAGGATTGATGGAACCTTTTACTTACATTCACTTGGGAGATGTTGGAGGTTGAATGTCTTGAAGAATTAGTATTAATAATGTTTGTTTCTTTCCCCAAGATGGGTACTCTTACAACAGTGTTTTTCTATTATCATAGCAGACTAACTGAGTCCTACCATCCCATGGCAGTTGACTTGACTTATTCATGCCCAATCCAAATCAGAAGGGAAAATTAAAGTAGAATGAGGAAGCCTGGTTTTCCTTTGCTACTTGTTCTTGACATATTTCCTGCTGCAAGGAAATAGTATCGCACATGGCATAGCATCCCCCAAAACACTGAGAAAATGTGAAATGTGTTTTAAAATAACATGGTATGTGAGTGTTTCTGTGTCACTTCTAGTTAATTGAGTGCTAAGCTAGGAGTTGGAGTCAAAGAAGAGTTTATGTTCAAAATGGAAGAAGCATCTCTGGTGTTAAGTCTAATATTGGAACTCCCTTTCTTTTTTTTTAAATGTAGGAGTAATTATATTTATTCAGTCATTGATTAAGCCTTTTGAAATGGACATGAACTCTACATTTTTTAAAATTGAATCACCATGAGATACAGTTACAAAGCTTTCATGTTTGAGATTCAGCCATACAATGATTGATCACCCATCCCTCCACCTGTGCACATTTTTCTACCATCAGTGTCCCCAGAATATCTCCCCCCCATCCCTTGCAGCAGGAAATTTCCCCAATAATTCCTCTTTACTTTGGGGCATTGTGTTTTGCTCAAATTTTCCCACCACTCTACAAGCCTGTCTGCAGGGGCAGATGCTAGATTATTTAGTGTCCATTGTTCATTTTGAATATCTTGGGTATCACAGCCACATGCTTCTGGAATCCTAGATTGTAAATGTTTGGGTTCCAGAGACATTTCTATAGGGCACTAATCTATTTTTGGACTCATTTGGGCATCTCTGGACCAGGGCTGTTGGTGTGCTAAGATGGCGCCTGGAGGCACATTGTGGGTGTGGCATCCGAGGAGCAGGTGGGGAGCCAGGGAGAGACAGCCCAGAACCTCTACCATCATTGTGGCATGGAAATTTAGTTCTGGAACCCGCATACCTGGGACTTGCTTGTGGATGCTCTTGGTCGCTGAGATTCCATCTGGAGTAGGCAGGGAGACTGCAGCTGCTTCATCTGGGGTGGCCTGGTGAAGTTGTCTCAGTATGGGGCCTGGAGAGATCTCCAGCTCTGTGGTGTCTTCTGGGACTTGTTGCTGTGTCTCTGGGAACCCGCCTTTTGAAATAAGTATTCTCTACTTTTTTCTCAGACAACACCACCTGTATTAATTTCTGCATTAATTAAAAACAACAAAAGATGAAAAGTTAACAATCAGAGAATCCATCCAAATAGTGAAGCATGTAAATGCAGAAGCAGATGAATTATTCACACCCTCTGTAGGTTGCCTTTTTTGTCTTAAAAATAATTTTTTGAGGGACGAAAGTTGTTAAACATTGGAATGGATTATGAAGATGGCTGTGGGATCTCTCTAGGAGACCGTTAGGCACAGATGAGTTTTCACTGACCTCACAAGTTTGCAGTGTGAGTTAGGGGCTAGAAAGGAGTCCTAGTACTTTTAGGCAAGTAGCTTGTTAAATTTGATACCGTCTTGTCCATTTAACATAAACTTTTCTACACATGATGCACACACGTATGTGTGTGAGAACAGGGTACGCACTGGCAGAACTTGTATTCCAGTATGCCAGAGATACTTTGGTAGTCCATGAATTTGACTGGCAAGCAGAAAGAGCTAAAAGAGGAGACTTCCAAAAGCATTAGCAATGAAGTTTAAACCTAAATAGTGACCTTTTTTCCTTTGACTGGAACTGAGAAACTAAATCAAGAGATTTGTGCATGTGGTGTATGTGTGTGCATGGTGTGTGTGTGTGTGTGTGTGAGAGAGAGAGAGAGAGAGAGAGAGAGAGAGAAAGAGAGAGAAGATTTAGAATGAAAGTATGTTTCACTGTATCACTGTCATCCCTTTAATGGTCGAATTACTTGAGTGGGCACCAGTAACGTCTCTATTCCTCCCAGCCCTGAGATTTTAGCAACCACTCCTTAATCATCTTATCGTCTTTCCCAATGATTGGAGGCTCTTTCAGGGTCAGGGCAATGAGACTTGTTATCATTACTGTTTTGGGCATGTCGAATACACCACGGGGAGCTTGCCAGGCTATGCCTGAGTGGGTGGTATACTCTCAGTAGCTTGCCAGGCTCTCCGATATATATATATATATATATATATATATATATATGTATATATATATGTATATATATATATATATATATGGTAAAGGTAAAGGTAAAGGCCCTCCCGTTGATCGTCGGTTTGCTCGAGTGGGCCCAGTAACATCTCCATTGGAGACTTTGTTGTTACTGTGTCTGGCATATCGAATACTCTCGGTAGCTTGCCAGGCTCTCCGAGAGGGGCGGAGGAATCGAACTCAGGTCAGCCATGTTGGCCGCATGTAAGGCAAACGCCCTACCCGCTGTGCTATCGCTCCAGCCATATATATATATATATATATATATATATATATATATATATATATATAATTTGTTGCCTAATGTCTGAACCCCATCAAATATGATGTGGTAATTATGGAAAATTGGTAGGAAGTGTCTTATGGGGGTAACCCCTTGGTTTCCAGAGTCTGGGGGAAGCAGACAGAGGGAGGATCTCTTTCCCAGATCCCGTTGAGCCCAGAGTCCAGTCTAAAGGTCACAAAGTTCCACATTACCTGGGTTTCGTGGGACTTCATTCATGTGTGAGGCTCTGCCTGGGCCTCTGGAAAGCAACCTGGAGTGTGGCGGCGGTTGGGGCTGGGTCCCTTGGGGTGGGGAGGGCTCTCACTCACCCCAGTCTGGGGCGCCCCGAGTGAAAACAGCCTGGCGCGGAGTTTGGAGTATGTTTAGAACATAAAATAGGCCTGTGTGACCTCCACCAGTGAGTGCCGGGCCAGTGATAAATGAGTGGAGCAGGTTCGACATTTGAGGGTCCCTGAGAAAGATGCAGAGCTCTTTGTAAGCACCACACTGTAAAGCTTTCACTGAACACAAGCCAATCTTTCACAAGTTTGGTTTTTGTGTGTCTGTTCATGGTACTGCTGGGAAACGTAAGAGGGGAAATGAGATAAAGGCATTAAAGTCCTAGGTGGAGTAGGGAGTATTTTTAGCAGTGAATGAGAGACAAGTAGATGAAAATAAGTCCATCAGAAGAAAAAGAAAGTATATGAGAAAATATAATTGTGAGAGAAATTGTGTGAAGAGACACATGGGGAATAGAAAATAGGGGTTGGACTCCCATGGCTGGAGCGATATTGACTTGGCCTCCAATGGTAATGAGCCTTGGGGGACAGCTCTAAACGCTGTGTACGTCTGATGTGAAGGGAGAAGGTAAATCAAAGCTAAAAACGAACGACCTAGTGGAAGATTGAAGATAAACTAATATCAAGCAGTGATTGTTCTTTATAACAGTTTTGAGATACAGTCTTTCTTTGGAAACTTTTCAATGCTTGTACGCTAGTGGGTTAGCTAGTGTTTTTTACAGCTTCTTAAAGATTTTACTGACTTGTCTATGGTCAAATGGACAATAAATGGTAGAATCGGAACCCAAGGTCAAGTTTCCCCATCTTTTTCATTCTCCTTAAGCATGTATGTGAACATATACCGGATTCATACATTTGATGATAAAATTAGAAAGATGAAGATGTTGGCTGGAATATATTTGTCACAATGCCATTTGGTGCTACTTGACATGATACTCAGGGTCATTATGGTTTTTTTAAGTTGTTCATGTACAATGCGTAATACAGAGAAAGAAACTCATGCCCAGATGATAAGCACTTTAGTTGATTTATTCTTCTACAAACATCCCAGGTCTCCAAATCAACAGCAACTTATCTCCAGGAAAAGCATGACCTAGATAATAGTGAGACTCAGCAATTTAGAAGAGAAGGGGCAGTACCTCCTCCTCACTGGCTGCATATGGAGACAGAGGCTCTCTACTCAGCATTCACGTGGTATCAAAAATAATGGCATGAAAGTCTGGTCTTCATGAGTGTTAAAAGCTCAGGTTGAGAGACTGTTGCCTCTTGAAGTTTGCATTAATCAGTCATTTTGCTGTCTCTCCTTCAGATGTTTTAGCATTTCTCAGGTCCAAATTAATGATTAATGGTTTGAACCCCAAAGATTCCCCTTCATTCAATAGAGATATTTGACACATAAAAATATTTATGTGTACAAATATATTCTATTATACTTGAAATAACATACTCTAGCTATTTTTAAGCCTTTTAATAGGCTATTACCACATTTTATTTATTAACTGATAATTTAATCATCAACACAATTAGAGATCATATTCTTCCCTGATGCACCACTTAATGAGTCCTGTTATCTCGTTCTTAAGAATAAAATGGAATTTCCTTGATTAAATATAGGTTTTAGCCATAATTACTAGATTCTATCAAAAATTTGTTGCTGTTAGGCAAAGAAGTGCCTATGATCATTATAATTTTATGTATGTTATTATCTTCAAAAAAGAGTCCTATTTACTCTTAGTATGCAGGAATGTGAAGGGTAATTTTTGAAAGCAATTAGGTAAATAAAATCTCAGACGTACAAATAATTATCAATACTTACATATAACCTGACAGTTTCTCCAATTTTAAAGGAACAAATGTGGTTTCCACATGACCATTGAAGCTATTCTGGATCAGGGTTTCTCAGCCGCTCTCCTCCTGGAGGCCCCTTTCTAACCTTGCTTTCTTCCCCTTGCTCCCTGTTGTACCACTTGGCCCCTCATCTCATATAGTAATATGTATAGTATGTACATGTTTTTCACTGGAGGTCTCCTTGGACTATCTTGGAGGCCTAAGAGGACCATAACACCTCCAGTTATGAAGTGTTGCTATAATTAGTTAGATTGGCCAGAGGTAACCAGATTCACCTGGATCCTGTGCAAGTGTGAAGAAATAAAAGTTTATGCGGGCTGGATCAATAGTACAGTGGGTAGGGTGTTTGCCTTGCACACAGTCGACCTGGGTTCAATTCCCAGCATCCCATATGGTCCCCTGAGCACCACTAGAAGTGATTCCTGAATGCAAATCCAGTAGTAACCCCTGTGTATCGCCGGGTATGACCCAAAAAGCAAAAAATAAATAAATTAAATTTTTAAAAACACGTTTATCCCACCTGTCCCTTATCATGACATATATGTGCTCTGTGATCTCTTCACATACGCAAGTCAACCATGCAGTATATTAATATTATTTTTGTTTTATCTTTACTGTTAATTATGTATTTAAGCAAACTCATGGACCTATTTTTAAAAAGATCTAAAGGTTCTTAAAGATTGCCATGATAGCAACAACAAAACCTGCAGTTCTCTATCTTTATCATGCCTCATCAATTTCCTATGTCCTAAAGAAAACTCATTTTAACTCTCTAAGATTTTTCTCTTGTTTTTCATATTAATATGTATCTATTATGTTTATGCTACAGTCTTCTTATTCATCATATTAGACATTGTCAACAAACTACATAGTGTTGTGATTCTAGTAAATTTCCCTTCCACTCCCTCCATTTGGAAAACAATACCATTTCAATATTAATTCCTTTGGAGGTCCATTATACTAGTTTTTATGGCTGTGAAAATGACATTTGCTGTGGCATCTTAGCAGACACTGTCACTACAGCCCTTTTCTTGTAAAACAAGTCATAGCTTCAAAGACATTAACACTTGTCCACCCACACCCTTACATTTCCTTGAATATTTTTTCCAAACATTTTCAGATCTCAAATAAGCGCTTCATGGAATGTCAGTTTATCCAAATTTCCCTGCCAGTCCTGCTAGTTCACTGATCCTTTCTTTCTTCCCTTGAATGTCTCCCTGAAACCATTCATAGTGGCTTCCTGGATGGGTATAAGGAAGGTCTGAAGTTGACTTTTTCCACTTCGTGTGTATCTATGCAATTTCCTGATATTTCCCCTAAAATTTTCTTAGGGTGAATTCTGGCTACCTATCTTTTCCCTGGATTTACTGGCACACAGAGATGGCATCTGAATGAGACTTTTATGTCTGAAAATGCTTTCATTCTGCCCTCAATCTCAATCTTTAGTTTGGCTGCATGAAGAACTGAAGACCAGACATTATTGTCTTCAATCCTTTGAAGACTGTCTTCCATTGCCATCAATGTTAAACTTTGCTAATGCTGTTGATGAATTATGACAAATATAAGGGCAGAGATATTAAGTGTGCAAAGTAGTGGGTGCTTCCTCTGTGGGCGTCTCTGTGTAAAGGCCACATGCATCAAGTTAGGAACTATCACAAATAACTAAGACATTTTCTCGTAGGAGAACCAGTATTTTCCAGGTACAAAGGTGACCTTATTCTGATGCACCTCAACATAGATTGTTTTCATGCTCTTGACCTTTGCATGAATATAATTAAAGCTTTTTAAATTGGCTTCTTCCATTCAATATTATGTCAATATGATGCATCTATATCATTACCTATGGAGCTGCAGTCTATTTATTTGCACTTTGGTATCATATTCTATTTTATGTGTATGTCACAAGTAAGTATTAGTTTATTTATGGAGAAGGTTGTTTCTATGAAAAGGGCTTCAGTGTGAGTCTTTGGCCTTGGATACATTTTGGAGGAATGAATAAATTTGCATGTGGAATGGCTGGGTAAGAGAGTAAGTTTATAATATAAACTTAATTTGGTAAAGACTGCCAAACATTTGCAAATTGACTGAGCTGGTTTACATTTGCCTGAGTGGTCAGACTCCATTAGGCTCACCCACTGGTTGTTATCTAGGTGTCTCTTTGCTTTTAGTATTAGCCATTTTCTGGGGTGTGTCTATGTTTACCTGATTGGAGCCTTAGTTTGTTTTTACTTAATCATTGTCCACTGCACTGTCTTCCTGTTGTTCATTGATTTGCTGGAGCGGACCGAGTAACATCTCCATCATGAGACTTGTTGTTACTGTGTTTGGCATATCGGATATGTCATGGGTAGCTTGCCAGGCTGTGCCATGCGGGCGAGATACTCTTGGTAGCTTGCTGGGCTCTCCAAGAGGGGGGGAGGAATCGAACCTTGGCTGACCGGGTCGGCCCCGTGCAAGGCAAATGCCCTACCCGCTGTGCTATCACTCCGGCCCTATTCATTTAATAACTAATGAAATGTGGCAGTCTTTGACAATTTGTGAGGTTTTGTTTGTTTTAGTTTGGGAATACATGCCAGCAGTGTTCAAAGACTGTTCCTGACTATTCTCAGGGGTGACCCCTGGCAGGACTCGGGGGACAATATGCTGTATCAAGAATTCAAATCAGGGTTGGCAGGATGTAAGGCAAATGCCTTAAGTCCTGTACTATCTCTCCAGCCTTCTAAGAAGCAGCTTTTCTAATGCTCTGTAGGTCATATGGCTATTTCTTTTCTTTCTTTTTTTTGGTGGGGGGAATGGAATGGGGACGCACATGCATAATACTCAGGGCTTACTCCTGGCTCTGTGCTCAGGGATCACTTCTAATGGGCTCCGGAGACTATATGAAATGCCAGGGATGGAACCTAGGTTAGCCACATGCAAGGCGTTTACCTTAGCCACTGTACTATTACTCTATCTCCAATGTGGCTATTTAGTTTATGAACTTTGGTTGATAAGGTAAAAGGTAAAGGCCCTACCGTTGATTGTCGATTTGCTTGAGCGGGCCCAGTAACATCTCCATTGGAGACTTTGTTGTTACTGTGTCTGGCATATCGAATACTCTCGGTAGCTTGGAGCAATAGCACAGCGGGTAGGGCATTTGCCTTGCACGCAGCCAACATGGCCGACCCGAGTTCGATTCCTCCGCCCCTCTCGGAGAGCCCGGCAAGCTACCGAGAGTATTCGATATGCCAGACACAGTAACAACAAAGTCTCCAATGGAGACATTACTGGGTCCGCTCAAGCAAATCGATGATCAACGGGAGGGCCTTGGTTGATAATTTGCTCAATTTATTGGATTTATTTTGTATTTTACTTATTGATATTTGAGAGTGTTACACTTATTTCTGCTTAGAATACACACACACAGCATACACATTGTATATATCTTCACCTGATTGTCCAGGGTGCAGGACAAGTACCCATACCTTGCATGTGTGAGGCACTGGCTTTGTCCCCAGCACACCTTCAGGCAAGCACCTTATCAACTATATGATCTCTCCAGCCCCTGGGTCTAACCTTTTCTCTTCCCTTGGACATATTGTTTCAATAGTGCCAATACTGCCTCTTTAGTTTTTTAAAAAAATACCAACAATATCTCTTGGTACAAAGTATTTCAACTTTATCTCTGGTCTTTAAGTATTTCCATATAAATTCCATGTATTAGCTGTACATTTTTAAAAAATAAAAACATCTTCATTAAAATAAAGAGAGAAACACTGCTGATATTTTAATTGAAGTGTCTTTGGAAATATAGATCGGTTTGGGATGAATTGACATCTTTACAAGATTGTCTCTTCCAATCCATAAACACTTTATTCTTGCATTCATTTTGGTCATCTTTAATTTCCCTCTATCATGCTGAGTTTTATGAATAGAGGCCTTCGATACCTTTTATTACATTTATTACTTTTTGATGCTTCTTTCGTGCCCTTGTAAATAGTAGGGCTTCTATTTTATGTTCTAACTGATTTTTGCTGATGCAGGGAAAATCAAGGGGTATTTTTCATGTGAACCTCATATCTTTGTGCATTTTGTTTCATTTCAATTCCATCCATTCTTTCTGTTGAGGTTGTTGCTATGAGGGTACTACCCATGTTTGCGTTGGAAGGATTGCACATTCAAATTGCAACTTGCACATTTGACCTTGGTGCCCAAAAGAGTGGTTCCCTGTGTGTCTAGCACACAGCATTGTGCTCACTGGAAGTCGCAAACTTAATTTTTTATTTATTTTATATTTTAAAGTCATTCACAATAATTTATTACACTCAATGTTTGAACACCAATCCCACCACCATTACATCTTCCCATGACCACTCTTTTGAATTTTCCAACGACCATCTAAGCCTGCCCCAATAGCAGGCCCTAAGTAATTTATTTTGTATTTCTTATTATGAATAATGCGCTAAAAATGATCCAAGAAATTTTCCTTGGAGGAAAGTGTGTAAAGAACATTGTATCTCACGCTAGAGCCATTACACCCTTGTATAAGAAATTACTAACCTGTTGCTTCAGGTTGAGCTTTTGTGTGCTAATGTTTTGTTTGTTTGTTTGTTTGTTTGTTTGTTTTTATTGGGATGAAATCGGTTGCCTTCTACTTTACACTCTATCAAATGTGATGTGCTACTCTTGGTACATCAGTGGTGTAGGGATGAGATATTGCTCCAGGAATTCTAACATTTTTAATAGGGTGATAGAGCTGGAGTTAAAATTTTAACTGGATAGTGATTTGGGGGTTAGGAGGCACCTATGCAGCTTGAGGTTCTCTTCTGAGATTTATTTGTGAGTCTCTCTGGGTCATGGTCATTAGTGAACATATATGGCGCCAAGAGAGAGTTCATGGGCATGACTGCCAGGCACCCTGAAGACCAGGGAGATGGGGGGAGTCACGCGCTTTATTGTGGCACTCAGATGGCTGTTTCCTGAGCAGTTACGTATCTTTAGAGTTGTGGTGCTCACAGGGGATGTACTGTTGGATGGGGACCATTGTGCACACTTGCTTCCGGAGTGTCCAGAGATCACCTGCAGTGCCAGAGATTTCAAGAGAGCAGGGCCGCCAGGCACAATAGCAGCAGAATTGCGGGGCCATGCCCACACATGTGGTGGCAATGGGCATCAGACACACAGTCTCAGGCTTGCAGAGAAGATGCCTCAGTCACCAAGATCCTCTTAATTCTAATTCAAAGATGATTTTAAAGTGTCCAGTGCAAGGCCAGAGAGGAAGAAGAGGGGTGAAGGTTTTTGCCTTCCTCAGAGCTGACTCTGCTCCATCCGTACCACCACATATGGTCCCCAAGCACCCCTGGGAGTGATCCCTGAGCACAGAGCCATGTGTAGGCCCTGAGCACTACATTACCAATGTGGTCCAAAAACCAAAAAATAAAGTGCCTAATACATGTTTTTCACCTACCATGACCAATTTGGTTTTCTCTTCTGATACTTAATTTTAATTCACTTTTTTTTTCATTATACAAACTATAGTGACCATTGCCATGGTGAATTGAAGTGGGATACCAGACACCATTATTCTGATCTCAAGGAAGAAGCTTCTTAAAATCATTCTAAAATCTAGTGTTGATTGTAGTTTTTTTTTAGAAATTGTAATTTCTGTGTTAAGAAATATTTCTCTGTAGGACAACATTGGTTTGACCTTTCTCCTCCACCCTTTTCTCCTCCAAGGCAAGGAGCTTAGGTTTACTGAGTAACACCCACCACAATGCTCGCAAAGCACTCCCATGTCCCCAGCATTCATCTTTAACTTTTCCTTTGTGCTCTATTTCCCCCATCCGTTAATCATTCATATCCCCTAATCAGAACCTGTGTCTTGTAAAGTCAGGTTCTTTTGAGATCTGGATTTTGTAGTTGTAAATGAAATATTGCTTTTCTCTTTCTCTTATGTCCTTTACATAGTTTACTTTAGAGCAAATCCCTTTTTGAGTAGACACAGGAAGATAGTTAATACTATGCTTTTATAACTTGTGAGTTAATTGACTCCGAATATTTACTCCTGGGCATCTGTCATATTTACTTGGCATTTCTTACTCCATTGCCCTTAGTTCCTAGCACTCCAAAATCAGGGTCCTGACAAAGGGACTTGGATGGACCTAGGGCAGGCTGTAAGGTACCCTAGCATTGAAACAGGCCCAGCATCATAAAACTTGCAATAAGTTAAGAGCACCTAACTTTTGTAAGGACAAATACAAAGAGAAGTGACTGGACAAGGACCCTGCAGAGATTAGGAAGGACTAATCTGGCCTAAGGACTGTAGACTGGGATCTATAGTGAGATGTCCCCAAGAGATCCACCCTATTTGCTTAAGATATCTCTTACTGTGTTCATACAAAATCACTAGAAAGATTAAGAAGTAAATTTAAGGTGATTGTTTGTGGAATGAGGTACAGTGTGAGGCTGGAATGGGTCACTCAGTGATATTGGAAAAGGTGGGGAGAATGGAATAAACGACGGGCCAGAGATTGGAATAAACGGCAACTGATCACCAATCAGCTTGGCAGCCTTCTTTTATGCATGTTGGTGGCAGCGGCTGCAGCCAGGATGGGAAAATAGTTCATGGCCACCAAACGTACGTGATGAGCGCCTCCACACACTTAATTGTGGATTTGTGGGTATATTTCTGGTTTTTCATATTTTTTGTCTTATTTTGGTTTTGGACCACACCTACCAGTGCTCAGGACTTAATCCTGCTCTGTACTCAGGAATCACTTCTGGTGAGGCTCAGGGGACCACATGAACCCAGGTCAGCTGTGAGCAAAGCAAGTACCTGCTGTACCATTTCCCCAGCCCCTGCTTTGGGTTTTTTTTTTTTTTGCTTTTTGGGTCATACCGGGCGATGCTCAGGGGTTACTCCTGGCTCATGCACTCAGGAATCACTCCTGGCGGTGCTCGGGGGACCATATGGGATGCTGGGAATCGAACCTGTGTTGGCCATGTTGGCTGCGTGCAAGGCAAACGCCCTACCCGCTGTGCTATCGCTCCAGCTCCCCCTGCTTTGTTTTTTATAGGGCCTGAAACCCCAGTGATTCTCAGGGCTCCCAGCACTTCTCCCTGTCATGCTTGGTGAGGCAGGAAGTGCAGACCTGAGAGGTGGGCACTCAGTCCTGCAGTATGGAACTGCTCAGCCCAGCAGTGCTCAGGGGTCCTGCAGTGCTCAGGATGAAACTCAGCCTCAGTTGCACATTAGACATGTGCTCTACCACAGCTGTCTTTGTAGCCCATGATTGCATTTTTGTTTTGGTAATCATGAGTTGTTATTGAATTCCCTTCAATAACATGTGTGCATGAGGTTGATTCTGTTTCTCCCTTCATCTATATTCTGTGAATGTAGAAAATTAGATTGATTGGTTTTTTAAAATGTGAGCGATTGTGCCTTTCAGGAACAGTCTTGCTGCGATCTGAGAGTCCTAAATTTGATTTGTTATATTTTGTTTAAAAATGTTGCACCTGTATTCATAAGGTAAATGGTCTATTTTTTTCCTATTCACAGAATTTCTTCCAATGATGATGACTTTTATATTCTTTGATAACGTTTCTTTTCTTGGGGTGGAGTGGGAGTATTGGGTATTGGATCACACTCAGCTCTGCTGTGGCTTCCTCCTGGCTCTGTGCTCAGGAATCACTCCTGCTGGAACGCAGGGATCATACGTGATGGTTGAGATAAAGTCGAAGTCAGCTGCATGCAAGCAAGTGGCTACCCACTGTGCTAGCTCTCTAGCTCTTTTGATATCTTTTAAAGAACCTTTAAGAAATTTTCTTGGGTGGGTGGGGGGCAGTCGAGAGATTGTAGAGTGGTTAGATATTATATGTGACTGACCCAGTTTTGATCCCTGGAACCTCCAAACCCTACCAGAAGTCAGTCCTGAGCACTGTTGACTGCGGCCCAACCTCTCTACCAAAGGAAAGAAAATAAAACCTTCTTTGGGGGCTTGGAGTGTGGCTTAGGTGGTAGCGTGCATTCCTGGCATGCCTCAAGTCTGAGTTTGTTCCCTGGCACCTCTGAGGACCTCTGAGTACTGCTCCCAGAACTATTGTGTCCAGAAAATGTCTTCAGAAAGTGTTTTCTCTGTCTTCCCTGGTTGATTTTCTGAAAGATAGGTGCTATTTCCTTCATTAAAATGTGAGGAATTGACTGGTGAAACCATCTGGACCTAATTTTTTTATAGGCCAGTATCTCATTAGGGGTAAATTTCTGTAATGTGTATAAAAATATTTGGTTTCAAATTCTTCATTCAGTTTTGGCTTATTCTATCGTACAAAAATTTACTAATTTTTAAGCTTTCAAATTTGACACAGATTCCAACCATCTCAGTAATGACTGAGGTTAATAATTATGCCAATATAAATGTGTTCTTATATATATTTCTGGATCAATTTTTATAACTTTTTTTCTATACTTGCTTTTATTTTTGTTGAGTTTTGTTTTTATTTCCTCACTTCTACTATATTTGTATTTAATTTGATGGCTCTTAGTTAAAAATAAAATACTTCCAATAAATGTAGTTAACACTAAATTTTCCTTTATGTACAGATTTAGCTGCAGATCCAAAGTTTTCCTATACTTAATTTTCGTTTTCACTCAGTTTCAAGCTCCATTCTAATTTTTATTGTAATATAGAATGTTTTACCTAATTTTCAAGCACTTGAAGAAGTTTTCTGATGAATTTTTTGCTAGTGATTTATGGCTATTTTCCACTGTGATAAAAGAATAGGCTTTGCATGTTATCAGTCCTTTGAAATTTTGTTCAGACCTACACTAATGTTAAAAAGAGTCTATTTTTGGAGTCCACTCTGGATGTGAACACTACTTCTTTGGTTGTTTGGTCTAGTGGTCAATGCATCTCAATTACAATCATTTTCTTAACTGTGTTGTACAAATAACAGCTTTCTAATTTTACATCTGTTCTTTCTTAGGTACTAAGTGAAATGTATTGAAACCTCTTACAACTTATTTTTACTTATTTCTCTTTTCTGTGCATCCATTGTTTTAAACATTTGTTTTCTATACTCTTAGACACGTGCAAGTTTAGAATCGTTATATTATCATGTTAAATGGACTTTCATTATACTTTTTGTGTATTTTGTTGTATTACTTTTTATTTTATCTTCTCAGTTTCTAATGTTAGATTAGTTTTACCTGTGTGTCCTTCAGTCAAAAAGATTCTAAAAAATTTTGGTTAGTGCTTGCACTGAACATTTTCCCAGTCTTATTGTTTACATCATTTTATTTATTATCTAACTATTATTTTATTATTATTATTATTATTATTATTTTGGTTTGGGAGACTCACATGATATTGCTTAGGATTATAATTATTACTATTATTATCATTTTGGTTTGGGGCCTCATGTGGTGTTGCTTGGGACTTTCTCCTACTCTGTGATCACTATTTGGGATCACTCCAAATAGTGTTCTTTTCCTTTGGGTGTAGCGCTGGGGATTTAAATCAGGATTGACAGCATGCAGGGCAGATGCCTCACCTGCTGTACTATCTCATCGGCCTTTGTCTCTTTCATTTTATTTATAAATTTTTGGTGTTCTTACCTTTACATTATGATTTTAATACTATCTAATCTGATGATTTTTTTACACCCTTAATATATGAAAGTATTGTATTTAGACCTCGACATTGAATGAGATTAATAGTCTCTTATTTTACACGGATAGTGGTATTATTTGCTTTATATTTGTGTAGATTTTTTCTGTTACTTTTCCTCCTCCTTTTAGAATTATCAAGATGCATTTTGCTATTTTGTTTTATTTTCCAATGTTTATTATTCCAAGGATTGTGACATTCATCTTTCATGTATCAAAGTCTAACATTTGCTTTTTAAAATAGAACTATTCTTGATGTGTGTACTTTGGAACACTTTATGTTCCTATTGACTTTTGTGCTGTTTTCATGTGTTTTAATTTTACATATGCTGACTGTCATAGAATATTTTTATGATTTCACATAGTAACTATTTAGTTTAACACAAACATTCACAATTTTCCTACATCGTTAACACTACCAATCTGAGACCATATTTCTTCTGCATAAAAGTCTCTTTTAAAATTTATTTCTCTGTAGGTTTTCTTATTTAAAAAAAAAAACCTCTATTTTTATTTTCTTTTAAGTCTTTATTTTGCCTTTATTTCTGAAGTTTGTTTTCATGGGGTATAGAACCCCAGGGTAGGAATTGCACTTTTTAGCATTTATAATATCATTACGTTGCCCTCTGATTTCCATTTTTTCTATAGAAAAAGGTACTTTCTGTCTTACAGATGCTCCTTTGAAGGCGATATATCCTTTTCCTGTGGCTGTTTCTAAGGTTTTCTTTTTCTTTGGTTTCCAGAAGTTTTACTATGATATGCCTACATGTGGTTTTCTTTGAACTTATACCTCTGGGGTTTTATAGATCTTCTTAAATATGTTGCTTGATATTTTAAAAAATCAGGTTTGAAACTGTTTTCGCCAGACGACTGTTTCCTCGTCCTTTACTCTTTCTCCATTCTGCTGCACAAATTGCATGTTAGATTTTACAGCATTATATTTGGTTTCTTGCTCTTTTTCTGTAGGATTTTTTCTCTCTATTTCATTTTTGTTTGGGGGCTGCACCTGGCTGTAGTCAGAGCTTATTATATGTGGCTATGGTCAGGAATCACTCTGGCTGTGCTTGGAAGACCATATAGGTGCTGGGGATCAAATTCTGGTCAGCTTCATGCAAAGCAAGTGCCCCTACCCACTGTGTGATTGCCTCCAGTTGCAGATTTGTTCTATTTTTCTACTTGTTTTTATTAAAATTAAAACTAATTTTTATCTCTCTCATAGGATTAGTATAAAAGAGGTGTTTTGGTTTTGTAATTTTCTACCCCATATCTCTTTTTCTTACCTCCAGATATCTCCCTCCCTCCCCCCCACCCCAACACACACCCTTTGCTTACTGTGTTCTTTTTCCTTTGTAGAAGCACTTGTAAACTAACTTGTGGGTCCTGGTAGATTGGTGGTGGATAAATGGTAGGAGTAATAATAAAATTTAGAACACAAAAAGAGAATGGGCTTGTGAGCTTATGGGCATCTTTAGAGACTGGCAGTTGAATATCCTCACCCTTTATTTTTTTTAAAATGAAGGGCACCCATATTTAATTATCTGTTGTTCATTTCTTAGAGATTCTCAGTTCACCAGGGAGTGGCCTTTTGTTTCTCTTGCATGGGAGGGAGGATGTATACATGTCAGAGTCAGTATTCTGGAGCTGCTTGAAGACACCAGAGTTATCGTCATTAAAAATACAATTTTAAGAGCCAGGGAAAGAGCTCAAAGGGTTAGTGTGCATACCTTGCATGGATGAGGCTCTGATTTGGATCCTAGTGGCACATGGTCCTCCAAACACTTCCAGGTGTGCAACACTGTCCCCCTTCCAATTCACCCCGCCAGACCCACATTGCTGGGGGAGCACAGATTTGAGCCTGGACCCACAAATATTACCTGGAACACCCAGAGAAAGAATCTGATTTTAATTCATTGACTTTTTTCTTTCTTGAACTTCACATCAGGAAGTTATGTTTTCTCTCATATATATATATTATATATTTACACACATATGTACACACACACACACACACACATATATATATATTCTCCCTCCCATACAAAACATATTCCATGATGGCTAAATAATGCTGGAGACAATACCCCCACTCCTGTGAAATAAAAAAAGAAGTAGTTGTCCTATAGGTAGCTAGCTACTGAGAGCTTTGAAGAACCTTCTGCAGATTTTTAGTCCATCTCCTTTGGGATCCTTATTTACCAATTATGAAACATTTATGGAGAAGTTGAAAACCTGCACTTAGCCTCTCCTCTACCTTCCTTAGTATAGGATGTCTCTAATTGTTTATTGATCCCATAGAGATTTCCAGAGGGCAACTGTGGTCAATAAATATCTTTTGGGGCACTTAGATTTGGTCTTTCTTCACTTTGCCATTTTTTTGGGGGAAAAAATGGACCATTCAAAACAACTATTCTTTCACATGCATAGAGTATAGCAACATGAAATAAAAACTAACATTTATGTTGGTTCCCAAAGCTTAATGCAAAATCCCTTGAGGACATAGTTTTCCTGTACTCTAACTGGAGCAAGGCACATGGCAGCAATTAATGTGCCATTTGTGTTGTGGGCACTGCAGGTCCCCACGTGCCCAGTGACTTTCTTGCTCATTCATTTCCTACTGATCATTCTGGGAACTGCAGTTTTTTTCTTGACACTAAGCAGGCAGTATGAGGGGAATCCAAAAGGCAGTAACTGCAGTGAAAACCTACAAAGATAACAATTGAGCTGTGTTGGTCATTGCGCTTCGTAGGATGCTACTTCTACTTGGCAGCTACTAACTCATGATGCTAAATGTTATAAAAGATACGAGCATCAGAAGTGAAAAGTTGTTGTGCAGGGACTGGAGCAATAGTCCAGCAGGTAGTCTGCTTGCCTTGCCTGCTGCTGACCTGAGTATGATCCTTCCACCCCATATGGTTCTCTGAATTATACTAGAAGTAACTTGTGATGGCAGAGCCAAGAGTGAGCCCTGAACACAACCAATGTGGTCCCAAAACAACAACAACAAAGTTATTCTAGAGATTCAAACTACATTTCCTCCATTTAGGACAAATTAATGGGCTTCTCCCACAGGAACCTGCATTTAGTGTATTTTTCGTGTGGTGAGCACTGGACATAGACAAAAAGAAAAATCCAAGGAAACAGCTGACAACGTAAGCATTATTGTTGCCATCGTGTGGAAGGACATTGATGGGTTTTCAAATATTTTTTTCTTAAGTGTTGTTTTTCTTAAAATTTCCTAAAATTGTCAAACAAAACAATAAGGAATCGCCAACAACTTTCTAAAGCAATTAGAGGTTTGTTCTGTATTCAGCACTCATCTCGCTTTATTTTCATGCAATGATTCACAAACAAACACTGAACATGGGTGCCAGCTATTTGAGTTGTCAAAACTTTTTGTTTCCATTCTGAATCTGTTTGGGTGTGCTTCATACACTTCTGAGGTTGGGAGTTAGAAAGCACTTTAATTAAAAGTATGTCTGTGATGAATGATTAATTGCTTTTAAAAAAAATGAGAAGGGTTGAGTGAATAACAAACAAAAAATTTTTCATCTTATTATGCCAATAAAGCTATATAAAAGTATTGTCCCAAGATAAAAGTCTTATTGCATTTGACTGTCAACAATTATGCCAGCAATTAATATTCAGAAATTGGCTAGTACATAAGTTAATCTAAAGGTCATGAAAAAAGCTCAGTTGTAAATTACATTCTTAAAAATCTAAATACTTATACTCAGAAGCCAATTACCTTTCATCATGTCGCCTTCTACTGGGGACTGGCATGGTCAATCCTGTATGGCTGAGTCTGAAAAGAGGGGACAGCCAGCAGCGAGCAGGTGGCTCATGACATTTTAAGGAACACTACAGGCACTATTTCATAAACACTGTCACTGTCATCCTGTTGTTCATCGATTTACTCGAGCAGGAGCTAGTAACGTCTCCATTTGTCCCAGCCCTGAGACTTTAGCAGCCTTTCCTTACTCATTTTTCCAAATGCTGCAGTATTGGAGACTCTTTCAGGGTCAGGGGAATGAGACCTGTTATTGTTACTGTTTTGGCATATCGAATATGCCACAGATAGCTTGACATGTGGGCGGGATACCCTCAGTAGCTTGCTAGGCTCTCTGAGAGGCATAGACCTCTGTAATTTGTTGCCTACTGTCTGAATCCCATCAAACATGGTGTGGTAATTATAGAAAATGGGTAAGGAGTGTCTTATGAGGTGTCCAAGAATATATTCACTCATATGTGAGGCTCGGCACGAGTGTGTGGAAAGCGGCCAAGAGAGGGGCAGCGGTTGGAGGTTGGCTGCCAGGGCTGGGTCCCTTGGGGTGTAGAGTTGGAGTTTACTTTTTTTTTGGCTTTTTGGGTCACACCCGGCAATGCTCAGGGGTTCATCTGGCTCTGTGCTCAGGAGTTACTCCTGGCAGTGCTCGGGGGACCATATGGGATGCTGGGAATCGAACTCGGGTCAGCCGCGTGCAAGGCAAACACCCTACCCACTGTGCTATCGCTCCAGCTCCTGGAGTTTACTTTTTTAATAAACACAGAGAATGGAAATTTCATATATATCTGTAGAGACACACTTGCATTACCCTTAATAGTATATTTTTTCCCTTTTGTGGCCAAATCTGGCTGTGTTCAGAGCTTGCTCCTGGCTCTGTTCTCAGGGATCACTCCTGGCAGGCTTGGGGGATGATATGGTGCTCCAGAGACCGAACCCAGGTGGGCGATGCAAGTGCCCTACCCACTGTTCTAGCTCTCTGGTACCATTAATGATACATAAAAAAGTATGGGGGCTGCTCTGGAGCAGCTGGTCTGCTTGATAAGCACAGAATCAGCTTTGCCCTTCCCTTACCCAGAGTCTCTGAGTAGGACACCACAGAATCTATCTGCATGTAGACCGCTACCTCAGCTTCTTCACAGTAACATTTGAAAACCACCTGTGGGAGAGGATGGAGAGGATGGGTGAGCTCATCAATAGGATTGTTCTATTTGCTGAAGTAAAGAAATCCCGAGACAGGGAGTAGGAAACATGCAAATCCCCATGGTGCATCTGGTAGGATGAAGCGTAATCTCTTCCCTATTCAGACCTCATTTCCTCTTGCAACAATGGCTTCTGCTGTAATCAGGAGCCATTCACAGAGCTATTCCTTCTCTTATTATTTTATCTGTGCCTATCAGCTTGATGGATTGGAGGTGCAGGCTGGGGAGCAGGCACCCATGACCTACTTTGCCCCTCCAGTCTGTCTTGGCCTCGCTTTCCCCCATGGGGGACTCTGCAGTGGACCATTGATTTTGAGTTGGTTTAGACTAGAGATGGCAAAATTAGTCTTAATTTAGCTGGGATAATTGCATTTGGTACCAATCAGGAAGGGCATTGTGAATTACAAGTACTTTTGCCTTTTACATTCTCCTGTTACACGCAAGATTTCAGGTTACCAAGAAACAAGAGCAAATACATTCCTCTCGCCGCATTCTCCACCCACCCCCTGGAAAAACAACATCCTTGAACTTGAGTAAATTTTCCTTAAAGAACTTTATTTTTCCTCCTCTTATTTTTAGCTTCAGCATCGTGGCCTGTTGTTGAACTCGTGAATTACAGCCTCCTGGAGCAAAGGGAGCCTTTGGCTTTCAGAGAGTCCCTTGAAGCTGCACTTACAGACATTCCTTCTCACTGAACCCTCATCCTCACATTTCAAGAGCAGCCGTGTCCTCTTCCGACACGGCCCTGCCTCCCTCGATTTATGCATCACCCGGGTTCATCCCATCCCAACCTCGGGGTAGATTTCCTAATGAAATTTTTAAAACGGACCAATCATTCTATTGTGGCTCAGGAACTACAGTGACTTTTTACATCTGTGTGAAGAATACGGAAGCTCTCCCGCTGCACCAACAGAAGGAGGGGTGGGGACGTGTGGCAGGTTGAGGCCGTTTTGTGTATGGATAGAGGCAGAAGCGAGATGAGTTGGGCTGCATTCCATTCTAGGCATGCAGTGCAGAAGCAGCAGCAGGGAACAGGCTTGAGGACTCAGGGCCGGCTTCGACTGTAGGCAGCTAAAAATAAGTCCCCCTTGCCCTTGAACTCGGTGGAGAGGCAGTGAGCTGCAGTCACTGAGAATGTGGAATCAGATCACCTGGGTTTATGATTCTGACCCGGCCAATGACAAGCATGATGGCATGCTATTTTAAATCGTTATTCCTGACTTTCCTCTCCGGTCTTTTAAGATGGAACTTTTCTCCCTGACTTCCAGAACTGCTTGAGAGGTGAACTGAGACAGTGAGATTTTTTTCACCATCTGACGTTTTCCAAGAGATAAACATCACTTGAGCAACATCCATGCTAAAGGGTAAAGAAATCATCCTGTCCCCTTGTGGGGGCTTCTGAGTTGGACAAATGATCAAACAAGTCCAAGGTAGATAGATAAGAGCAAAAGTCCAGAGAGATGTCTTAATAGCTATTGTGACTATGTATGGAAGGGGCCCAGCAAAGCAGAGTAATTCACTGCATGGTCTTAGAATGCATCATTAAACAATGTAATGCAGAGGATTCTGGGAAACAAAGAAAGGGAAGGTCAGAAGGTCACCCCCCAAAAGGACATAATAAAATTGTTTAGATTCTGCTTTCTCTGTTGATTAGGTCTTCCCTAGGAGAGGTCCTAGAGGTGATGCTTATATGTAAATATTTCTTCAGAATACCTTTAGTTGTCCTCAGAACTCCACCCCTGAAATAAACATTTTACCAAAGACATACTTTGGGGCGGCAGCGATTTTTTGTCTCACAGCAGTCTTTATTAAGAGAAAATGCGTTGGTGCCAGTGACAAAACCTTACACCCATTTGCTTTGCTTGATTTGGAAATTAGGGAAGTCGCTTTTAAATATAGTTCGATATTTTCTCTCTTTCCTTCCACATATTCTTTATATAAAACTATTTAATTAAACATAGTTTAATATTTAGGTTGAATTGTATGAAATTTCAGTCATATCTTAGCCCAAGTGATGGCTCAGCGACTTAAAGCACTTGTCCAGCAAATGCCAAGGACCAGAGTACAAACCCCAAGCTTTTGCTTGTGCTGATATGTCCTGACATCTCTGATATTTGGGATCCCCAACCAGAAAGAGCCAGGAGGTGGCTCAGTGGCTTTAAAAGTTTACAGAGCAATTTTCTTCTCCTCCCTCCCTCCCTCCCTCCCTCCCTTCCTTCCTTCCTTCCTTCCTTCCTTCCTTCCTTCCTTCCTATTGAATCACCATGACATAGAGCATTACAAAGCTGTTCATGATTGGGTTTCAGTCATACAATGTCCCAACACCCTTCCCTCCACCAGTGTACATTTACCAGCATCAGTGTCCCCAGTTTCTCTCCCACCCACCCCCAACGCCTTCTCCCCTACCACCTGTACCTCCTGAATCTATGGCAGGCACCTCTCTTCTTTCTCTCGTTCTCGTTCTCTCTCTCTCTCTCTCTCTCCTCTCTCCCTCTCTCCCTCATCTCTATATTTCCTTTTGGGCATTATGGTTTGTAATACAGATACTGAAAGGTTATCACATATGACCCTTTACCTACTTTCAACACTTAGTTCTTGTCCAGAGTGATCATTTCCAACTGTTGTTGTCATACTGAATCCTTCTATGTCTTACTTAACCTTCACCCCACCCCACACAAACCCTTGTGGTAATTTCCAACAATTGACCAGTCCTCCTTCCTGCTGTCTCCCCTGGCCTTGAATATTCGTCTCATAATATTTTTTATATCCCACAAATGAATGTAGTCATTCTATATCTGTCTTTCTCCTTCTGACTCATTTCACTCAGCATCATACTCTCCATGTCCATCCATTTATAGGCAAATTTCATGACTTCATTTTTTCTAAAGGCTGTGTAGTATTCCATTGTGTAGATATACCAAATTTTCTTTGTCCAGTTGTCTGTTCTTGGACACTCCGATTGTTTCCAGATTCTTGCTATTGTGAATAGAGCCGAAATGAACATGGACATGCAGATGCCATTTCTTCTGTGTGTTTTTTGACCCCCAGCAATATTCTAAGAATTGGTATTGCTGGGTTATATGGAAGCTCAATTTCTAGTTTTTGAGGAATATCCATATTGTTTTCCAAAGGGGCTGGACCAATTTGCATTCCTACCAGCAACAAATGAGAGTCCCTATCTCCCTGCATCTGCACCAGCACTGGTTTGAATATGTGCCAGTCTCTGGGACTACAGGGGAATTTAAAATACCCAGCAATCCCAGAAGTCTGGCACCACTATTTCTTGTGCCCGTGTGCTGAGGCCACTCTGACTGCTCTAGTCTCTCCAACAAGCTGCCTTTCCATCAAAGATAGAGAGCAGCCAGCCAAGTGGCCCAAGGATCCCGACTTTGCTGTGTGCCAAAACACCAACTGGGCAGTCAGTACTGATCTCCATGAAACTGCCCACCTCACCAAATGTGGCCCTTGCCTTTGTGGGTGTAATCCCAGTGCCACAGACCCAAGTGTGTGGCAAGCCACAACAAAAAGTGACAGCCTTCAAGGGAAGCGAAGAGTAAATTGAACATTTTTTCTTTTTTATAAATAAAGAAAAGGACAAAGTGCTGTTTTCCTACATGTATCTGTTCTTGAAAAAGAGAACATTCATAGCTTCTTCAAAGATCCACCCATCCCAACTTGCAATTTAGGACCACACCGAATTCCAGCACCCCTGCATACCTCTATGAGCTGATACTACACTCCTATGCATGTCAGCTGTGCATGTAAGACAATACCTTTAAATCAATAGCTAAGCAGATTGAGAAAAAAAAATAGGCCCATTTGTTTGCCCAGAATGCATTTTTTGCATACCTTTGTATTTTTTTTACTTATCTTTTTATAAAGATACGTTTTAGATTGTGTGTGTGTGTGTGTGTGTGTGTGTGTGTGTGTGTGTGTGTGTGTGTTTTGGCTTTTTGGGTCACACCCAGCGATGCTTGGGGGTTACTCCTGGCTCTGCACTCAGGAATCACTCCTGGCAGTGCACAGGGGACCCAATGGGATGCCGAGGATGGATCCCGGGTTGGCCATGTGCAAGGTAAATGCCCTACCCGAAACACACCTTTCTAAAAACCATTGTCAACATTTAAAAAAAAATCATCACTTGATCACTTGACATCCTGTTCTCCATTTGTCCCTGTCACATGCTAGAGTAGCCCAATGGCATCTGCTCACTCCAGGAACACAAAGAGCCTCAAACCGATCATTCAGGGTCTTGACGAAGAAGTCTGACCATCTCGTAGGTGGGTGGCCTACGAGAAAAAAATAATCATCATCATACAAAAAATTCTGTACAGCTGTGGACTGACAATCCAGAAGAGCACACACACTTCCTGTGGAAGATAATAACGTCCCTAGTCTGCTTTCTACTACCTTCCTTCCTGATAGTAGATTCCAATTCTATTTGCTGCCATGTTAGGCAACACACACACACACACACACACACACACACACACACACAAACACACAGAGCATACACTACATTTCTGTCTCTTTTGGTCCCTAGTTCCTTGGACTGCTGTCAATACAGCAGCCTAAGGGATCTTTCTAGAATGAGCATCAAATCTTTCATGTAGTCAGATTGCTCTGGGGAACTCTGTTTGCTCAGAATACAATCAAGCTCCTGACAGAGGCAACCTGGGCTGGCAGTCCCTGGCTCTGTCTGCCTTGCTGGACAACTTCTCCCCACACTTCCCACCTTATCACTCAGCCTGAGCCAAGCTTTTTGACTTGTCCTCAAATATCAAGTTGAAGGCCTGGTACTGATCATATTCTCTGCTGAGCTCTTGGCCTCTTCCCTGGCTTCCTTGGTGATGTGTCCATAGGTCTCCTCCAAAGAGACCTTACCTGGTCTCCTCTTCCCAGCCACCGCCAACACTGTTCTGTTTGTTAATTTATTGTCACTGTCTTCCCGTTGTTCATCGATTTGCTTGAGTGGGCCCAGTAACATCTTCATTGGAGACTTTGTTGTTACAGTGTTTTTGGCATATCGAATACATCATGGGTAGCTTGCCAGGCTCTGCCGTGCAGGCAAGATACTCTCGGTAGCTTGCCGGGCTCTCCGAGAGGGGCGGAGGAATCGAACTCGGGTCGGCCATGTTGGCTGCGTGCAAGGCAAACGCCCTACCGCTGTGCTATTGCTCCAGCCCGTTAATTTATTAATTTGTTCTTATTTATTATCACTAGTTGTCTATGTACACAATCGTTTGTATGCATTTTCTCTCTTTCTCATTCATGTAGCTTCCTTGAGAATAGAGATTCTGACATTTTTGATCACATCCTCAGGGTGAAAATAGCCAACTACTAAGATAGCTGAATAGTGTTTGACATAGAAAAGGTACTTAAAATTCTTAGGCAGGTGAATGTATTAATAAATATTGATATATTTACTGAGTGCAGGTGGCATGTGCAAACACAAACTAGAGATTCTTTTCAGATGAGGCTCTAAAAATTAAATTTCTAATATTTTACTCTGTGCCTTGATGGAAGGTTTTGCTTATCTCTGGGGGGCTCTGTCTCATATATTTATCAACAAGAAAAAGTAGGGGGTATATTAACCTTTACTTGTTGAGCTTTAAACACTTTTTGGGGTGCTGAATGATTATTTGTACATGCTTCATTAAGATACAAGCTTTGAAGTTTTATATTTCTAATTGAGATTTCATTTTTATCTCTTAAGCCAATTTTATTATCGAAGATAGGATGGTTGTGATAGCGTTAATGCTGGTGCATCAACAGAGTTGCTGTACCTCCACTTCCACCAAAGTGAGCAAGACGCCCCTACCCTATCCTCGAGATACTCCTGTTCTGTGCCGTTCCTTACCACCTAAAGTCTCCTCCCAGTTCTGTGTCAGAGTTCAAGAATTTGTTTTCCTTTAATATAGTCCATTTTCTTGCTGTGTTTTTAATTAGATGCAACATATGAGCAAGGTCACTGGCGTTCTTCCTTCTCCCTCTGACTTGTCTCGCTTAACATGATGCTCTCTACTCCATCTAGCCTATAGCAAAAGGCGTGACTTCATCTTTCCCTCTACCTGAGCACTGTTCCACGGTGTGTATAATACAGACTCTCTTTACCACCCATCTGTCCTTGGGCCCTTACGTAGTTTTTTTTTTTTTTTGTGCTGCCTATTGTACTAAGTTCTTCAGTGAACATAGATGTGTATAGATCTTTTCAAATTAATGCCGTTGTGTTTTGGGAATAGATGCCAAGGAGAGGAATTGCTGGGTTTTATAGGGTTCTATTTTTAATGTTTGGAGAAGTCTCCATACATTTCCCGTAGAGGCTGAACCAGATGGCAGTCGCGCCAACGGTGAATGAGGGTTCCTTTCCCCCACATCCCCCCAGGACTGATTGTTTCCACAGATGACTATTCTTAATAGCATTCCATTTCTATTGTACAGCTACTTAATTTAGCATCACTTGATAAAATATTTGATATCTCTGGCTCATGAAAACCTCAAAGTAATTTTTTTTAGAAAAGTGAGTTAAGACCTTGGATGTCATTTACGTCTCTCTTACTTCTATTTTTTTTTATTGTTTTGTTTGGGAGCCACCTCTGGCAGTGCTCAGGATTTCCTCCTGGCTCTGCACTCAGGAATCACTCCTGGTGATGCTCAGGGATGTGGGATACAGAAAATCAAACCTAGTGCCCTGTGGGAGCCACACCTGTCACTGTGGCCCCTGCCCCAACCCTCAAAATCTTCTGGGCCCTTCCTTTCACATAGAGCAGGACAAATACTTAGAAACCAGCATCAGAGTGAAATTGGACTCATATTAAAGCACATTGTCCTTTCTGAACCTTTTTTTCATGATGTTTACCATCTAATATTTACCTCTTGAGTTTGGTTCAACCTCACATCTCAGCTGTCTGTATTCCTCTGAACCAAGCCCCACCCACCTAAAGAGCAGTCCTTTCCATCCTCTGAGATAGGCTGCTCATGTCTCTTGGACCAATCATCAGCCCTATGAGCAGAGTTTAGAAGATGAATTATTTTCAGTTATTTCCTATTGTAAATAAAATGTTCGAATCAAATTCTGAAAATGATGTAAAAACAAATGCAGAATGATGGTAGATCCACTTTATTCTCATTTTTACTACGTCTCAGAAAAGTGAAAAAATGCATTTTAAAGTCGATTTTTATGCAACACATCAAGAACTGGACACATCAACACATCAAGTGTAATTAATTATTCTTCTGCACAAAAATTGACTTTATGAATCAGATAGTTCATATCTCTTCCATGCACTGGGATAGAATGAATATCTATAAAAAACACTCAATTTTCACTAGCCGAGATATCAAACATGATTGATATGGGGCCAGGGAGAAAACACAGGAGTCGGGGATCACAGTTTGTATGCAAGAGCTCTGGTTTGGATCCCCAGCATCACATGGGCCCTGTGACATGGCTGGGTGTGACTCTGGAGGTCTCTAGCATCACTGGGCCTAGTGGCACCACATCACCAGGCCCAAACACTGAAATGTCCTACCCGGTTGACTGAAGCATCATCCAATGTACCCCCACTTGGACCACCAATCCTTCCTAGGAGTGTGCGCTCAGCTCCTTGCATAGGAAAAAGGAGTGTTAATTGTGTGCATGTGCCTTTAAAGGAAAGCTGAAGGGATCATTACTGCGTGATCCAGTTTCAAATAGGTGTCAGTGTGTGCTCAGCAGAGGAATCTTATAATTGCTGGTGCCAGGGGCTTCAGATTTCATGGACCTTGAGGACTGGGAACAGGAAGTGAACTATAGGGGTCTGGTTGACTTGAAAATATGCAGTTTCACCCACAGCATGTGGAGACAAGTCTGCCCAGCAGAGGGAGACGGTGGGAAGCCTTCGATGACTCATTCTGGGTTAGGACAGAGGTGGGATTGGGGGTTGAGGTGGGGGGAGCCCGGGGGTCCAAGCCATAAGACTCTTTCGTAAGTCAGTTTCAGAACCTGATCAAAACCTCCAACTAAAATTCACTCTCAAATCACTCTGCATCAAGAATGTTCTCTGAGTCTGCAAAGAAAGATCCTCTCGAGAGATACTGTACTTTAAACATCGTCTTCCACATTTCAAGTAGATGAAGGTTCAGAAAAAGGGCTGCAATCAAAAAATATAAAACACAAAAGGAAACAAGTCATCATGAAAAGGAGTCAGAAAAACAAAGATTACAAAATCAGATATATAAGAATTAAAGAAATAGCTATAAAGTAGAATCCGTGTGTTCACAGAAATGAAAAGGATATTAAAAGATGCTACAGAACAATGTAGGATAAAAATAGCATCCTTGATAAAGAACCAAATGTAATAATTAGAAGGAAAACTGTGGTTATTGAAATAAAAATTCGCCTGACCTGACTAAATTACAGGTTAGTGAATTAGTATTCTGAAATATGGCTCTAAAGAAATCATTCCAAATATGGCCTGGGCTTCAAAACAGTGGATCACATGAAAGAGACATTGAGACAAGGAAGCCAGAAAATGTAGGTTTTAGGAAATGATGGGGGATGGGGTGGGGAGTGAAAAGTGCTTTATCAGAAGAGACAAGGATAAAAGGCATCCCCCATCAATGAAAGATATTGATGTTCAGGTTTAGGAAGGTAAATGAATCATGCCAAAACATTACGAAAACCCACTCTAACAGCTGGTCATGTGAAACTATAGAACGAATAAAGGAATCTTGGGGACCAGGAGATAGTATAATGGCTAGGGCTCAAATCCTGGCACCACAGAGTTTCCTGAGCATCTATAGGTGTGGCCCTTGGAGGCCATCCAGCACAGAGACAGGAATCTCCAGTAGGGCAGGGCCCAAGAAGAATTGTTTTTTCCAGCTCTTGCGTTGAACTACTTGCCTGGTTGGCTAAGAATCTCCAGTGAGGCCTGGTCTCCTGTGCACTGCTTGGGAGGCTAATATACATATATACAGAAAGATTAGCACTTAGAACTGTAGCACTGTCGTACAGTTGTTTATCGATTTGCTCAAGCGGGCACCAGTAACATCTCCATTCATCCTGTTGTGTGCTTGTGTAGCTCAATGGCATCTGCTCGCTCCAGGAACACGAAGTGAGACTTGTTGTTACTGATTTTGACATAACGAATAGGCCATGGGGAGCTTGCCAGGCTCTGCTGTGAGGGCAGGATGCTCTCGGTAGCTTGCCAGGCTCTCCAAGAGGGACGGAGGAATCGAACCCGTTGTGAGACAGAACGATTAGGGGCCATATATATAAAAAAGAAGATTAGGGTCCAAAATAATAGTACAGTGTACCTACTGTACTTTTCCACCATATAATCGATTTCGTGTTGCTCTGAAAGATCACCAATTTGAACTAAGAAACTTGTGTCTTCTTGAAATGTAGCGAAATGTAAACAAAATGCAAAATATAGGAGGATTACCTGACAAGCAGCCTACGGGGTTCTCTCCCTGACACCTCATATGGTCCCTGAATTCAGCAGGAGTGATCAATGAGTGCAGAACAAGGAATGAGCCCTGAGCTCTGCCAGTGTGAGGGAGAAAGGATGAAAGGAAGGACAGAGGGAGGGAGGGTGGGAGGGAGGGTGGGAGGGAGGGAGAGAAGGAGGGAGGGAGGGAGGAAGGGTGGGAGGAAGGAAGGAAGGAAGGAAGGAAGGAAGGAAGGAAGGAAGGAAGGAAGGAAATTAAAAGTACATGTGTGAGAAAGAGCAGTTTTTCTCCAAAATAAATAAATAAATAAGAACTTACATATGATTGACACTATGAACAGTATAAGGCAGAAAAAGTCAGATATTATCTTCCAAGTGCTCCAAGGAAAATACAGGTAAGATAAAGATACTTTAAAATAAAAATGGAGGCTTTGCCAAGAACAGGTCTCCTTTAAGGAATTTTAGACTAAACAGGAACTGTCTGTATGTGAAAAGAATAGTAAGCTAAGAAATAATGAACATATCCAGTTAAAATACAAATAATGATAAACATCAGTTCTAGGAGGGTAAAATAAGACTCATGGACTAGAAAGAAGCCAGAAACCATATATTTTGTTAGGATAAAGATTTTGTTAAAATTCTCATATGTAACCACTAAAGAAGGTGTCAAACTCAAAGGGGGTGATTCCTGAACAAAAAAGAGAGCATTAAAAAATAGACACAATTCGGGGGGTATGGTGCTGCCAGCAGATCAATCTGTACCTGTGAGGTGAGTGCATCTGCAGCCTAATGGCGCCTTCAGACTTCCAGATACCCCAAAATTGCTGCTGTGCCTTTGGCCAGACCCCAAAAATTTGGGGCAAAGTTTACCAAGAAAGTAAACGGCCAAAAGTTAGGTATGTGGGAAACACACCCACAAACCACCTCCGGCTCAGCTATATAACTGGAGGCATGGCCTCTCTCTGGCTCCTGATTGAACTGCTTAATGGCCATAATCCCAGAGACTCAGAAACAAACCTCGAAACCCAGTGGCTTTTGGCAGAAATGCATCCGGTCCCTGCAGTAGGTTACCGGTGCTGGGCCAACCCAGGTGGGAATAGGTTTCGTGCCTTGGCCTGTTCCCCCCAGCGGCCCAGTGGCCACCATCCTTCAGAGGCCACTGGACAGTCAGGTTTGGGTCCCCAGTGACAAGACACGCAGGGCCTCATGGAACGGTGGTGGAGCCGGGCCTGTCCTTCCCACCTCAACGAGACCCCAAGTCATCGCCCACGAACAGCCTCTCTGGCTCCTGTTCAAGCTGCTTAACGGCCATGATCCCAGAGACTCAGAAACAAATCTCAAAACCCAGTGGCTTTTGGCAGAAATGAGTCCGGACCCCACAGTACATTACTGTCACCGGGCCACCCCAAGGAGGAAAGGGTGTTGTCACTCTGCCTGCTCCCCCTTGGCTGCTCGGTGGACATCATCCTCCAGAGGCCATTGGACAGTCAGGCTTGGGCCCGCAGTGATGAAACTTGTTGGGCCTCACGAGATGAGGGGAGCCGGGTCTGTCCTCTCCACCCCAATGAGACCCCAAGTCATTGCCCACGAACGGCCTCTCTGGCTCCTGATCAAGCTGCTTAATGGCCATGATCCCAGAGACTCAGAAACAAATCTCAAAACCCAGTGGCTTTTGGCAGAAATGAGTCCGGACCCCGCAGTAGGTTACTGTTGCTGGGCCACCCCAGGGGGAAAAGGGTGTTGTCCCTACGCCTGCTCCCCCTTGGCGGCTCAGTGGCCGTCATCTTCCAGAGGCCATTGGACAGTCAGGTCTGGGCCCGCAGTGACAAGACATTTTGGGCCTCATGGGATGGGGGAGGAGCCGGGCCTGTCCTCCCCACTCCAACAAGACCCCAGTCATCACCCACGAACAGCCTCTCTGGTTCCTGATCAAGCTGCTTAACGGCCACAATCCCAGAGACTCAGAAACAAATCTAGAAGCCCAGCAGCTTTTGGCAGAAATCCCTCCAAATTTAAGTGTTAAAATTTAGGAATTTCAAAATCACATGGCCCTACTGCAGCCATGCAACATCATATGTTATTCATAACCAGCAATAGAACACAAATTGTCTACTGTTGCCTTTTCAGCAGATCTGAGTGTTGGGGTAAATCTCAATAATGGTGGGTCTGGTGTCGAAATACTGAATGTGATCAAAGTAGAGAGAGAGTAATGTGGAAATCATCTGTCCCACAGGTAGGGGGAGGGTGTGGGATGGGGGTATACTGGGGTTTTTGGTGGTGGAGAATGGGCACTGGTGAAGGTACGGGTGTTTCATTGTATGACCGAGACTTAGACCCGAAAGCTTTGTAACTGCTCTCATGGTGATTCAATAAATAAAATTATAAAAAAATTTAAAAAAATAAGGTGGAGTTTGTTCACACACAATTCATTCAGCTAATCAGTGGCTGAATAAATAGCAGTACTCCTACATAAAAAAAAGACACAATTCAAAAAATTATTTAATCCAAATGAGAGCATAAATTAAAGGAGAGAAAAGAAACAAAAATAAGTATGTATGTGTACATACATTGAATATATATCTATATATATTATACACACATGTAACAAAATAAGATAATAGAAATTATTCCAAATCTGCTTGTAATCACTTTAATGTATATGGGCATAAGTCTTTGGTTAAAGGGAAATAACTGTCAGACTTGATTTAAAAACCCAGGTTTTTTATGACTTACTGTCTTATATATCAAAGTTAAATGGGCATACATGCTAGACGTTAAAAAATCCAAATAGAAGTTAGCCAGGCACATGCTAATAAAAAGAAAACTGTCCCTATTCTATTACTATATTAAAAACCAGCATTCACAGCAAAAAGAAGTACTTTAAATAGAGTTAGTTTATGTCAAGTAAAGGTTTAATTCACGAGGAAAATTCTAAATGTGAACACAATAGAGCTTGAAGGAATTGTGTGAACAAGGGGCTAACTTGACCAGTCCATGAGAGATTTCATCTTTCTCAGGAAATGGTGAACAAAGAGGAGGTGGAGGCAGAGAAGGAGGAGGAGGAGGAGGAGGAGGAGGAGGAGGAGGAGGAGGAGGAGGAGGAGGAGGAGGAGGAGGAGGAGGAGGATCTGGGAGAAAATATCCGTGTGGAAGCCTGCACACAGTAGTTTGGTGTGGACTTATGCCCAGAGATTCCTGAACTAGTTTTAATGATTGACTGATTCATATATTTTTAAATCTACTTTTGTGTGGGGGGGGGGGCGGGGGCGGGGGCGAACCATGCCTAGAAATGCTCAGGGCTTGCAATACTGTCTCTGTACTCTGGGATCACTGCTGGCAGGAGAATCATATGGGGTGCTGGGGATGGAACCCAGGTTGACTGAGTGGAAGTGAGCAACCCGCTGTACTATCTCTCCAGCCCTTCTAAATCTAATTTTTGGTAAGTGGTATGAGAACCTCAAAGTCACTCCTAGTTGCATTGTTTTTTAATAAAAAAGAAACATTATCATAGAGAATATATTATCTTTGGCCATCACGTAATTTATTTAGCTGTGACAAGAGGGCATTTTGGAAGAATGCAGACGTGAATATTTTTTTGTTTTGTTTTGTTTTTCATTTTTGTCTTTTGTGTGTAGTTTTAAACAATAACAAGGTATAAAAATTAGACAATGTTTAGGAAACAGGAAAGATTGGAGAAAGCACTTACGAACTGTGGTGAGATAGCATAGAGCTGGCATACAATTGACCTGGTTTGACCGCCAAAACTATATATGGTTCCCTGAGCACTGTCACGAGCGATCCCTGTGTATAGAGTCAGGAGTTAACCCAGAGCACAGACAGCTGTGACCCTCAAAACCAAAATTAAATAGATAACATAGAAGAAAATAAAATGCTTCCTCTAAAATGTAGGCACTCACAAAAAGGGTGATTAGAAATGCTTATTTAACTATCTGTGTTGGAAAAGAAGGATAAAATGGATCACACGACTTGACCAACTGAAGAAGATAGAAATAAATAAAACAAGGACAAAACCCAAGGCCAAAGCAAGTAAAATTAAAGTTGAAGAAATAATTCCTGCAATTGAAAATAAGGACAAAAAAGGTCTGACATGCTAACATTTGATTCTTTGCAAAGTCTAATCAAGCTGACCCTCGAGAAAAGCACACTCATCAGAAGAAAAAGGAAGACCCGAAAAGGAAGAAGCAGTTGAGGTTTTTCACTAAAAGCACTTGGAATCAAGTCAGTTGAGCTTAAAGCAAACTCTATTCTGTAAAGATGTATGCAGAAATGAGAAAATGGGAAGCATCTTAATAGAAAATGACCAAATGAAGATGAAATTAAAAAAAAGGTGAATGAAAATAAATTAACCAATAGTAAGGGGGGAAATATTCGAGAAAAATAAAATACAGTTTATTTCATTACTTTCTAAGTATTTT
The DNA here is from genome assembly GCF_029834395.1 of Sorex fumeus. Taxonomy (NCBI): domain Eukaryota; kingdom Metazoa; phylum Chordata; class Mammalia; order Eulipotyphla; family Soricidae; genus Sorex; species Sorex fumeus. The sequence continues at coordinate 11,599,415 of NW_026606226.1, forward strand.
AAGAATGAAAAAGAAGAAAATGTTTATTTTATGAGATAAACTTCAAAAACAAAAGCACCCTATTTGTAGGGGGAACTGAGGGTGGAGCACAGGCTTGCCTCATTTAATAAACTTGATCACCTGACATCCCGTTACTTATCGATTTACTCGAGCGGGCACCAGTAACATCTCCATTCATCCCTGTCCCATGCTAGTGTAGCCCAATGGCATCTGCTCATTCTAGGAACACGAAGGACCTCAGATCCATCGTTCAGGGTCTTGCTGAAGAAGTTTGACTATTTCATAGGTGAGTGGCCATGTGATCTTTTGATGTCCTGTGGAATCCAAAATCCCATGGTAATGGCTCTAGTCCAGCGGTTGTCTCCAAATCTCATTACCTGTCTAGCCCATCTGATTTTCAACGCCTTGGCAAACGAGACAGTGTCCCTGATTCTTTTTTTTTTTTAATTTTTATTAGTGAGACACCATGAGGTACAGTTGTAGACTTACAAATTTTTGTGCTTGGGTTTCAATTATACAATGATCAAATACCCATCCCTCCACCAGTGCCCATTTCCCGCCACCACGGATCCCAGTATCCCTCCCATCCCCCATTCCCCCATCCCACCCTACCTCTGTGGCAGGGCATACCCTTTTGTTCTTTCTCTCCTCTTGGGTGTTGTGGTTTGCAAAAGAGGCTTTGCCATGCCAGCGAGATACTCTCTGTAGCTTGCCGGGTTCTCTGAGAGGGGCAGAGGAATCGAACCAGGCTCAGCTGGGCTGGCTGCGTGCAAGGCAAACGCCCTATGGCTGTGCTATCGCTCCAGCTGCAAAATTAATGTTGAAATCCAGATTGTGTAAAAAAATGTAAATTGGTTTTCTATGAGAAATGTAATGCCAGCTCAACGTCATCAACATGATTAGTATTTATATAAGAGGAAAACCATAAGATGCTTTCAAACTATAAGGAAATCTTACTGCCATCAACATTTTATTATTGAAAATATTGTTATGATTTTAAGTTGTTATTACTGAAATATCAGCTAAGAATCAATTGAAGAAATTGTTGAAAATATTTAGACTACAAAAATCACATTGAATGGTTCACAGTAAAGGTATTTCTTGAAAGGCCAATTGAAGGTAGGAGCACCCAAAACTATAATTTCTTTTAACACTGTAAAAGTGGTTCTAATACATTAAAAAAAAGTCATGTTAAAAGTTAGGAATTAGGAGAGGGAAAATTCTGCTTTATTTTCAGATGATCTGATTGTCCCCAAAAAAATTAAAACAAAAATTAGGAAAAAAATGCATAATTTGAATAAAATAATTTAGTAATGTTGACATATTTATGTGAGACAGCAAAATAATGGCCTTCGTTTTATATTTTAAAATTTCAAAAGGTAGTGAGGGTAAGAGTAAGTCTAATGCACTGGAAATATGTCTCACACAGTTCATTATAAATTTTAGTTAAAAGTAATAGCAAAGCCCTAAATGAGAGACAAGAGTCATTGATAAATTGCATCAATATCAAAATATCATTCATCCCAAAATGACAAACTGATTAAATTCAATTCCAACCCAAAAGCGTACAATATTTTTGTGAATCCTACAATTTGATTTTAACGTTTTTTTTGAAAAATGAAGTGCCAAGACTTACCCCTGAAAAAGAAAAATTGTATTTTCCCCTTACAATTTATCATGAACTATTAAGAATCAGAAAAGTTGACCAATGGGGAAAATATAGAGATAGTGTAAGAACTTCATATATGGAAAACATATAGATAATGATGACACCAGAGAAATAAAACATAGGGAACTGGATTCAGAAATGGGGCAGTACTTCATTAGTTTTTAAAAAAGAAATCAGATGAATCAAAGGCTGCACGTGAAATCAAAGGTGTTATAATTTAAAGACAGATATAGAGACAAGATTTTAATGGTCTCATCTAAATAGGGTACTGTAGGACCAACACACCATAAAAGAACATTGATAAGTCAACTAGATTGAAGGTAGAAATTTCTTTCCACCCCCACGTTTCCATAAGGGATTCAAAACATAAGTCAAAACTTAGAAAAAATATTTACTACACATGTCAGTGACAAATGGTTCATATCTAGAACTTGTTGATAATTTCTCAGGGTAAACTTTGTAAAAGGCAGATATCCAACAGAAAAAGTGAGCTAAGAACGTTAAGGGCTATTATTAGTCGATAAAACCTAGTCAATATAGACTGTAGTTAGAAAAAAAATGTAAATTAAAACTATAATCAGGTACAATTTGGAATCCAAATATTTATTAAAGAAGATGGAAGTTTCAGAGTTCAAATAGGTGATCTTACAGAGCAACATGAAATCGATTATATTGTTGGTGGAATTTTAAATAGCTTCAACTCCTTGATGAACAGTTTAAATCATCAGTTTTGAAAGATGATTATCTATAGCCTATATTTGAGAGACCCTAGTACCAGATGTGAACCTTGCACATGTGTAGGAAAACAGACCAGAGTAACCACAGCAGCATTATTTACAATGGGAAAATAAGAGCTAAGTAAACTGCATATTAATAGTTGAATGGATCATTTTTTGAGTCTTTACACAAGGAAATGTGTAACAAACAGAATTCCCCATAGCACCAATATAGATGTTCCAGTTAGTTCTACTGCACACTAAACTGGGTCCGAAAGAATGGAATAGAGAATAGTAGGTGAATGACAAAAATATGCATGTTCTAATGTATTATCCTAAGACTGACTACCAACGGTGCTATAATCTCCCTTATATCTAAAGGGATGAGGAAGAGGACATCATTAATCAAATCCAGAGTACAGCTGTGCAAAGTAGATCACCTGTGTAAGTCTATGGCTTCCTGGATATGGAAGAAAGAACTGACAGAAGATTCCATAAGGAGAAATCGCAGAATAAATCCCCCCACCTCACTCTCCTTCCTCCACTGGCACACCTGTGGGTTCAGACTGAACAAGGGCGTGTGCTCAGGGGCGTGGATACTGAGGAGACAGGACGAGTTCACCTTGAGAATTCTTGTGAATAAAGAAGAGGTCAAGGATGTACTTTGAGAGCCTCCAGGTGGAGATGAGGGAGGTAAGAGGGGACCATGGCTCTAAACATGAAAATAGAGGTGGGTCTTGAAGTAAGAAGAGAAAGCATTGCAAACTGACCTGTCTCAAAGGCTGCTGACCATCAGCAAAGCCAGGAGGCACTCTGAACTGACATCGGCATTTCTGGAGGTGAGGTCCTTCGTTGTCCTTCCTGGGGCCGTCCCTGCAGAGGGCCAGGAAGAAGTCTATTAGTAAGGCAGTGAAGGGAAAAGAGCCATCAGGAACTGCAGTCTCTTAGGAGAGTGCTTTTCTGGGGAGTGTCCTTTCACTGGGCACATGGGAGCTGCAGCAAGTCTGCAAGATGTGGAGTCAAAAGGAAATGCTGGGTTGTTTTTTGAAAAAAAAGAAAGATTATATTACAGCACTTGTACATGAGTGTGAATTATCAAAAATGTGTTATATAGCATCTTTTTGATGCTTGGGAAAGCATATTTTTCAGAATTCTCTTTGTAGCTTGTTTTCAAGGATTATAAGTATCTTCCCTTACTCTTGAAAGTAGTCAGAACTGTATTATTTTTTACTGACCAAATTATAGTTTTGTTTGCCTTTTGTATATAGTCTTTTCTTTCTGTGGCAGTACAGGACACTACCATAAAATAATTATCAAAAGAAAACTGTCATTTCACAACCATGATGTAAATATCAATCATATAAACTAGTGATTACAATGGAAAAATGGCCTGAAAGCTTAGCCTTTTAAGATGAACTCATAGAAGCCCATAGACTTCCTTGTACAAGTCATATAATGAATTTTCTTGGTAAAGAAAGAGTCATAAAGCTTTCCCTTACTTGCAGAGAGGTCCTGGTAATGTGATTTTTCTTGCTGTTGAATTCTTTGTTTGGTACCAAAGTAAGGTTGGTCTGAAAAAAAATATATTTTTTTATTTTTTAATTTTTATTAGTGAAACACCATGAGGTACAATTGTAGACTTACGAATTTTTGTGCTGGGGCTTCAGTTATACAATGATCAAGTACCCATCCCTCCACCAGTGCCCATTTTCCACCACCATGGGTCCCAGTATGAAAAAAATATTTTAGAAGAGGCTCCTCCTCTTATAGATTCGGGAAGGATTTGAAAAGGACTGAAATGAATTCTTATTAAAATGATTAGTCATATTTCTAATGAAGTCATTGATTCTTCTCTATTGGAGAAGATTACAGGGTTTGGTTATTAATTCAACAGCCTCACTAATCATTGTTGTTCTCAAATTTTCTGTCTCTGTATGATTCAGTCATGCGACTGCCTGGTTCCAAGAATACATCACCTTTTCATGGACTGTCTGGTTAATTCAAATATAATATTCTTGATAGTCTCCTGGAAACCTTTGATTTTTTTGTGGGGTCTTCATAATATCTTTTCTTTCCTTTCTAATTTCACTTTTTTTGAGTTCTCCTTTTCGCTTAGTTAGTCGACTAAAAGGCTTGTCTGTCTACTCTATCTTAGTAAAGATATTTTCTTTATTTTAACAAATGCCCAGGAGGAAAAAGACAACTTTAGTTTTCTGATTGTCTCTGTTAGGTCTTTGCTTTCATTTAGTGCAGGCCTCTTAAGTATTTAGTTTCTTACCAGTCTTATTGATGCATTAAATACATTCTAAAGTGTATTTTATTCAACACATTTGGTTGTTTTATATGCATGATCAGTCAAATTATCTAAACTGATCATGCTGAAAATGGAAGATTCAATTGTAATGTTAGTTGCTTTTTTTTTTTACTAATAGCTAATATAAATTATCTTAACTCTAAGCTTGGCTGAATAAATATTGTTGATAGAACTTTACAACATTATATTTGTGTAAATAGTATAAATTGAAAGTTTTAGTAACAGTTATATCTATAAGAAGGTCACTGTCCTCCCATTGTTCATCGATTTTCTCGAGCGGGCCCAGTAACGTCTCCATCGGAGACTTTGTTGTTACTGTGTCTGGCATATCGAATACGTCACGGGTAGCTTGCCAGGCTCTGCCGTGTGGGCGAGATGCTCTCGGTAGCTTGCCGGGCTCTTCGAGAGGGGCGGAGGAATCGAACTCGGGTCGGCCATGTTGGCTGTGTGCAAGGCAAACGCCCTACCGCTGTGCTGTAAGAAGGTAAATGTCTAATATAACTTAAATTTTAGTTTATCAAATGCTGAACACTATTTCATTTTAAAACTAGAACCAAACTGTTTAAAAAATTAATATTTATATATGTCGCAGTATATTATGCACATTCCACATGCATATCAACCACATGTGTGTGATATACTCATGTAAATATTAATAACTATATATAGCTACATATTGTACACACAACTGTTTCTTATTATTTAATGATTCCATATTTGGGAAATCACCTACTTTTCAAACCTATTTGTAATCTTCAAATTCGTATCTGGAGTGCTTCTTATTCATTCATAGACATACAAAGAGCAGCATTATCTGGGGCCACAGATATACAGCTCAGTGGTAGAGCACATAAGTCACATGTCCTATGGACTTGTGTTTGACATCACCATCTTGTAGGAAAAGCTCATTCAGGGATAACGCTGTTAACCCTGCATGTAGGGACTGGGAGTCCAGGTTCTTTGAATTTGCTACTGGAAAGAATTAAATAGCAAGTCAGAGAAGTGACTTACAGACAGTGGTTTAATAAAGCAAAATATACATTTAAGAATCAGATTGAGGATCCAGAACCCTGCATGGTCTCCCAAGCCTTACCAGAAATAGTACCTGAGCACAATACTAGGAGTAAATCCTGAATACTGCTGAATATAGAAAAAAAATTAAGGAGAATAGCATTGTGTCTAAGTAAGAGAACTAATCTTTTTTTTTCTTTTTTTATTAGTGAAACACCATGAGGTACAGTTATAGACTTACAAAAAAAAGGAAAAAAAGGAGAACTAACTTTACTTAGTGTGTGCATATCAAGAATCAGAGTGTTGGCATATTCTAATAAGAAAAACTTAATTTCTACAGAGCTTTCTAGGATATTTAGGTGTCGATGAAAGGGAAATTAAGAAGAGGCAGAATATTCATTGGTTTTAGAAAAGAGAGAGGGTTTTGGGGTGGTGACTTCTTGAGTTCACAGCATCACACAGATTCAAGCCATGTTTAGTTGCTTTAGAGTGTTGCCATGGCAATATAAAGAAGCATGACATGAGGGGGAGTGATTTTGGTCATATAAATGTATTGGGATGAATGTATAATGAAACTGGGGGTCATCTGTCAGTCAGTTGGCCTTTTCATCTGGTTCTGACTGATCTTCAGTCTCATTGTTTTCACCCTTTGGTGTCCAGCATTTTTAATTCATTAACTCTGTTGGCAAAAACATGCCAGCCTTCTAGTATTCTTGATTGTGTGTGGACCTGCAAGAAATGCCTGATCAAAGATGGGAAATGATTAAAGATGAAAGGAGGGCTAATCTATGTTGACATGGTGAAGAATGGGGTGCAATAGTTGCTAGTCCTTGTATAAGCACATAGATTTTTGCCTAAGGAAATAACAGAATGTCGTAGTTTTGCAATGCCTGCACAAGGGAATACTTTTACATGAGTAGCAATGTTTTCTGATTCGTTGTTTAGGTCAGATGCATACTGCACTGAAACCGGCCATTTTCCAATCTCACCAACAACATCTGTAAATACAAGTGAAATAAATTTTTTTTAAAAAATGAATCATTCTGGGGGCCTGAAAGATATTCAAAGGACTAGAGTTCGTGCTTTGCATGCATCAAGCCCGGTTGATTACCCTACCCCTCTCACTACATTGTTTCCTGGTATGGCTCTGGTGGTCTCAGAACTCTTCCAGAGTGGCTCTACTGATTCCCAGCACTGAGGGGTCTTAATATGAAGCCAGCTGGCCACACCTCTAGGGTGGTAGACCTCGGGGCCCCTGAGCACTTCTTGGAAAGCTATAAAACTGACATTGAGTCATCCTAGAGTTTCCTATGTGTGTAGTGATCCTCTAGTTTAAGTGTCTGGTTTGCCATCTGTTTAATTCTTTGGGTGCCAGTGTGAGCCACCAGTGGCTCATACTAGAATGTGGTCTTATGAACCAGCATTGTAGCACCAGCATCAATACGCTAATGTCTCATTTTGCATGTGGCGTGTGTGGTTTTGCTTTTTAAACAGCTTCTATCTGCAGCTCTGGAGTACTGTCCAGTGCCCCTAAGTGAAAAAAGGCTGAGGTGTGCTCTGTGGAGAAAAACAGCTGTGTTAGATGAGCTTCCTTCAGACCTAAGTTACTCTGCTCTGGGTTCTGAGTTCAGTATTGATGAGCCAACCATATGGAGTAACTGTGTTGCCTCCAAGAAGGGAAAATCCACAGATAAATGGAAAAGGCTGATCCAAAGTACCTTTGAGAGTGGGCAGTGAAGCATTGGGAAAGGTAAAAAGTGACTAAATGTGTAAATTCCTGAGATAATGTCTGATTTTTTTTTTTAAAAAAGTGTAGTGGGGAGCACTGTGCTGAGGGCACGAAGCCAAAAGCATTTGCTGTCCAGTTACCCTGGGTTTAGGAAAACCTGAAACCCTTCTCCGCTAATATGGCCTGCCTTGCACTTCTCGAAAGATAATGTGGCGTGAAAAATGTTAAATTTGCAGGAGAGGCAGTTCTGCTATCAGCATGCTGCAGAATTAGAAGGAAAAAAAAAACCTTCTAAGTGTTATAAAGAAATGGGTTATATTGAGAAGCAGCTTTTTAATGCTAAGGAGACTGGCTTTTTGACAAGGGCATTGGCAAAGAAACCCATATAATGCAAATGTTATTTCCTGCGAGGAGAGGTTCCTGCAACAGTGATTGTTCAATGTTTGCCAACTCAGTGCTCCTGAGGGCTTTTTAGACCCTTGCCATAGTGAAGAATGAGAATTGATGACAGAGATGATTGATCGATATAGATAGACAGGAGAGATACCTAGGTAATTATACAAATAGAACAGTAGCTACTGATGGCTATATTGATAATAGATTTCATATTCACATACCTTTTAGAAAATTTGGGAAATTTTTATCTTGATGTGGTAATGAAGAAATTATTTCTAGGAGTTATGTGTTTTGGGACCATGTTGAAACAGTCTTATTTTAGAGAAGACTATTAAAATATATGTTGGGTTATTTGTTTTGGTCAAAATGTCTGTACTTGATTAAAATGCTGGAAAATTGAAATCTTTCTTTAGTAATTTTTTTCTGATTTTACGATTAACATGATCTCTCTATTTACAATTAGGGCTGGAGCGATAGCACAGTGATAGGGCGTTTGCCTTGCAAGCCTCTAGCCCAGCTGAGCCAGGTTCGATTCCTCCGCCCCTCTTGGAGGGCCCTGGAAGCTACTGAGAGTATCTCTCCCACACAGCAAAGCCTAGCAAGCTACCCGTGACATATTCAATATGCCAAACACAGTAACAATAGGTCTCACAATGGAGACATTACTGGGCCCATTCGAGCAAATCGATGAACAACGGGAGGACAGTGCTACAGTGCTCTATTTACAATTATTAACATTTCCCCATTTAATTTCCCCTTGATATCTTTAGCTCTCTTTCCTACCTCCCCTCTCTCTCCCTCCCTGTCTCTATTTCCCCCCATTTTTTTAAGCTTTGAAGATCCTACATTGACAGCCCCCCCCATGTCTCTTATATTTTATTTCATATTTCTCTCTCTTTTTTTGTCTTTCAGGGTTTCATGTTACAAATCCATCTTGGCCAAATTTTCTTTAATTGGTTACCTTCCTACTGAGGGTTTTTTTTTTTTAATTTAGGTGCTAGATTGCATGTCCTCAGTTCCCTCCTTTGTTCCTGTACAAGGAGCCTGTTCTTTTAAGGTTATAGTAGGTTTTTTTTTTGGTTTGTTTGTTTTCTAACTAATCACCACGAGATACACAGTTACAAAGTTGTTCATGTTGAGTTTCAGTCATACAGTGTTCCAACACCCATTCCTTCACCAGAGCACATTTCCCAGCCACCAGTGTTCCCGCCTGCCTGCCCACCACTTCTTACATCTATCTCTCTCACTCCCACCTCTCTTTCTCTCTCTCTCTCTGACCCCCCCTTCCCCCATCTCTCTCATTTTTTTAAGTACTGTGATTTGCAACAGTTCCTGAAAGGGTATCATGCATATCATTTTACCTCCTTTCGGCATTCAGTTTCTGTCCAGAGTGATCATTTCCAACTATCATTGTCATAGTGGTCTCTTCTCTGTCCTAACTACACTCTCTCCCAACCATCTGTGGCAAGCTTCCTACCATGGACCAGTCCTGCTGACCCTTATTTCTACTGTCTTTGGATGTTATTCTCATATTGTGTTCCCCCTCCCTTATATCCTGCAAAAGAGTGCAATCATTCTATGTCTGTTCCTCTTCCTTCGACTCATTTCACTCAGCATGATACTCTCCATGTCCATTCATGTATAAGCAAATTTCATGCCATGTAGAAGCAAATTTCATGACTATTTTTCCTAAAACAGCTGTGTAGTGTCCCATTGTGTAGACATACCATAGTTTCTTTATCCACTCGTCTGTTCTGGGGCACTTGAGTTATTTGCAGATTCTGGCTACTGTGAATAGTGCTGCAACGAACATAGAAGTGCAGATGGCTTTTCTGCATTGAGTTATTTTGGCCACTAGGGTATAATCCCAGGAGTGGTTTTGCTGGGTCGTATGGAAGCTCAATTTCTAATTTTGTGAGGAAAGCCCAAATTGTTTTCCAGAAAGGCTGGACTGGTCAGCATTCCCCCCAGCAGTGAACAAGAGTCCCTTTCACTCTGCATCCATGCCAGCACTGGTGGTTCTTTCGGATGTGTGCCAGTCTCTGTGGTGTGGGATGGCATCTCATTGTTGTTTTGATTTGCATCTTCCTGATGATTAGTGATGCAGAGCGCTTTTGTGATGTGCTTTTTGGCCATTTGTATTTCTTCTTTGAGGAAGTTTCTGCTCATTTCTTCTCCCCATTTTTTTTATGCGTTAGGTTGTACTTGTTTGAAAATATCTTTGAAGCTCAAGATCAGCCCTTTCCATGCCCTGTGCCCTGATGCTCCAGGACATGGGTGTGACCATGTTGAATGGCATGTTGGAGCAAGTGTCCAAAGAGAAAGCTTGTGCCTGCATCTTCCATGTACCCATGTGAGGAAGGCTTCGTTCTGTATTGCTAGACTTCATGGTGGGCTGTTTTCTTTGACTATAATAAATAGGAACAATTATAGATTACTATCTTCTTTATAATTTTATACAGATTATATAGTATAAGCACTATCATAATGCATTAAGTCATTTTTATTACTACCACTCATATATTCATACACATGGTTTTAACATTGAAAGAATGTATAAGGCAAAAAATGTACATGCAGGGGCTGGAGTGATAGCACAGTGGGTAGGGCGTTTGCCTTGCACGCAGCCGACCTGAGTTCGATTCCCAGCATCCCATATGGTCCCCTGAGCACCGCCAGGAGTAACTCCTGAGTGCAGAGCCAGGAGTAACCCTTGTGCATCGCTGGGTGTGACCCAAAAAGCAAAAAAAAAGTACATGCATTTTTTCTTTCTCATGTTTATCAGCTCTATTCAAAGAAGTAGTCATTGTTTTATATTATGTTGTATGTCTGTTCAGGCCTTTTCTAGGCAGATATTTCTATCATATGTTTATAAGCATTTTTTATTTACCCACCAAACAAGGGAATCCGTATAGTTTTAGTTATGATGAGCCTTTAAAAAATGAACGTCCCTCCTTAAATGTGTTTTATTTGTATGTCAGAATACTTATATGAGCCAGGGATGTTCCTCAGTAGCAGAGCTTTTGATGTTCATATGTGAGCTCTGACTTCAATTACTAACACACACACACACACACACACACACAAAAGAATAATTATTTACTTATTTAAATTGAGAAAGGAACTACTGGACCACAACTGGTAGTTCTTGGAGACCCACGTGGTGTCAGGGTGGAACCAGGGTCAGCCACATGTAACGCGAGCACCTTAATCCATGTACTATCTCTCCAGCGCCAACAAAAAGAATACTTGTGTTCATTTCAAAATATGTATTTTGAAATGAACACAAGTATTCTTTTTGTTGGCGCTGGAGAGATAGTACATGGATATATATATATATATATATATATATATATATATATATATATGGGCTGGAGCGATAGCACAGCGGGTAGGGCGTTCGCCTTACAAGCAGCCATCATGACCGACCCGAGTTCGATTCTTCCGCCCCTCTCGGAGAGCCTGGCAAGCTCCCCGTGATGTATTTGATATGCCAGACACAGTAACAACAAAGTCTCCAATGGAGACGTTACTGGGCCCGCTCGAGCAAATCGATGATCAACGGGAGGGCCTTTACTTTACTTACTTACTATATATATATTATTTTTCAGAAACAACCCAAACTCCTATAAAAGTTGCACCAATGATTCAAAGCAGACCTGGTACTCCTACTCAATTTTTAGTCATGTGGCGTTGCAGTAACACAGCCTTGGACTGGGCAGTTTGGACCGAAGGTGCTTAAATTGTGGGCTTCCACTCCCCAGGGGGTCATGTGATTGAATGTCTGGGTTGCAAAACTTCTGTTTTAAAATAAATTACCTTTTTATTGAAGAAAATAAATTTCTTTATAACTTGTTACCAATAAATACTTATTGTATACCTATTTTACATACCAATAAGGCCAGGGTCAAGTAAAAACTTCTTGGGCAAAAAGGAATTTTCTTTTTTTTCTTTTTTATTGTAAAAATCACCTTATTTCTCCTTCGTTGCTTTTTTTTATTTTTATTTAATTATTTATTTTTTAATAGTGAGGCACCATGAGGTACAGTTGTAGACTTACACATTTTTGTGCTTGGGTTTCAGTTATACAATGATCAAACACCCATCCCTCCACCAGTGCGCATTTCCCACCACCTCGGATCCCAGCATCCCCTCCCCCTCCCCAGCCCCTATCCCACCCTGCCTCTGTGGCAGGGCATTTCCCTCTCTCTCCTTTTGAGAGCCATGGTCGGCAAAAGAGGCATTGAGTGGCAATCATGCTTGGTCGACAGTCTACCCTCAGCATGCTCTCCCATCATGGGCGGATCCTCCTAACACCCTTTATTTGGTGTTCCCTTCTCTTTCTGAGCTCCCCCTTCCCCTTCAAGTGAAAAATGTTCAAGAAGCCTTGGGTTCAACAACGGGCATTTATTTCTTCATGGTCCCGAAGGCTGAAAGTCTGCGATCAAGGTTCTGGCCAGTGTGGTCACTCCTGAGGCCTCGCCCCTTGGCTTGCAAGAGGAAAGCTCTTTGGATAGTTCCCCTCCAGCTCTTTGCCCAGTTTCCCTTCAAGCACGCAGACTCCCTGGAGTATCTTCACGTGTTCAAACTTCCACTTCTCAGAAGGAGACCAGTTAGATTAGAGAAAGAGCCCTCCTTTTATTCTTTGTTTATTGTTTATTTTATTTTCACTCCTTTAAAAGTCCTGTCTCCAAACAGTCACATTTTGAGAGACTCGGAGTTCAGGGTGCAGTGTTCAATTTTCAGAAGATGCAACTCAACTCCAAATGCCTAGGTTCACCTAAGTTACTCTGCAGGCACATTTATCTTACTATTCTCAAAGTATGTATTTTTACCTATTGCTACTTATTTATTTCCGCCCACTTGGAAATAAGTTGCATACGTGGGTTCTGGTCATCCCTGAGTATTTCTGTGTTTATTTCCAACAAGCAAAGATACCATCCTCCGAGGACACAGCATACCCATCAAAAATGAGAAAATCAACATCGATTCTGTGACTGTGGACGCAGTGGGATAGGAGATGGGAGTCAGGTAATCTAGTTAATTTAACTGGTTCATGTTCAGGTTTATCTTCATGAGGAGTAGCCTTGGCTACATAACAGAGCTGACAAAGGCCAGAGATAGTAACGCTTGGAAGAGGACCCCGGGGTATCAAGCTTCCTCTTTGAACCCTCATTGGTGCTTGGACCAATGGCAAGGAAAGCAACACTTATTACCCATGTGCACATGCCAGAGAGACACACAGCCGCGGTGCACCAGGCCGTAGAGCCCCAGAGGCCACAGAAGAGTGAATCTGAGATGGGCACAGGACATGTGACGATGTAGACTGGAAAGGTCAGTGGGGTCAGGACAGGTGCCACTGTCCAGTGCAAATGAGAGGGCAGTGAGTTGATAGGATGACATCCTACACAGAAAGGAAAGAGAGAGAGGCCTGGACTTCAGGGTGGGGGGCTAGAACTACTTACATAAATAAGGACCTTTCATGGCATAAACATAGGGAGTTTTATATGATATTTTCCCATATGGAACTCAAGGCCCCACACAGGAACTGGACCAGTATTTCGAGGCAGCATGTAGTAGAGAGGGGAAAATGCCAGGTAATCTAGTCAGTAGAGTTATCGTTGTGACCCTCACCTGCACAAAGAGTAGCCAGTCATACAGATAATGGAAATGGCACCGGGGACAGATGGTTCCCAGTGAAAAGGAGGATATTTCTTTTTTGACCCTCTGTCTATTCCTGATAGACAGGGCCTCTTTTTGAACCCTTATCAGTGCCTGGGCAGATGATAGAAAATCAGCAGATACCACCACGGGTGTATGGCTGAGAACCAAGGAGAGCTATGGGCCAGAGAGATAGCACAGTAGATAGGTAGATAGATAGTAGATAGAGATAGTAAATCTGCTTGGCAGATTTGCTTCTCAGCATTATATCAACTCCCCAAACAAACAAACAAATAAACAAAAGAACAAAGGAAAGTCTAAGAGCACGAGGTCCCAGCAAGTAGAAGCGGGCAGACTAGTGACTCTCTAGAGCACTGGGTATCTGAGGACACTGGACCTGTGGAATTTGAAAGCCACAACCAGCAAGAAACAAGTGTGAACCCAGGGTGTCATCTACAGAACCAGCATTTTTCCTGGACATAGGACTCCAGGGACCTGAAACTTCCTTCTTAAAGCTGTGAAATGAATAAATAACTTCATAAACATGTGAAATTTGTGAGCTCATTTTACATACAAAACCCAAGAACCCACACTCCAGTTTTGCAGCTATATGTTTTCTTACAGTTTACTTTCTTTTGACCATTTAGCAGTAAGTTCAGATATGGGTCCTCAGTGTCCTTGAGTATGTCAGTGTGCATTATCTAAAAGCAGAGATACAGTCCTCTACAGACACAGTTTAACCATCAAAATCAGAAAATCAACATTGATTCTAATTCAAAGGCCTCTTCAGATTTTGCAGTTTTTCCTTCAAAATACACTTTCTATATAGATTAATGATTCCATCCAAAATCCTGTGCAGTTTAGCTGTCAGCCTCCAATTTGGCAAATGCTTCTTGTCTTTTTTCTGGTTTTCTATGACCTTCGTGTTTTTGATTTGCTATAAGCCTATCCTTTTGCCAAATACCGCTAAGTTTAGGTGTGTGTGAATTTTCTCATGATCAGATTCAGACTAACTAACCTGGGAAGAAACTCAGAGACCACCTGTCTCCTTACCAGGGAAATTAAGTTTGACCCCATCTTAAAGCTGCAATGCTTTCTTCTCTCTCTCTCTCTCTCTCTCTCTCTCTCTCTCTCTCTCTCTCTCTCTCTCTTTTATAATTTTGATGTGTAAGTACCTTTATTGATTAAATAGCATTTGCAATTCTCCCATGTGGTAAACATTACCTTTCTCCCCTCTTTATTGATATTGGTGTGGGCACAGGCATTCCTATTTTATTATTCCATATGTGATGATACCTCTCAATATGCATTTAAGCTGATGCTCAAACTTTTCTGTGGCAATCATTTGAACAGTTCCCTAAGTCTGTTGGTATGTCTGCCTCATTTTAAGGGATAAAATTACCTGTTCCACTCTGTGGACAGACGTTGAAGTGGAAGGAGGAGAGAAGGTAGGAAATGATGTAGCCTGCAGATCATAGAGAAGGATATTTACAATAACTTCTTGGAGCCAGTGCTCATACCTGCATGTGATCTGGGAGCACCCTGGGAATCCTTCTCAGAAGAATCTGTCATCTCTGTGCCCATCTGCTTTTATTGTCTGCTAGATTCTTTCCGTTGATTTTTGTCCTTCACAGTGGATGCTCTGGTTTTGTATCTTCCAGAAATATTTCTTGTCTTTTCCTGAAGATATTCCCTAGCCCACATGTTCCTGAAAGCACCAAAAAGCTGCCTTTGAAACATGATGGTGGTTTCTTTCACTGTCAAAATGAACACCCACGTCCAATCCTCACTTTTGGATTTTATGACTGAATGAATTCCCCACCAGCTGTTTTCACCTACATTTGGCTGTCTTACCCTCCTGATTAATAAAGACTAGATTTTTAGATATTCTTGGTAAGACATAGACAAATTTACCCAAATAGTTCTATGCATACTGTCAGATAAGGGAATTTATTTTTTTATTTGAATGTGAAATATCAAATTTAGATTTCCTTTGTAAGAATAGGATGACTCATGGTTCATGATCTT
The DNA here is from genome assembly GCF_029834395.1 of Sorex fumeus. Taxonomy (NCBI): domain Eukaryota; kingdom Metazoa; phylum Chordata; class Mammalia; order Eulipotyphla; family Soricidae; genus Sorex; species Sorex fumeus. The sequence continues at coordinate 11,614,939 of NW_026606226.1, forward strand.
TGTTGACATTTACTCTGTAGGAATGGAGGAGATGAAGGACAATTGACCCCAGGAATGGCTTTGTCACACACTAATACCAATCACGGAGTTTGTAGGAGCAAAGGGTGGACTTAATGACAGGGAAGAGGCGTTGAATATGGTAAGTAGACCCTGTAGCAGTGATGTGCTAAGTGATCAGGCCTTGCAGGGGCCGGAGGGGGGGGGGGGCAGCAGGCTCAGTGTCCTGGTTCAGTTCCTCCAGAACTGCAGTGGCTCTGAGCTGAAATAAAACTTGAGCTTAAAAGCTGAGTTAGTGGGTCATAGGCATGTATTTCTTTAACAGCCACAAAATGCAATTAGTTCCTTTTTTTTTGGACACCAAGAACAATTTCATCTGATAGGAAAAAGCTACACTGGAAGAGCTCGACTTGGGATATTAAAAATAATCTCCAAGTTTAAATGATGTTATTTGTTATTGATGATTTTTCCACTAGTGCATTGGGGAAGGGGTGAGGTTGAAAGTGGTTTTTATCTTATTAGCATGTCTTCACTATTAACTGTTTGTACTATTAGTTCCCTTTGATCTTCCTTTTGATTATAGTGTGCAATGCTGATATAATCTGTTATTATTTCCATTAATAACTAAGTATCTCTTGTGGTTGACAAGGCAATTTGTTATTATCAGGCTGCCTTTGTGCAGAGCAAAGAGGTTTCACCGGCTCCCCCACTGGCCCATGTGAAACAACAGACGTTTATCTGCTCTGAGCAGCCTCCAGATGCTTCCCCCTTCAAAGCGACCCTGAGTCCCACTGGACCAGGTCAGAAAGCACCTTGATGGTGAAAGGAGAAGGACGGGGACTGGGGGGAGCAGTACCGACTCCAATGTGGACACCGTGGAGCCTTCAGCAAGTTGGACACCCTAAGCAGGATTATGTTCTGCTGCCCCTGATTTGTTGGTTTAAATTAGGTAAGAAAAGGTGGAGGTTGAGGTGGGAAAGAGTTAGGGGGCATAAGCTCAAGTCTCTCTTGCAGAAAGAAATCCATATTTTCATGGTCATGCCCTTGGAATGTCAACCTCGCAGACTGTGATTTGGGGTGGATGTGTAAAGATGGAAGATTCCCAGCTGAAGAGGCTCTGTTGTCAAGTTTCTGGATTTGTCTTGAGGTCACTGAATGTCTGCATCCTCGTTCCCAGAAACACTGAGAGATTTGATGAGTATGGAACTAGACAGGGATGATTTCTTCCACTTCCAAATTAGCTCTACCTCTAAAAATTATTATTACAGGGGATGATTCACTAAAAAATGAAAAGATGGAGAGGTAGAGAGGCAGGGCAGGGAATAAGGTGTTTGCCTCCATATCAACCACGCCCCCGCCAAAAAGAAAAAGTTAAAAATATGGAGTAGAATTGAGTTCAAGATATGACAGCTTTATAAAGTCAAATGGAAGGATTTCAGAATACCAATTCTTCCGCTGGATCGAGTTGATAATGTGACAGTGACAACTGAGCAGAAGTTTTTTTTTTTCCTAAATATATTGACTTGGAGGGGAAAATAATATTTTGACAGCCTATGAGTCCGTTGAATTTAACCTTACGACAATAGTACAAAGAGGGCAGAGGAGCTATTTCAAGTGGCAGAGTCAGTGAGGGTTGAGAGTCGATATTGATGGCTATGGGGTCATCCCCAAGCCAAGGTTTCATCTGTGGGTGTATCTTCTGATGCATAAATAGATATTGATCATCTCTGCACATGGTCATGTGAAGCCACTTGCCACTTGTGAAAGAACAGAAAGAAGAGGATGACTTGGATAAGTGAGAGATCTGTCAGATCCTATGAGAGAGAGGAGGTAGTTTGGGATGTTACTTTGGCTGAGAAGTTACTGAGTTCCTGGAAGAGACTCCTAGTGGTCAAAAGGATGTTTTCAGCAGACCTGTCAACCAATTCCTGGTTTTTAAAATTATTCATCCAGATCATGTCCCTGTTGTCAGTGCATCTTCTGGAGCAGCCTCTATTGCTTACCACAGAGGTATTTTTTGCGCCAGGAGAGCCTCTTTAGACTAGAATACTGATTGGTTAGCTGCTCTCAGGTCGTACTGGGAATCACTCACTCCCATCTTGGTAACAGCCAAGAAATGGAAAGCAGCTACCATTCCTTTCGTTACTAATTACGGGTCTTCACTGAGCTAGAAGCTTTGCCTACATTTCCTGGCTTTAATTTATGCCATGATTTGAGATGAACTTTTTATATTGTACTACTTTAAAATAAGCAACAAGGCAGACCTTTTAATATTCTAAGAATCACAGTACCATTCTTGGAGTCTTTTGTTGTCTACACAAAATAATATTAAACAGTAGGGTGCTTAAAAAAAACCTACATTGATTTTTTTTCCTTCTGCTTGTGATATTATTTTTTCCTCAAAACATTCAAACCATGCCATACCCAGAACTTTTTTTTTAAACTGCCCTCACTTCCCACGCACCCAAGAGGTATTGTGACTTCTGGGACTCTCTGCCTGAATCCAAAAATGATTGGCAGCTTGGAAGCTCCTGGAGGTTTCTTTACCTTGATCTTAGAGAAGTCAGTCCAAGGCCCTTGATTACTGAGCAACCCTACATTCAGACACTGCTTGTTCCGTTTGTTGCAAGGTGTGGAATTTATCTTCTGGGAAAGCCGCAGGCAGTTCTCGGGTGACTCACCTTCACATAATAGAAATCAGTCATGATTCGTTAATTTCATCTGTCCATTCACAGGCAAGGAAAACTAATTAATTGCACTGTCTTGTCAGAGATTTTCTGTCCATTTTCTTCCAGAATACAGCCCTTACTGAGTACAAGCTATCATTATCATGTTTGAAATAAAGGAATCAGGGACTGGGAGGTCGTGTGGGTTTGATACCCGGCACCACCTGGTTTCCAGGCATTGCCAGGCACAGCCCTGGAGGCCCCCAGCACTGCTGGGGTGTCAGGGGCAATCTTTGGCCCTGTAGAGCCTTAGCAGCATTGCAGCCCTGGCCGAACACTCAGTCACCAGCCCAGTTGGTCCAATTTCACTAGCGGGGTGTGTCTTGGGACACTCTCCCCATAATAAGGAAAGGAATTGCGTTCAGAGGAACCAAGCAACTTTCCATAAAGTGAAATTCTTTCTAGAGGTAGAAATACTTCAAAATCAATCAGGATAGTGTGTGTGTGTGTGTGTGTGTGTGTGTGTGTGTGTGTGTGCACTTGGTGTATATTCTTGACATTTGTTTCACTTTTTGAAAGAAGAAGAAAGGGCATAAAATACAGCGTGAATTGGGCTTAGGGTGAATTTTGGTGTAAGAGACTTTGACATGAAATATCTAACTTTTATTGGGTTGAATCATCACCTCTGTAGGGGTGTCAGACTGAGTGGGAGTGGGGCTATTAGATGCAATTATTTGGCTAAGCTGCTATTAATATAACGACATGTTAGAGGATGCTGTTTAAAATCTATCCTAGTCTGTAATTTATAGACATGGACTGATAGACTTCTATTATCAGTATGAAGACCCTTGGTGATAACCTTTAGAAATCCAAAGAGAAAAGGCCTGTGGAAACAAACACCCCTTGGAAGTGTTTGGGTTGAAGCCTCATCATCTCTTTTTGCATGTCCTGTGCCTGTATGGCATGCAGGAATAAGGTGTCCTCTCAAAATGAATTTAGAACAATCTGGACTGAGTGGGCTGAATTCAGAGTTTGGATAGAAGTTTGACAGTATGGCCCTGAACAGTTAATTAACTTGCATCAACTTTCAGTTCCCCAGACGAAAAACCATAAAATTTAAGAGAAGCTCTAGACCTTCCTAACCTCTCTCTCTCTCCCGCCCTCCTCCTTCACTCCCTCTTTTTGTTCCTCCCTCTCTTCCTTTTTCCTTTTCCTTTTATTCTGATAAAGAATTTTGTTTTTATTTTACATCTTTATTTGTATTGAATCTATTAGACACACAATTACAAAGTTATTCATGATTGTGTTTCAGTCATACAATGTTCCAACACATTACATTTCCCACCACTAATGTCCTTAGTTTCACTCCCAACATCATCCCTCAGCTTGCAAACACTTCTCTCTCTCTCTCTCTCTCTCTCTCTCTCTCTCTCTCTCTCTCTCTCTCCCCCCTCTCTCTCTCTCTCAGCTTTTGGGCTATTGCAAACCACCATTGGTTTGCCCCATTTCAACATTCCGTTTTTGTCCAGAGTGTTCATTTCCAACTATCATTGTCAACGTGGTCCCTTCTCTGCACTAACTGCCCTCCCCCCAATCACTTGTGGCGAGCTCCCAACCATGGACCAGTTCTCCTAGTCTTTGTTTATACTGTTCGTGGGTGTTAGTTTTTATAACTTGCAAATGAGTGTAATCATTCCATGTCTGTCCCTCTTCATCTGACTCATTTCACTCAGCATGATACTCTCCGTGTATAATCAATTTCATAACTTTATTTTCCCTAACAGCTGCATAGTGTTCCTTTCTGGAGATGTACCATAGTTTCCTTATCCACTCATGTGTTCTGGGGCACTTGGGTCATTTCCAGATTCTGGCTATTGTGAGTTGTGCTGCAGTGAAGAGAGAAGAACAGATGGCTTCTCTGCATTGTGTTTTGGGTCACTAGTGTACATTCCACTATTGTACATTCCCAGAAGTGGTATTCCTGGGTCATGTGGAAGCTCAATTTCTAGTTATTTGAGGGATGCCCATATTGCTTTCCAAAAAAGCTGGACCAGTCGGCATTCTCACCAGCAATGAATAAGAGTTCCTTTCTCCCAATGTCCACACCAGCACTGGTTGTTCTTGTCCTTTTTGATGTGTGCCAGTCTCTGTGGTGTGAGATCATCTCCCATTGTTGTTTTGACTTATGTCTTCCTCTTTTTTTCCTTGTTTCTTTTCTTTCTCCATACATCCACCCTGTTCATTCACCTACTTATCCACCCATCCAAAGAGACTAGTAACACTAAATAGAAGGTGCCCCATACTTACTAGTTGAACATGAATATATATTTAAAGATAGAAAATGTGATCATTTCCCCACTAACTGATTAGGAATGGTTTTTGGCTCCCCTTTACTCAGTAACCAGATTACATTGGTTAGAACACACTGCCTGAGGTTCAAGGAAAGCACAAAAGCTGCATGCATTTCTGTGACAACCCAGTTCCGGGGGGACAGATGTGAAATCGTAAAACACTGAAGAATAATGTATTCTGGCTTAGCCAGACCTATATAGCCTTCCAGCAGCTCCTGTTATTAGCCAGACTTGTCAAGAACTAATCACTAGCTTTGGAGTTTTGTAAAGCTATTCTTGAAGGTTTACTTTAACCTTACCATACACAAAAATGTTTGTATTGCTACCCACTGATAAGAAAACTATTAGCATTCATTAAGTCCATCCATAAATCTCTCCCTCTTGGAAGAGCAATAATGCTGCCTTCCTGCTGCCGTAATGAATGTGGTGTTTAATCTCTCCTTGGGAGAGTGTCCTCACTTCAGACCACTGCACTAGTTAGACACCCTGAGCAGAGTGTGGAATTGTGGGAATAAGATTGATGGCAGCACCTCTACTTCTGCTTGAGGTTTTTGACTTCAGAAACACTCCATGTTATAGTTAAAGTAGATGCTTTCATATTAAAAAGGAAATGCAACTGGTTCTGCAAGGTGGAAAGTTAATATGTATTGAGCACCTATTACAAAGGACAGATACTAGAGATGGGACTTTTTTTTCTGCCTTCCTTTATATACTTCTCCTAACTACCCTCAAAGCTATTGTTCTATCAGTGTTCCAGAGGAGAAAAGATAGAATCAGAGAGTTTGATTTCATCATCCAGTTCAGAAACAAAGTGCAGCATAAGCGAAGTAGTCATTTGAATGGAATTTTCTCTGACTCTCAGGCCTTGAGTATTTGATACAACTACATTCATCCTTGTTTCTTACTTTTAAAAGCAGACTGACCCAGAGAAGTGGGTCAATGAGTATACTGCCTACATAGAATGTTTTCTCTTCTATTCCATTATATGATGTGAAGACTTCTCTGGTTCACCTCGTTGACACACGCTCTGAGGGTTCCTTTTGAAGAATAGTATCCCTGGGTGGCTATATACTTAAACTCACTTCTTCTGTGTGCTCTGCCTCCTATCTCTGAGTTCTTTGAGTGTAGAAACACCTGCTGTCCCATGTGGTCTATTGTAACTGCACAGCTGAGCTGGGAGCACCAGGACCAATGATGCGAACCAGGGGGAGGAGGTGGGTGGGTACTTTCTCTAAGGATCAATAAGAAAGATACCATCTGATGTTCTGCTAAACTGCCAAAACTTAGGTTGCAGAATGACTTCTCGTCTTCCTCTGCGTGCCTTTCTCCAAAATTAAACTACATTTTACAACCTAAGAGTTCCTTGAACAGAAGTCCATGAGGTTTTTCACCACCAGGGATCCTAAAGACAAGGCAAACCAGTCATTCTACATTTGAAAACATATCCTTCCCATAGACACAATCTTGGAGTGACCTTCCTTCCAGTGGATGACCTTCTAGAGGGACATCCCTACCACGGGAAGAGATAAAATACAGAAATCATCAAACAGGGGTTCTTGAGCATAGGAAATATTTTGCTTGAATATTTCGCATGCAGATGAATGTTCATCCTAAACATCTGTATCTGAATCTAGAAGCATTTAGTAGACAAATGTTGGTAGATATTTGCCTTATCATTCACTTTTAAGGGAAAATAAGAACCAGAGAAATAGTTCAGTTAGTAAGGCACTGGCCTTGCACATGGATGACCTAGGTTCATTTCCCAGTACTACATATGGTCCCCTAACCCCCGCCAGGAGTAATCCATAAGTAATGAGCTAGGTGTAAGCCCTGAGCATTGATGCATGTGACCTCAAAACCCAAATAAATGAAGGGTTTTCTATCTATCAGCAAACTTAAGTTGGTGCTTGAGGAGCTTCCAGGCCAGCCTGGAAGACGGAGTTTCTCTCTCAAGGAGTGAGCTGCTGTATGCTTGGGTGGCCTTCCATGCTGAAGGACACTATTCTGACTCTGCACTGGGAGGCAGCTGCTGCTCAGTTTTGGGCAACGGACAGTTGGAGGCTCCTGTTTGAGGGAATTCACACCTTTTCTGCCAATACTCCAGTTTTAAACAAGCACGCTATGTGATTGCTAGTGTTGATGTTTCACTAAAGTGCTGCTTGTTTCTCTGTTAATGAATTTGCTTACACAAGCTTTTTTTTTTCCTGCAAGAGAAAAGAAAATGTGGAAGTCCCAGTTGAAAGGTATTGTTATTATTTTATACTGCTGCCATATTCCTCTGGCTATGAGTCACATCTGTTTAATTTCACTTTCCTAAAAAATGAAATAATATGAATACTCATGAATTGTAAAGAGCAAATGGTGTCTATGAGGCGGCAAATGGAGGGTGAAGGAGATATAGAGGATAAGGAAGAAATATTGGAAAGGAAGGAGAGAAAGTGGAGGAGGATACCAATCTCAGTTTAAATGAATTAAGAATAAAACCTGTCTGTTATCACCCTTAATACATTGTGAAAATAGCATTTTTTTGTCTCAGTATGAATTCCACCACTTCTGTATATTTTCAAGTCTCTTTAAGGCCCTTTAAAAAAGAAGAGATGACCTATCACTTCTCCAGGAGAAAACTGTATGCACTGGATGGACTCCACAGTTCAGAATGAGAGCATTTTGGCAGGTCATTGATGGTAAACAGGCTGTAAACAGGTTGGGGTTTTGTGTGTCTTTAAAGCTTCAGAAGAACATTTCTCGAAATTGTGGCTCTTCACTTCTGCTTCTTTATTGGTGGGAAACAGAGTAAAGAAAAGAAAGGTATCCATTGCCTCCCATGTCCCAAGATTCTGTGAGAATTCTTGCTTAATTGACCATGTTATCTTAAATTGAAACCAACCTTTTCCTACACATTTAAGTCTTACAAATAGAGAACGTTTGGTTAAGATTTTGATGTTTTGAGAGGAGTGATTGCTGTTCAGTAGGAGTAAAGAGTTTTTCCAACAGACTAATATGGTTTCTCCTGGCAGTGGTCTGGGTCATCCAGAAGTCTCCATGGGCTTGGAGACTGCAAAAGAGAAAGACAGGAATTGGCCTGATTTTTATGGCAGCCACAAAACTCAGACCTCAAAATGCCTCTGGTTGATGTTTTATGTCTTGTTTCAGTAATACAATTTGTCTAAAAACGTCTCTATCTCGCATTTAAAAAGTTATTTCACCCAGGTATAAAATTCTAGATCGGCATGTTTGTTTTTCTCTCCTTAACTTCAAATAAGTTGTTTCACTGTCTTCTTTCTCTTGTCAGATACCTGGTTCCTTCCAAGAAATGATGTTCTTGTTTTTCTGGAGGCCTTTTAAAAAAATTGATTATATGTGTTGTGCAGGCTGTAATAGTGTCTCAGGGGAAGATATCTCAAAGGGCTAGATTACATACCCTATACAAATGAAACACTGAGTGCCCTGACAACACATGACTTCTGAAAACCACCTTCTTTCTTTCTTTCTTTCTTTCTTTCTTTCTTTCTTTCTTTCTTTTTTTCTTTCTTTTTTTCTTCCTTCCTTCCTTCCTTCCTTCCTTCCTTCTTTCTTTCTTTCTTTCTTTCTCTCTCATTTTTTCGTCTTCCTTGCCAGTAATTACCTTATATGACGATAACTACCACTTTGATTCTTATATAGTGTAAATTAATTTTTGTATAAAAATAACTTTATTTACTATCATATTTACATACTATGAAATTAAACTGAAATCTTACCCTTTGGGGGCCTTGGCGATAGAGTAGGGCATTTGCCTTGCATGCGGCCAACCCCATTTCGATCCCCAGTAACCCATATGGTTCTCTGAGCACATCATTCCTGAGTGCAGAGCCAGGAGAAACCCCTGAGCATCTCTAGGTGTGACCCCAAAAGATAAATAAATAAGTAAATAAATAAATCTTACTGTTTTACGGATTTTCATGTAGTCACAGGTATATTCTACAATTTCCAACTTTCTCCCAGGTTTCCTTTGGGCAAGTGAGTGTACCTAAAGCTTTGCCTCTGTACCAATGAATCTCTCAACCTCCTCTCAAGCATCCTTTACTGCCGCATTCGACGTGAATTTGTGATTTTTAGTCCTGAACTTCTCTCTACGTTGTATACCAAATGAAGTTGTCCCCTTTGGGCAGAGATTAAGTAAAAGTAAAGTAAAGGCCCTCCCGTTGTTCATCGATTTGCTCGAGCGGGCCCAGTAACGTCTCCATTGGAGACTTTGTTGTTACTGTGTCTGGCATATCGAATACGTCGCGGGGAGCTTGCCAGGCTCTGCCGTGCGGGCGAGATACCCTCAGTAGCTTGCGGGGCTCTCCAAGAGGGGCGGAGGAATCGAACTCTGGTCGGCCATGTTGGCTGCGTGCAAGGCAAACGCCCTACTGCTGTGCTATATCCCACTTTTCCCCTCAAGAAATGTCTGGGAAATTAGACTAGACCTGGGGCGTGGGAGAATGGTCTACTTCTCTCTAGGTGGTGTTACAGCTGAGAAAGACATAGGTAGATAGCACCAGCTTTTCCTTGGCGATTTCTCCTGGTATGAAATTATTGCCTTGGAAGTACAGGAAAGATAAGTGTCCCAGATGTCTCTAAGGCCAAGTGTTAGGATCAAGACAGAACCTTCATTATTTGGGAGGTTGGGGTGGGGGGTGAGATGGGAGAATCATGCACTCATTTCTTTGCACTCACGTAAGACAAGTAAAGTAAAAAGTAAAGGCCCTCCCGTTGATCATCGATTTGCTCGAGTGGGCTCAGTAACGTCTCCATTGGAGACTTTGTTGTTACTGTGTTTGGCATATCGAATACGTCACGGGGAGCTTGCCAGGCTCTGCCGTGCGGGCGAGATACTCTCGGTAGCTTGCCGGGCTCTCCGAGAGGGGCAGAGGAATCGAACTCGGGTCGGCCATGTTGGCTGTGTGCAAGGCAAACGCCCTACCACTGTGCTATCGCTCCAGCCCACGTAAGACAAGAAGTGCAGGAAAAGATGGGAAAACTTGATGCCCTGTCCATGCCAGGAAGTTAGCCTCCTATTGGAGATGGTGGGCAGAGGAAACAGGGTATTTCTCTATGGCCCAGTATGGAGGAGGATTGCTGACATGCTGCATTAAAAGTAGGGACGAAATGGCTCTCAGTTCAGAAAATACAGATGATTGGATTTATTTGAGTGAGTGTTGCTTCACTTGTGGTATGTGTTTGTAGTTATTTTCATAGATGTTTAAATGGGTATTATTTTGAAAAATGTATGAGTCTCTTTGGGATGTAATCTGAGGAACTCCACCTCGACATACTGAATTTTGTATTGTTTTTGAGCTTGGTATTTTTTTATTTTTTGAACTTGATAACAGTATTTTTATTGCAGCAGATAGAATTTTCTCTTTCCTATTTCTCTTCTTCCACTCAATATTGTATTCGTGATTTATCCATTACCGTAGCAGTTGATTTATTTTTATTATTGCTAGCATTCCACTTTATTATTGCTAGTCTATCTATTGTTATATATCTTAAAATATCACATTTTTAGATACAGTTTACAGTTGATACATGTTTGTGTTTTGTTCTTTATTTTTTTGTTGTTACAGATCACCATTCCATTCTAGAGTTTATGTGCATTTTTGTTTCCTAATTTTTTGTTATGGACTGTGGCTCTGAATATTCTCTTTAAGTTTATGTGTACTTTGGAGAGATAGATACCAAAGGTATTTTAGAAATGTTGCTACCAATTAATATATTTAGTAAAGAACTATGGGAGCACTAATCATCCCATATTCTCCTTAAAACATAGTATTTTCTGTTTTCTTATTTTATTCTTATGAACATATAGTTAGATTGCATTGCAGAAGCCTAAAGTGGAATTTATATTTAATGGGTTATAAAGTATATTACTTCATATATTGATAAAATTTATAATTTCTTTTTATGAATTTCCAATTTGTATATTGCTTATTTTCCTATTGGATTATTTTCCTTTATTGAATTTCAAAGGTTTCATGTGTAAACTCAGAATGTGAAACTTTTGTTAAATATTTTCTGATAACATTTTCTTCCCCATTTTGATATCAGTCTTTTACTGCTTTATTTTGTAGACTTAAGTATCTTTCTTAAATGTGATATAACTAATTAATCTTATTGATGTATAATGTTAAATGAATGGTTAAGAAATCTTTACCTATTTGATTTTATATTCTATCTAGTAAATTTTATTACTTTATAATTTGATTTAAAATGTATCAAGAATTGATTTTGGCTCAATAGTTATTTACTAACCCAGCATTTTATCAAATGTATCAGAGTTTTCACATTGTTCTAGAATGTTAACCTTGCTCTAAATCATGTCATCTTTTGTGTACATTTATGAAATTTATATTCTGATTTACTGTTTAATATTTTTACAATTGGGATGATATGGTATTTTTAAAATGATTTTATTTATACAGAAATTCCTTTCAACTAGCTTTGGAATTTTTGCAATCTTCTTCAAACTATAATCTATCTTTGGTTCTTCTTGGCTGATGACATACCCTGACCAGAGACGCATTTTAGCTCTAGGATGTTATTATAAATATTTATATGCTTTTTATTTTAGTTTTCAAATTGTTTCTTTTTTAAAAAAAAATGTAGGATTGCTATTTATTCACCACTATACTAACGAGGACGGCGCTGGAGCGATAGCACAGCGGTAGGGCGTTCGCCTTACACGCGGCCAACATGGCCGACCCGAGTTCGATTCCTCCGCCCCTCTCGGAGAGCCCGGCAAGCTACCGAGAGTATTCGATATGCCAGACACAGTAACAACAAAGTCTCCAATGGAGACGTTACTGGGCCCGCTCGAGCAAATCGACGATCAACGGGAGGGCCTTTACCTTTACCTTTACCTATTTATTCACCTTGTTTCTATACATGGAAATACAGTCTCCAGCGACCCAGAGGTCATACCCATAAGCCACCTCCTGCCAGCGCCAGGTAATCTCCTCTCAGCCACCCTACAGATCTCAAGGCTGCTTCTCCCAGAAGGGAGCATAAAATGAGGCCCCCATAACCATGCCACTGGACTCCACGCCAGGCTGTTTTCACTCGGGGCGCCCCAAAGGGGGCCAGATAAGAGCCCTCCCCACCCCAAAGGACCCAGCCCTGGCAGCCGACCTCCACTAAACAACTGCCTCCATGCTCCAGGCCGCTTTCCACATGCTCGGGCAAGCGTCACATGTGAGTGAAAATATTCCTGGACACATCCATAAGACACTTCCTACCCATTTTCCATAATTACCACACCATATTTGATGGGGTTCAGACAGTAGGCAACAAGTCATAGGGGAACATATATATATATATATATATATATATATATATATATATATATATAGGGTTGGAGCGATAGAACAGCGGTAGGGCATTTGCCTTGTGCACAGCCAACCCGGCTGAGCCGGGTTCAATTCCTCCACCCCTCTCAGAGAGCCCGGCAAGCTACCGAGAGTATCTCGCCCACACGGCAGAGCCTGGTAAGCTACCCGCGGTGTATTCGATATGCCAAACACAGTAACAAGTCTCACAATGGAGACCTTACTGGGCCCGCTTGAGCAAATTGATGAACAACGGGAGGACAATGTGTGTGTGTGTGTGTGTGTGTGTGTGTGTGTGTGTGTGTGTGTATTGGAGAGCCCAACAAACTACTGAAAGTATCCTGTCCGCACAGCAGAGCCTGGCAAGCTACCCATGGTACATATTTTATATTCCAAAAATAGTAACAATAATGGGTCTCATTCCCCTGACCCTGAAAGAGCCTCCAATATGGGCAATTTCCTTGGAAAAGACAAGTAAGGAGAGGCTGCTAAAATCTCAGGGCTGGGATGAGTGGAGATGTTATTGGCACCCACTCTAGTAAATTGATGAACAAAGGGATGACAGTGATACAGTGATAGCTGGAAATACAATTGCTTTTATATATTGGTTTCATAGTCATTGATTGATAAATGTATAGATTGGTTATAATTTTTTTCATTTACAATTTTAATGAATAATAGCGATAGCACAGCGGTAGGGCGTTTGCCTTGCACGCAGCCAACATAGCCGACCTGAGTTCGATTCCTCTGCCCCTATCGGAGAGCCCGGCAAGCTACCCATGATGTATTCGATATGCCAAACACAGTAACAACAAAGTCTCCAATGGAGACGTTACTGGGCCCGCTCGAGCAGATCGATGAACAACAGGAGGACAGTGACAGTGACAGTGACAATGATTGTTTATGTTTCTGGTTCTTAGCTTTTGCTTTTCCATGACTTATGCATGCAATAGGACCTCATTTGGATGGATAAATAATAAGATTAAAGATAGTGGCATTTTCGTCTTGGTTCTGGTTTCAAGGGGATTATTTCATTATGTACATAGAAATAGTTTTATTTATTTTCAGGGGTTTATGCTTCTACTTATTTTTCTGACTATGTTATATTATCTGCTTCTTTCACTACAATACTTAATAGATATAAAATCAGACACCCTTGCTTTTTCACTGCATGATTTTGACTAGCTTTTCTTCAATCATTTAGCACTGAGTATATTGTTCACCGAGAATTAGAGTAATTCTTCAACAGTTAAAAAATGTTCCTAACATGTTGAGAGTTCTCATTCATCTTGAATTTTTTCATGTGGCTTTTGTGAGTCTATTGAAATTATCATTTCTACTTAATTCTGTTAACATAAGAAATTGGATTTATTTCTGATGTTTTGCATTCCTTGGATAAATTTCTCTCCATACCTCTCCCTAGTTTTCAATAAGCTATCCAGAATGTTGACTGCTGTGAAGTCTAATTTCTGCTTCCCAAACTTGTAAAGGCCACGGCTTACTTGGCTATCATTGGAAAATGGAACACAAGCAAATAATAATTGTAATTATGGTATTCATCTTATGAGTATTCTTTTTTTTGAAGGATCAAGATTCCATTCTTTGTGTTAACATTTTCAGTTTCATATGTTTTCATGTACATTTTATTACAATATGGAAACCAATTTATGGCAGTTACTCCATTATTTTAAGTAAAAAAAATTTAGCTTTGATTGCTGTACTTTTTCTGGGTATAAAATGTAAGTTGGTTATTGCTTAAAAGGACTTTAAGCATATGAGTCATAATTATTACTTACTCCTGGTTAAATGATAGTACTGGATGTATTGTTACTTAAAAGAATTATTTTTTGTCTTTTTATGTTTTGAATTTAGCAATTTAAAAGACATGCCTCTTGTGACCAAACCTTGACAAGTATGAAGTGCTAAATATTATAGAGAAATTGAGAACAATTCCCAGATGTGGTTTTATTTCTAACTTTTATGCATCAAAATTATAAACTCATGGAATGCATTTATTTGCTTTGTACTTTTTCAAGGGTCGGGGGAATCACACCTGGCAGTGTTCAGTGCTTACTCCTGCTCTGGTTTCAGGAATCACTCTTGGCAGGGCTCGGGGGACCATATGGGATGCCCAGGATTGAACCTGGATTGACTACATGGAAGACAAGCACCCTACTTGCCCTCGAAGGTCTCCAAACCTCCTTTTGTCTGCTTTTGGGATATTTTCACTTACTGTTTCTTCAGCTACTCTATTTCATGTAAGTTTCTTTTGCTTCATTTACTTTTGTCTGAGTCATGTTACTTATTTTCTACTGTATCCATTCTCTCTTTAATTTTGTTGAGTCTACTAATGAAGTTCCTATTAAATGATCATTTTTATTTGCTTTTTATTTTACTGTTCCTTAGAGAAACTTGATGCATTTTCAATGATTTTAAAATATTTTAAAGATAACTACTTAAAATCTATATCAGATAAGTCCTATATTTAGGAATTCTTATGATTATATTCTAATTATCCTTCTAAATTTCCTTTTTAATCTCAGTTTTTAATATTTTTTTAATATCAAATATGATGAATGTGATATTGTGTAGCCACTGAGTGATTTTCTTTATTTACTTTCTTTTTTGTTTTTCACACATCTAGACATTATGAGGACTTTTTCCTTGCTCTGTGTTCAGGGATAACTCCTGGCTGGGCTTAAGGTACCATATGTGGTGCTGGAGAGGAAACCTGGGTGAGCTGCATGCAAGGCAAGTAGTGGGGATTTAATTCTTTCCTGACTTTTAATAGAGAATACGCACGTTTATTCAATGAGGGCCTGAGATGATGAGGAGATGAATCGTAAATTTTGAATGTTGGCATATTTATTGTTTACCTTTCATTCTAAAACTTAACACTCCTCTACAATGGTAGCTGGGGTATTTTCAGCAATTACTCTTCATGAAGAACCATGAACTGTTTTTATATGCTTCTGTTTTATTAACTTCCCAGCTCTATGTTTATATTTTTATCTTCTTGGAAATCACTTTCTTGCTCCTTGATAACACAGGGTACAGCAAAGTTTAAGAACCAACATTGTAAGAATGGTCATGTCATATTTCTGTGACTCTTTTTCACCAGATTCTTGTCCTTACGCACCCTCACTAATTTGTTAAGCATGATCCGTTGTAATATTTTTCCCTCTGTCCCAGGCTATTGCTGAAGTGTTGTCTCCTATATTCTATTTTTTTTCTTACTTCTTATTCTATGTATTGGGAAATAACCTAATGGAAAAAGCAGCCAAGAACTTTTTTTTCCTCTTTATGTTGTGTCTTTCCCTCTCCTGAGGGTCCTTCTGACCCAACTTTTATAAAGTTGTTCTCAGATGAAAAGTTTGTCTGGTAAGGATAACATCTCCATACCCTGAAGCAGGAATCTGACATACTTCTGTTTTAATACCATTTCCACTTCCTAGATTTCCAAAAAGAAATCAAATATTGTGGTGTGGGGAAAAACTGTTTTGTTCATATTATGAATTAGGGAAGGTGCTTGAGTCACTGCATCTTTATCCAGTCATTTCCTGAATGAGAACTGAAAGAGTGTGCATGCAGAAGGAAGCTCTTTTTAAGACTTGACATCTCTGGCCTCCCTACAATTCATGAACCACTGAATCAGCACTGCACATGCCTCCTCAACCCTAGAAGATGTGTTTCTGGTTATCCCATGACCTTCTTCATAGAAAAATCTACCCAAGATAGAGGTATGCTTGCTTCAAAGAAATAGCTAAAAGAAATTTAGAAAGACCATCCAGAGAGGTAATAGATCTAATAAAGAGAAATCAAAAGGGGGCACCTACTTCATTTTAAAATTTAAAGCCTTTTCTATTTTCCATCACGTGTCGCATTTTCTCATGAATGAAGCTCCAAAGAGTTTTAAATAATACTTCTATCCAGTGTCCTCTCCTTTTTACTCTGCCTCCTTTTTGTTCTTTCTCTCATATATTTAGAGGACTAACATTTATTAGGAATCCAAATTCACATGGCTTTGGGAATCTAATATAGGATCACTTCCCTGCTTTTTGATGGCATGTGTTCTGAAAGCAAATGTGAGACAGTGGACATGGGCCCTTTCACATGTATAAGAAATGAAAAAAGTAGAAAGAGGATGTACCAGCAAGAGCCAAGCCTATGATTAAATGAAATAATTCATTGTCTTGGTAATAAATTCAGCGCTCTGGCTTCATGCTGGGAAACTCGATGGGACTTAGATGGGGAAATAAATTTTCACTTCGGGAGAGGCTTCCTACCGCTCATGACATAGGCATGAGTCAGCCTTGGAGATATTTTTTCCAGATTCAGATGGTATCTTCATATTTCTCATTATTCAGTTTTCTCTCCTCCCAGTCCATCTGGAGGGTTCTCTATTCATTCCTCTTTAAAGCTTAGGTTCTTTCCCCATTGTATAAATATATTATTAGATGTGAAGAACCATTTGTTATATTAGTGAAAGAGAAAATTCACTGTATTGCCTGGGTTGAAAGGAGAGTTTTACCTCACACACCAGTGTCAATTCATCAGAGAGATCGTGTAGATAGATGAATTGAAAAGTCTGGAATTCTGAGTTTAAGTATAGTAGCCACAAGTGGACAGTGACTTATAATAAGAATAGAGACTAGCCAGTCACCATCCAGCTCATTGTGTATTTGCCATTCTAGGTTTAACCCAATGCTTTCATTTTTCAAACCTGTGAAATGAAACTGTGAGGGTCAAATGACTTCCAAAGCCAATTAATTATTAACCATGAGGTAAAAACTCAAATCCAGCACGTTTCACTTAGGAATCGTCCACATTCCAACTGGGGTGTGTAATTCATTTCTTTTACTCCATAAGGGGTTACTCCAAAGGGGTTTCCTCCCTTCTGCTTTCATGTATTTTGAAATAGGATAGGTCTTCTTAAGAAACACCCTAAAGTTCATTCTCTGGATTATTTTAGTACAACGTGCCTTCTCTTCTGTTCTATTGCTTTAAAAAAATACTAAAGTAAATGTAAACATAAATTGGCCTTAAAAACTAAACTCTCCTTCTCTTTATTGACTATAATTTCTTCAAACCTGTGGAAACTTGATTTCTTAAGTATCAAATCCAATTAAGTCACTTTCTTTTTTTTTTTTACTTTATTTTTTTTCCCTTTATTTTATTTTATTTTTTTTAAAGTTGTAGATTTACAATTTTTTGTGCTTTGGTTTCAATTATACAATGATCAGATACCCATCCCTCCACCAGTGCCCATTTTCCACCACCATGGATAATATCCCTCCCACCCCATCCCCCCATCCCCCCTGTCTCTGTGGCAGGGCAATCCCCTGTGTTCTCTCTCTCCTTTTGGGTGTTGTGGTCTGCAAAAGGGGCATTGAGTGGCAAACATGTTCAGTCCATAGTCTACTTTCGACATGCATCTCCCCTCCTGGGAGGATCCTCCAAACATCCTTTATTTGGTGCTCCCTTCTCTATCTGAACTGCCCTTTCCTCTAGGATACCCGGCTGGCCTCTAAGTTATGGAGTAATCCTCCTGGTGCTGATCTCAGCTATTCTTGGGTATTAATCTCATACTTTGTTACTTTATATCCCCCAGATGAATGCAATCTTTCTATGTCTATCCCTCTCTTTCTGATTCATTTCGCTTAGCATGATACTTTCCATATTGTACCACTTGTATGTAAATTTCATGCCAATTAAGTCACTTTCTTACTCAGTAATGCTGTAGTTTCATATCTTCAAACTTAGTTTATTGTATAAGCATATTTCAAAGCATTGCATCTTAAGTAATCAATAAATATTTAGTCATAGTTATTATTATTTTTATGGTCATCATATGCTTATCTAAGATGATACTTTTCAAAATGAATTGAGTCTAAATTTGTTTACAATATAATGTTTTCTCTATACTTAAATCCATTACTTTATAAAATTATCCAGACACACACACACATGCGCACACACATACACACAAAAAATCATCAGACTCACTGACATTGTAACAACAAAAAAGACTTAAGTCATATCATGAAAATAAGAGATGAAACAAAATCTAGTTAATATTTGTGTTTATTTGAATAACTTTCCTTCTCTGAATACTTGGAACTAAGTTGTTCCAAGTTGCTCCCTATCTATTTTATTTTCAAATAAAAGAATTTTTATTAAGTATCTTTTTCTAGAAATCCTTAACTATTAATATTTCATTACTGTTCATATGCAGTTCAGTGCAACTGTGTCATGTATATTAGTAAGACATCTCTGTATACAGGCGTGCATATGCAACATCATTGGTGATACATAGCTCTATATGTAACTCAAAATCTTAGGGCTCATTCCTGCAATATACAAAGCCATAGATCAAAAGTGGTGCCTGATCATTTCACCTTTAAATATTAGTAGAATAAAAGTACTCATTTGTACTTTCAGAATTATTTTAACAATTAGAAGATCCTGCAGTCATTGGCTGGTCCTGAGGGCACCAACACCCCAGCGTAAGGGATTAAGATTGATCTTGGTGAATTCCCCATTCTCCCACCAAGACTAGTATGAATACTGTGGAAAGTGTACCTACCAGGGAAAGATCTAGTGTAGTAGATTTTAGCAAACACCCAGAGAGGCATTACTTCACTGAGGGACGGGCACTCAGTGCCCCTGGGTGAACACGATGAACCCTGATTGTTTCTTCATTAAAAGGAAATCCTCTTTATAACAGGCAAGCTGCCGGCCTTTAACATTGCATTGAGGCCAAAGGAAGCCCGGGCTTTCCACATGAGGTAACATTACTCCAGTGTGATAGTTGACTTCAAGTGTGCAGAAAGAAAAGGGTTAACTCGTGGAGTATGCTATGAAGTCATCCCTTGTCTTCTGCACTTCTTCAGTCCTATTTTTAAATTAGATTATAGTATTCCAAGAATTGTGGCATCCTGAGTTACAGACCTATCATATTAAAAATGGTGTGAACTCCCAGCATGAACTTCTTTTAAAATAACATTTCTAAGTCACCCTTTAGAAAAGTTGTTTGAGAAATAGGAAGGAAATCGGTCCAAGGCTATAAGCATCCTCATCTGCTACTCTTAAAATTTTGGTTAATCGTATAATAAGTCTATTAAGTATAAAAAAAGAGTCTCAAAGATTTTGGTTCAAGAGCCACTTCAGAGAAATTTGTTTGAGAATAAAATCATGGATCTCAGTGAAAGAAGCTGGACTTAAAAAAAATCCAGGTCTTCTTAGACTTTAGAAATATTGCTTTATGGACTTATATCTAAAAAGAAATTATATGATGATAAAATATCATTGATAACCTATCAATGTATAATTTTTAGTGTAAAATTCAGTTCGTTATATTCTATTAAAAAGTGAACTTTGTAAGGAAGTCATTGAAATAAATCTCAGAGCAAATCATACTGCGAGAGGGCTTTGTAGAGTATGTCCATGGATCTCAGTTGGAGAGATCTTGTTATGGGGGTTTCAGGTTTTTAATCCAGTTACGTCATGTAATATTTTCATTTGCTTATAAACTGATAGCTTTTTTATATTATCATCCTTCGTGAATGTCATAACAATAAATTAAGATACTTTTACATGAGAGAAATTAGGATAAGGTTTATGTACTTGTTTTGTTTTGTTTTCCTGGGGTCAGTGTCTTATTTCATTAGAAATAATCTCTTTTACACTGTTACTCATTTTCAGCTATTTGATGCTCATTTTTAACAAGATTCAGAATAATCCTAAATAAATAAATCAGCAGGTGTTTAATAATTCCTATCACATGTTTAATTCTGAATAATGTTCAAAATGGTCTGAAATAGGATTTCCCAGAGCAAAACTGGAGAGAGAATTAGTCATTCCGATTCTCTTTGAAAATGTATGTAGGGGGAGGTGTAAAGAGACAGAGATAGAGAGTAGGGAAGGAGGAAAAGAGGGGAGGCTTAAAACAATAACTAGACTATTTACTTAGAAGATTCATAACAGTACATTAAATGCTGGCAAAGTTTTGCTGTATATTTATTTCTTCTGGCATATCTTATTTATCCCCACCTTGTGTGTGTATCCTTGTTAACCTAGAAGAATATTCCCCTTCTTTAGGTCCTAGTGGTTAATTTCTAACAACTCAAGAACGCACCAGTTTGAATAATGGTATTCCAACATTTTCATATTTGAAGTATCCTGTAGCCAGTTTCTTCCATTATATGAATTGTGTCTTTTTCCAATTCCGGCTCCCTTAGTCACTGACGCCAATAATGTCTAACAATGATCTTGTCTTTGACTAGGGCAACCCAAGCAAGAATTTGCATTTTGTTTAAAGCAACATATTATTGTGTGATTTCACTTCATTAAACGGTGGGCTCCAAGCCACTGAAGAGACATGGTTTACTCGAGGAGAGTAAACCAATGAGCCATCCAGCACTGCATAGCATTGCCAGGTAAGACTTTGTACAACAAGTGCTAAGTAGATGAGAGCTATTATAAATGCTAAGTTATTATGTTATATAATCTGTAGAGATGTTAAACACATTTTGTGCAGTGCAGGTTTTGTGAGCATTTGAATGTGTATTATATTGGCATAAATTAAAACAGCTTTCAAAGGCATAGTACAGTTAGGTGCTTTAAAAGAACCAAGGCTAAAACTTTTGTGGCATTAAATTGATCATTGCTTACAATGTTATTATAATTCCTGCATCATTAAGCTATATATATTTTCATTACTTGGGTTTTAGGAATATGGGAGTGTCACAGAATTGTAAGAGGCCATCCATATGTAGTGTATATTGTTAAAAAAATATAAAGAAGGTTAGTGGTTACTTTTTAAATGACAGAATTTGTAGATGAGAAATTCTTAGGACTTAAGAGAAATATCAATGCATTTGGAAGTTATTTTGCTTAGTGAAAATCTCCCTACATCCACATCGTGTTTTATTGTTGACGTATTTATTGAGGAAAATGGTTCCAAAGTCCTGTGCACTGTATATTCATGCTGTGGGGTTTTGCAAAGGTCTGTACATGCATGTTATACACGGATGACATTTTCATCTTGGAAATGTATTGTCTCCATAACTGAATACCTGCCACAAGGCACAACGCCAGACTCAGAAAATGCATTCAAATATCCTAGAGTTATTTTATCAGAATCTATCAGAATGTATTGCTCAAAACAACAAAAAAATTCATCAAAATGTCCTGTTTTAGCCTTGAACAGCAGGACACAGCAGACTGCAGAACTGATTAGTTACTTATTAAATAAGAACAGTGGTGACAGAGTTTTACAATATCAAATTAGCCTAACAGAGCTTCCAGCAAAATGGAAAAAACCTGAGTGCAAATTGGGTTGTAGACACAGCAGGGAACTGTCTAGGAATGGTGGAAATGACAGAAATTTCATACTCCATAGCTTAAAGGGTTACTCTGCTTTTTCTCCTTCCTGTGACTTGTTCCCTTCATCTAAGATGCTGGAAATGGAAATCAAGGACTCCAAGACCTTAAACGTGGTCCAGAAGAATCCTCCACCATCTGCCATGGTCTTGACTACTGAGAAACTGGAGCGGCAACCAACCTTGACCACAAGTAAAGCCATTAGGCAGAGTCCAGATCATGTTACTTATTAGGTCCTGCCCCCCAAAGCAGGACCTAACTAATTTATCTTGTATTGTTTGTTATGAATAATCTGCTAAAAATGATCAAAAAAAGTTTGCTTAGAGGAAAATGTGTGAAGATTGTTGTATTTCACCCTGGAGCCATTAAGCCCTTGTCTCTGTATATCAAGAGTATGAAATGCTGCTCCAGAAATTCTAAAATTTTTGATAGTTATATAGCTGAGGTTAATTCAATTATCTTTAACTATATGGTGACTTTGGGGTCTGGAGGCATCTCCGTGGCGTATTTTTCTGTTTTGCTCTCTTCCAAGGGCTTTATTTGTGCATCTCTGGATCATGGCCATTAATTAACTTAGATGGTGCCAGAGGCATTTCTCAGCTGTGGCTGCCAAGCTACTGGAAGCACAAGGATATGGGGGGTGGTCACCCATTCCCAACTCCCAAGTTCCAAATACCTGGGTTTTTCAGCAGATTCGTTTATGGATGAGGCTTGTCCAAGCCTGTGGAGAGCAGCCTTGAGCATGACGGCACTTGAGTTCTGGAGGTTTTTGTCTGCCAGGACTCTGTTGGGCTGGGAAGGGGAACTCACACACGCCCTAATAAATGGAAATTCTTAACAGAAACACTCTCAGATACCTATATGTATTACCCATCACCATTAATAGCCAAAAGCTTACTGTCTTATTGGATTGATAGATTTAAAACATATATATATATATATATATATATATATATCACACAATCACAACCATCCTGTTATTCATCGATTACCTCGAGCAGGCCCCAGTAATGTCTCCTTCATCCTAGCCCTGAGATTTTTTTTAAAAAAGTGCCATATTCAAGGCTCTTTCAGAGTTAGGAGAATGAGACCCTTCATTGTTACTGGTATTTGGCATATTGGGTATGCCACGGGGAGTTTACCAGACTCTGC
Source organism: Sorex fumeus (assembly GCF_029834395.1). Classification (NCBI taxonomy): domain Eukaryota; kingdom Metazoa; phylum Chordata; class Mammalia; order Eulipotyphla; family Soricidae; genus Sorex; species Sorex fumeus. Next base: position 11,637,838 of record NW_026606226.1, read on the forward strand.
CGTGTGGGCAGGTTATATATATATATATATATATATATATATATATATATATATATATATATCACTGTCCTCCCATTGTTCATCGATTTGCTCGAGCAGGCCCAGTAACATCTCCATTGGAGACTTTGTTGTTACTGTGTTCGGCATATCGAATACTCTCGGTAGCTTGCCGGGCTCTCTGAGAGGGGTGGAGGAATTGAACTCGGGTCCAGCCTATATATATGTACACACATAATATGTGTGTGTTCGTGTGTGTGTGTGTGTATGCTGGGAAGTTGCAAGGCTAGAATTCAGTTTTCAAAGACAATTTTGGCAAAGGTAGCATACATAACTTGGGACTAAATATATAACAGATATTTGATGATTTTCTTATCTTGCCACCTCTTGTTTCCTATTTAAGCACTGGGGGAAAATCGGTGTCTTTCTCCTGACAGCAGGCTGAGCCCAGTGAAAAATATGAAAAATAATGAAGGAAAAACCAGCAAAAAAGGCTTAAAGAGAAAACTGTCAGGTCTATAATCCCCTCCTCTGCTGATAATTCTTCCAAGTGGGAGCATAATTTTATGACACATCCATTCCTGCGTTCCCAGGTGCCTTGGAAGAAGTTGACCATCATTCTAAAACCTCTCAGCTCTATAAGGTGTTCATTATGGATCTAGGTTTGGAAAATGAAGGTTGTTTATATCTCAAATTACTTCATAGTCAACTCTTCTCCACAACTAATTGACATGACCTTGGGTGAATCTGCTCTTGAATATCCTTGACATCCATCTGCGACGAAGATGAATTAGTTATTTAGGTAGCAATCAGCTTTCCTGGTTTAGCCAAAGTGCATCCATTCCTCTTCAGGTCTATTAAGCGGGGAATGAACTTTCAAGCTAATGCACAGCACAATCACTACCACTCTGGAGATGCCAGACACCTAAATATTTTGTATTCACTAATGAAAAACTTCTTTCTAAAGTAAGAGGAATTGAAGGAAGGAGGGAGAGGAGAGGGGGGCTGGAGGAAAGTCAATAAACTTCCAGAGATTCAATTAAGAGTTTAGGTATCTGCCAGCGTGTATTAGCTCCAGCTTTGACTGATGGGGCTGAGGTCAGCAAGTGGTCAGTGTGGAGACATGTGATGGGGGTAGAAGGAATTGCTTCCGGGAGCAATTGCCTTTGGATGCAGGGAAGGAATTCCTCAGTCTTCTAAATGGATAAGAAGGGCCTGTTGGCCCTAATGGTAGGAAAATCATAGTTCCAGGGGAAGGATAAATTTCTTACAACCCTCTGGCCAGCCTGGGAGATTCTTCCACAGCTTCCTGGCATATCATGCTTGCCATTAAAATACTTACAAGTCGCCTTTCTTCTTCCCATCCACTTGCCTCAATCCTTAAAGAAAGAAAAAATTGTCTCTCCTGACTTAAATTAGACATAATCTGAGATGGTCAAAATTTGTGTTTAGTAACAGAATGTGAAACAGTACCATGGTGTTTTTTTTAATGCAGTACCTATTTGGTAGGAGAAGAACAATTATTTTCAAAGGATTCCAGACACCAGGATGTACCCCAGGCCATTGATTCCCTGCTGGAATGTGCAAGGGTGAATGCTGCCAACATCAGAGCTGATGTTTTCCAGCTAAGGAAATGGACATTCAGAAAGAAGACTGCTTTGTCTGTAGAAATCCCATTTCAGTTGCTTCCTATCCACGTCAGCAGGTTGACTGTACTCCTGTAAGCACACATCTAGGCAGGAAATTAGAGCAGTCAGTGCTCTTGATTCAAGGCACAGCAGATAAAACAGAACCTGCAAGGTTTCAAAGGTCTTATAATCTTTTTGTTTGTTTCTTTCCAAATTTTGTTTTATTGAAGCGCCATGACTTACAAAGTTGTTCATCATTGGGTTGTAGACATACAATGTCCCATCACCAATCCCGCCACCAGTATCAACTTCCATGCAGCAGAGTTCCCAGGTAGTACCGGCGAGATAACTCAAAGGGCTGGAGCTTATGCACAAGATCCCCAATTCACCAAATGTCAATCCTCCATAGCGAAGCCAGGCACCACCGAAGTGACCTCACAGCACCAAGCACCAGACTGTGAGCGCCAGGCACCACCGAAGTGACCACACAGCACCAAGCACCAAACTGTGAGCCCCAGTCCCTCTCCATATGAAGAACATTCTGGTCTTTAGAGATAGCATAGCAGGTAGGCAATTACCTTGCACACAACCAATCTGGGTTCAATCCACCACATATGGTCACCTGAGCATTACCAGAAGGAATCCATGAGTGTGGAGCCAGGAGTAACACTGAGTACTGCCGGATATGACCCCACCCCAAATATTATCTAATTTTTGACAGTATTCTGTTAATGCACAAGATTTATGACATTTTTGTTTATTTTTTCCTTTGTAATTTTTTTCTTAATTATCTACGTTGTTTTATAACCTGCAGGAAGGAGGTTAATTTGGCTTTACTCAGTTACTTTTAAACACTTTGTATATGCTAATGTGTAGTCTGGGTACTGGCATTGCACACATGAAACCATGCTCATGGACATGGAGAAAAGAATGGCTAGTGGAGAACTTATGGAAATAAGAGGAGTCTGTAGTAATCACTCATTTGAACATGTTTCAAGAGAACACATCTTCTCTTGAAGTGTTATGAAGGGGGATGGAGCAATAGCACAGCTTGCATGCGGCCAGCCCGGGTTTGATTCCCAGCATCCCATATGGTCCTCCAAGAACTGCCAGGAATAATTCCTGAGTGCATGAGCCAGGAGTAACCCCTATGCATTGCCGGGTGTGACCCAAAAAAAGCAAAAAAAAAAATTATGAAACCATGAGGTCATAAGACAAGGTTAAGACAAAAATGATGGACAAGAAAGAAAGAAATTATATATCTGCAGATGTAAAGAGATTACATGTTGGATGAAAGAAACTAATTTTTTTTTGCTTTTGTTTGGAGGCTGCATCTGATGATCTGCTTCTCTGGGCTTACTCCTGGCTCTCACTCAGGGGTCACTCCTTGGTGGGCTTAGGGGACCATATGTGGTGCCAGGGATTCAACCCAGATTGGCTGCATGCAAGACAAGCACCCTACCCACTGTACTGTAACTGCAGCCCCAAGAGGAAACATGTTTAGGGAAAGCTTGGATGCTCGGTACTAGTGAGGGTAGGTAGTTAGGGGACAGAAAAACACAATTCAAGTTGAATTTCAGGATCCTGGAAAAGCTTGGAGCTGAAGAATGTATGTAGCAAGTCAGCTCTCATAAGTGATTAGTGGGATGGGAAGAGGAAAAATAGATTCAAATCTCTGTAAGATGTATTTTACTCCTACACTTAAGTCCCCCATCCGATACCATTGATGACATACCTGCATACCCTCTGTAGAGCATTGGGATTTTACTCTCTGGAGAAGTCAAATTTGAGGTGTTTGATTGGGGGACACTGTGAGAAAAGAGTGATCTTGAAATTTGACAGGAATTAAGGAGCGTCTCCCTTGGGAGTAACTCTCTTCCCCACATGACAATTCCTGTATTAGAATCTGCCCTAGGCAGCTTCTACAGGACACTCATATCCAGCCCTTGCTAGGAATTTTGTCATTTATTACTTAGTGGATGGGTTGGGCTTGGGACTTGATTCTAGAAATAGCAAGATGATGGAATGCCATCATCATGATTAAGGACCAAAAACGCACTCTTGCTGATACTTTCTTGACCTTATGCTCATGTGTTCTGATGAAGCCAGTTCTGTGGACACATCCCAAGAGAAAGAAACTAGTGATGTCTTCCTCTAGTGGCCAGGTCCATGTAAATGCTTCTAATCACCACTAGAGAGCTAGGGCAGGGTCTTCCTTCCTGCTGGAGCTCTAAGACCTGTAGGTTGATTAGATGTCTTGAATTTCTAGGATGGAGGTCTTCCAGGAATGCAAAATATGGTCTAGTCTTCTAAGACTAGAAGAGCCTTGGGAAAGCTGGAATGGTTGTTACGTGAGACATAGACCCAAAAGTCCCAGCTCAGCTACACACAGATACCTGGCCACAGAAACAATCAGATAGAATATAAAACTTGAAGCCACTGATTTGAGGTCCAATGTGTCACTAGTAAAGGTTAACAAAAACACTGGCAGCCAGAGGTGTACCTGCAAGGCAGGTTATCTGATGACTTCTCTCTGGTAAAATTTATGATAGGAGGAACTACCTACCATACTGTACTACCATAGTACAGTTGGCTTATTTCCTAACAAAGCTTAGGAGTGACTACTCAAGCATTTCATTATGGAGTCTATCTTTTGCCAGGACTTTCCTGTCTGTGCATATTCAATTGCCTTAAACATTCAGCTGCTTCACTTTTAAAGGAACTGACAACCAAGATTAAAATGGATTCTAAAGAAAACTTCTAATAGGAAGGTCAAAGATCAAAGAAAATGTACAGGGGAAAAAAAGGAATTAGATGAAAGAGTGCAGAGAGCAAAAGAAAACTTCATCAGAATCACTAATGTACCCACGGATATATTAAAAAATATATAAAAGAAGACAATGCAGTCATAAAGTCAGAAGGAGTACTATAAAAAGGAACACTAATAGAATAAATAATCTTGGAAATGGAGACTATGAAAGATATTAAAACTTCACAGAACTGCTAAAAGATAAAGGCAACTTTCTTACAAAATGGAATAAAAGTCACAGAGTTGAGTTTATGAAAGAGGAAAAAGAATTAAATTAAGGCATCGGTTTAAGACTAATTGGAATTCCAGAATTGAGAGAAGGGAAGGAAATTATCCAATAACTTTAAAAAAAATCTAACTTGAACAGGGTTACCAAGCATCCAAACATATCATGATGAGAAATTATAAAAGAACAGGCTTCATAGTAAAAATTAGCACATGAGGAATGAAGGCAAGAACCCAAAACTACCAGAAAGAGAAAACAATCATCTAAGACAGATCAAGAATGAGAAAAGACCATGTTTCTCAGCAGAATCATGAATTCTAGAACATAATGGAGCAACACTCACAATTCTCAATGAAAATGATTGTCACCTGGAATTTTATGTCCATCCCTACACCACCTGACGTATTCGATATGCCAAACACAGTAACAAGTCTCATGATGGAGACGTTACTGGGCCGGCTCGAGCAAATCAATGAACAACGGGAGGGCCGTGTCTACCGTATCTACCGTGTCCCTACACCACCACCCCCTGAAAAATACTTAGTGAGTAGTTTGTTGCACACAATGAGATTAAAGAAAGTGCAGAAGGTAATATTGGAGGTAGGCAAGTCTGTGAAGTAGTTTGATTATGAAGCCTAAGGATAGTTGTAAGACAAAGAGCACTGGATCTGGGCTAGAGAGTTAGTTCAAGAGGTAGGCCACTTGCCTTGTATGTGGCCAACCCACTTTTTATCCCCAGTACATGGTTCTTTGAGCACCACCAGAATCCCCTCTAAATCCCACTGAAAAGAAGTGGCATAACTTACTTCTATGCAGAATCATTAAAAACCGGTGCATAGTTCTTTATGATTATTGTTTTGTAGAAATCTTGGATGTGGTAGCCATTTCTCAGGCTGGAGCAATAGCACAGTGGTAGGGCATTTGCCTTGCATGCAGCCAACATGGCCAACCCAAGTTCGATTCCTTCACCCCTCTTGGAGAGCCCGGCAAGCTACCGAGAGTATCTCGCCCACACGGCAGAGCCTGGCAAGCTATCTGTGATGTATTCGATATGCCAAAAACAGTAACAACAAAAGTCTCCAATGGAGACATTACTGGGCCCGCTCAAGAAAATTGATGAACAACAGGAGGACAGTGACAGGACAGTGACAGAAATCTTGGAAACCTGGAAATCTTTTTCTCTGACAAGGACAAGGGTCATCAGAGCTTGTAATGACCAAAGTAAATCTTGTTCAGGATTTTAAGGTTTTTAAGCTACTTTGAAGGATAATATAGCCATTCTGATAAATATTATGTGTTGCTGGTGTGCTTGTGTTAAAGATGAGAATTACTATATCTGTTTGTATAATTTAAAAGCAAGAGAAGGATGACACCAGAGAGATAGTACAATGGTTAGAGTATTTGCTTTGCACATGGCTGGTCTGGGTCTAATCCCTGATGGTCTGTTTCTTCCTTCAAGCCCTGCCATGTATGATCCTTGGGTGTTTGCCAGGAGTTAATTCCTGTGCACCACAGGGCATGGACCCCAAAACAAACAACAAAAGCAAGAGAGAGAGAACTAGAATATCCCAGGCAGAAAGACAAACAGAAGATACAGACAGGTACCAAGAGTAGGTACAAAGGACAGACTAATACAAGATTTGATCTTCAAGTGGAAGAGAAATAAGAGAATGAGATAAAATGGAATGTAGGTACACATGTGAGAATTGGTCTGGGCAGAGGGTTTTTCCACAGAGCTCCTATGCTCTTTTCTGGAGTGTGCTTTAGAGATATTATTTTGGCAGTGAAATAAAAGTCACTTTATTCTATTCATAATTTTTTAAAAAATCTGCTTATATTTAATGAAGGTCAAATGACCAACATGAAAAATGTCAGCTTTTGGTTACAAAACAAAATATTTCTAAGAGCTATCATAGAAGTGCTAGAAATCTCAAAAACTTTTAGAAAGATGGGCCCAAGATTCTTTACTGCCTGAGTAAAGTGAGGACTTCTGAACTTGTTGCAAATGCTTAATGCAAAGACCTAGCTCACAGGAAGTATCTCCAGACACTCAAACTGTGTCCTTCTACTCCTCTCATTCTCTGTGACAACCCCTTTCTGGGAGATACCAAAAGGCCAGAAAAATATAGGAAATTGAATTCTGGGAAATGTAGTTTTACTGTGTAAAATTCAGTGACCTCCGTAAGGGGTAAGAAGACTAGTGAGAATGGTACATGGGTCACCAGACAATCCGTATAGCCAATACTTTGAACATGTGTCATTTGTGGCAACTTCCCACCTTCTGAAAGTTCTTTTTATGTTTTACTTGATCTCTCAGTGTGTCTCCTGCTGTGGCAATATTGAATGCCCTTCTCTCTCCAAAACGACACCTCCCAGCATCCCTTGATGTTAGGCTGTTTACCTATTAGGTCTTTCAATTCTCTATACCATGAAAAAATGGTCTGAGATAGAGTTATCGGGGTAAAGAGAAAGAACATTAAGTATCTAATTTTTCTAATTAGGAATTAGAATACAATTTCTGGACTCCATGCTCTGCAGACATGATGCATGTTTTGTTTGAAATCTTACTGATCAGAGACACAGAGGCAGTGACTTCCTCTGTAAGTCTAGATCCATTTAAATCAACCTGGAGTTATTCCTGGAACCTCAGCTAAGAATCCGTTCTTCATCTTTCCCAACAGTTTTGGAACCATTTCTGAGTTGAGCAGCGCTGTGTCTGCTTAAATTAGGAGAATAATTTCTGACCAATGTGTGTGACAAGGGACATTTCTGAAGGTTTAGAAATGTTCCTCCTGAGATGAGAGGAGTTAACTAGGAAGATGTAGGGAGGTATCCTAGAGACCAGATAATGTGTTGAGTTATTCTGATGACAGTGATTCCAATCTCTACATAATTGTCCCTTGATGAGTTCATAACAGGACAGGTTACAGGGTAGAGGGGAGAGTTGTGTGAATCCTTGATTGTAAAGTTGAAAAAATGTGAAAAATGAAAGAGTTGATCAGTAAGTAACAGAAATGGGATTTGGACTGTTGTTCACAAAGGCCCACATGTTATAATCGGTCTACAGAGAAGAGATAGTCTCCTTTTTAACCCCTTTCTTTACTTACGAATAAAAGGGAAAAAAAATCACCCTGTGGAAAAGAACACTTTCTTGGATCAATTAAACAAATTGCATTGAAAAAGGCAGTTCCTTACATGTACAAATCCTAAGAAATTTAATGTGGTAAAGTCCCTTTATTACTTAAATATTCAGCGTGTTGCTATCTATATTAAAGAGTTACAGGAACCGATAAAGATATTCTTATTCTATCCAGGCAGCTTCAGTGGAAGTAAGTATGTGTCATTGTTTAGAAAGTTAATGGGAAATGCAATTGGGTTGCTAGGTTAAGAAACCCAGAAACTAATGCCCACAAAGGAGATCAGACAAACAAAAAGAAAAATGGCATTTCACATTATCACTTTCTTATTGTATTTGAATTTGAATATACTGAGGGGGATTGTTAAAAAGAGAAAACATAGATGTTACAAATGTAGAATTGATTGATGTTTCCCCCCTACTTACATTTCACTCTTCCTAATGCTTCTGGATTTCTTCCATGTGTTCATAAATACTGCTGGTTAGATGTTTCTAGGTGATGAGGATGTAGCAGTAACCAGATCCCCAAAGATAACTGCCCTCAACGAAATTTGACATTTTGTGAGAAAAACTGTGTAAGAAAAGATCTCTGGGGAGGGGGTGTGTAGAGAGGTAGTATAGAGATTAGGTACATATCTTGTATGCAGCTGACCCCATTTTTATCCCCAGCATCACATGGTCCCCCACACGTTATCACGTGTAGCGCCCCTAGTACTGCTGAGACTTCTGGAGTACCCCCAACACCTCAAGACCCCAAGCAGTACCACATCCTGGACCTTCACATTGAACTGTCATTTGGCTTGGCCAAGAATATCCGGGAGGTGGCTTTGGCTCTCCTGAAAGCCACTTGAAAGACACCGCTGAGAAAAGAATTAATCTAAGGATGGGGAAGTAGCACCACCTTTAGGAGTAAAGGCTTTGAGTGCATTGGAGCTGGTTTTGTCCCAACATTCCATGACCACCCCCACCCTCCACTCCAGCATGGCAGCTGTGTTGCTGATGGCACGCTCACTGTCAGGGCCTTTGCTGCTCTCCATCATCCTCTAACCCTAGCATTAATCCGTTTACCTGGTCAGCAGGAATTAACAGGAGGAGCCCCTGGGTCCCCTGAACATTGCTTGGGAGCCTAGCCTCCTGTTAATTTTTTTTTAAGCAATAAATACTGAAGTGTCACAATTACAAGAGAAATAAAAGCCCAAGAGAGCTATAGATTCAGGGTTGGATAGTATAGTCGGCAGCAATGGTAGGGCACTTACTGAGATGCAACTTACCTGGGTTCAACCCCTAGCACTATGGATGGTCCCCTAAGCTCTGTAAGGCATGATCCTTGAGCACAGAGCTAGGAATAAACCTGATCAGTTCCAGGTTTGACCAAAAAAAAACAAACAAAAAAAAAAAGGAAAAAAAAGCTCTATGTTAGAATCATTTCGTTTTGCTTAAATCTGAATAGTGATGGGAATTACCATTTTAAAAATACAAGTCTTTTTGACAGACAGAAGGAACTGTATGCAAAGGTCCTGTAGCAATAAATTATAATATTTTAGTTCTTATACAAAAGCATTAATTTGAGAAAATTCAGAAAACATGTAATCAAATTAAGACATAATTGAGAGTCACATTACTATAAATATTCCTCTGTGTGTGTGTGTGTGTGTGTGTGTGTGTGTACAAGTGCATTTGCCTTATGTCTTCCAAATACTCTTGCTTCTGGTGCATTGGGCAATCAGATTTCTAAAGTTATGATCGGGCCCAAGAATAAATTATTTTAAAACATTAGAATTAGAAACACGGGGTCTATACCAAGCTGGAGATCTGAGTAAGTTGTTTTTGTCAAAAATCCATTTTGAATGTGGTTTTTCTGCCATGGCCACCTGGAGGTCAGGCCTTCCTGGTTTTGCTGTCTTGGTGTGATCAGTCTAAAGCTTGTTTCACCTCATTTCAAACCCTCCTGGCCTTGGATTTACCTTCTTTCTTGAGTCCCAGCTTTTTAAAACTAGCTGTGTTTCTTCAACTAACTTCAAAGACTTGGGTTGCTTTCTTAGGCCAGACGTTATCAGTGCGCTTCAACGCTCTACCCATCTATGTAGTTTTGAGGGAAAGTACTTGGGCTTTTGATACACAAACAGGAGCCATGAAACCCTGAACAGGATCCAGAAAATAAGGTGAAATTTGGAAAATCCATTATCAAATTACTGGTGCTTGATGAAACACAGAAAAGAGCCTTGAGCATCTGCTGGTGAATTGTAATTGATGGCAAAGCAAAATAAAAACATCATCAAGTGCTGTTTCCAAAACTGGACTGACACGAGAGAAGTAAGGGACTGTCGAGGGAAAGAGATCAACAATGAACTGTGCTCAAGCCAGAGCGTGGGGGAAAGGTGAGCAGTTCATTTTATTTACGTCTTTGAAGAATGGTAGTGAAAATGCTAATTTTGCCATTTTTGAATTTACTTTAAGCTGAAATCAATGGAGCAAAAGCAAAATTCCACAAAGCCAGCCCAGCCTTATGGTTTGGATAATGCCCATTGTGTGGTTCATTAACTGTGTGTCTCATTTGTCATCTGTCCCTGTCCCCTGAGAATTCCCTCCCCTGGAGCTGGGCTGGAGACTTCTCCTGTTGTGTGCTTAGTATGGAACATTCTGTTTAAAGGGTTCTGGGAGATGCAACATACAGTATTGAGACCTGATTAATCCCAACATCTCCCTTTCATCATTGCTGTTTTGTAAAATGCCTTTAGGATGGTGAAATGCATCCTTCATATGCATATGCACATGCTTTATTCTCCTTTCTCAGCAAGAGATGGTGCTCTGGAAAAACCACCAATAACTGGAAACCTTGGCAATCACACAAAACAGGTTAAAAAGGGAGAAAATCACCATATAATGGTATGCTAACAATACTACAAATTAGAAATACAAAAATACCTTGTAACAACATTTTAAGTACTGTAATAATGTAAGTACTCATGTGTAATGACCTCAGTGGTTTAAAAGGAGTTGCTTGTTCCTTCAGCAAAGCAGCCCCAAAACAATACAAAAACAATGGTTCTAAGAACAAAGAAGAATAGCAAGTCTGGAGGAGATTCAATTACTTCAAGCAACATTGCTGTCAGCAATACAACGTCCCAACATGGGGAATAATTCTCTTTGAAATTTCTGAACATAACGAAGGGCAGTATTTCTTTTATAGACGTAGCAGTTTCATTCCAGGGAAATTCGGTATACATTAAATCTGTGTGTGAAATGGGGTTTTGTTTGCACGTAAAATTGAAGTAGAGGCTAATTTCAAGTAGTTACAAGTCCTTGCCTTTTCCGTATACTCGAATTAGGAGCCACCATGATGGAAATGTGATTATACCGGCACAAATACATTTCTTTTTTATGTCAACCTCTGCCCTGAGTTCAGTACTCATGCATCTAAATTTCTACTCAGATAAGTTTACTTAAAAGGCAGCTCAAACTTAGCGGGTCAAATTCCTCTTCCCCTTTCACTTTTGTCATCTTAGTAAATGTCAGCTCTGTTGTTCTGGTTACTTAAGACAAAACTTCAGCTTTCTTGATTCCATTCTTTTTGAATGCCCTACATTCCACCCTCCAGAAAACTCAACCTTCAAAACTATCCAGAAAGCAACAGTTTTTTTTTTTTAATTACAGTTACCACCCCACTCTCCAATGCTGATACAACCACACACATTTCAATATTCCTTTGGCTTGTCCTCTTCTTTACTTCTCTTCCTGTATTCATGATCATAATGCAGCAATTCACGATCCTTTCAAAAATGATGTCAGGGGTTAAAGAGTTTGTCCAGTTGCCGACATATGCCTGACCCTTGTCCAATCCCTGGTACCATACAGTCTCCCTGACATTGCTGGAGAACCAGAAGCATTGCTGGGCATGCCCTTAGGGTCTCTCTCTGCCACTTCCTAGGGTGGCCCTGGTGATCTCCAGCATCATAGAGTCCAATGAACACTGTGTCCTTGGGCCCAAGCATTCAAACTTCCAAGTTAGTTTCCCCTTGGTACTGATGAGTACTAATTGGGAGGCTCCCACCTCCAAAGGAAACGGAAGTTAAATCACATCTCTGGCTATTCAAAACTCATCAATTCGCGTAATAGCTCTCGTCTTTCACAAGGTTCAAGTCTAAGCTCTCGCTATCTTTCCTCCTGCCTCCTGTCATAGGGCTCAGAATCTTTCCTGTTCCGACACTCCCTGCTCTGCCTCCAGGAACCCACCTGTTATTCCCCCTTCCTTCTCTTTCTGCTCACTCGCTACTTCCTGGAGGTTTGAGAAGCATGTGCCAGGCCTTAAAGTCCACCTGGAACGTTAGAAATAGAGGAAAGATGGAAGAGAATGACTCAGCTATGGCTTAGGACATAGAAAGAGCAATAATTCTGGAAAAGCATATTGCAAGCTGGCTGAGGGAGTGGAAATTTTCATCCTATGGTCAAGGGAAGCCGTAGATACCTTTGGAGCAGCAAGGATATAATTCTTGCAGGTTCCTCTGGATGAGTGGGATGGGTCACTGGGGAGAGATGGATATTGAACTTCGAAGCCACAAATGCTATTGCATTATTGAAGTACAAGGTAAGAAGGCACTAATATAGCGAATTTGTCATTGAATTGGAGAGATTATCCACAGAAAGATTAACCATAATATACATCAACTGGAATGATCTGGAAGGTGTGTGTTATTTGTTCAGATAACATATTCTGAGTGAGGTTTTCCCTGAATGCTCCATTCATTCATTCACTCATTCCTTCGGTATATATCATCGATATAGTCTTCTGCATTATGTATTAGCAATTTTCCCCTACATCCCATATTCTTCTTCTGCTTTATTTCACTCTTTGCATTTGCTGCAAACAGAAATACAATATCCTGGGGTCAGCAAACTCTCTGTAAAGGGTGAGATAGTAAATATTCGAGACTCTTGGGCCGGATGTCTCAGTGGCACCTTTTCAACTCTGCCATTGCAGCATGAAGTCCATCACAGATGATATGGAAACAAATGGGTGTGACTGTGGGCCAATAAAACTTCATTTCCCAAAAGAAGTCATAGGTTAGATTTATTGTAAATAAGAAACCCCCACCCAGCACAACACACACCCAGATTCATAGGCTACAGTGCTTTTGTCCTTGTCTGTTGTGTATAGACTGTTATGTCTAAGAAATAAGGGCCCATGAAGACAATAAATTTTCTGTTTTATTCATCACTGCATCCTTATTTTTGAAATTGGTGGGCACAGATTATAGGAGACTGTTGCCTGATCTGAGCCATGTAACACTGGGTAGGACTGGAAGAAGATGGAGTGACACCCCTCCCCCCACTAGTCCATCTCAATTTTTTTTCTTTGCTTTTTGGGTCACACCCGGCAATGCACAGGGGTTACTCCCGGCTCTTCGCTCAGAAATTACTCCTGGAGGTTCTCGGGGGACTATATGGGATGCTGGGAATCGAACCCGGGTCAGCCGCGTAGCCACGTGCAAAGCAAATGCCCTACCCGCTGTGTATTGCTCCAGCCCGAGTCCATCTCTACTTTTAATTACATAACTGTATAGGAAAGCCCGGTGATTATAGAGTTAATTGGTGAAAGATGAAACGTAAACTTCATGGCAAGTCTCTTGTAGGTAGTGTTGTGCAGAGAGAGAGAGAGAGAGACTGTGCAAGCAGTTGTGGGGTTCTGGTTTGCTTGTGTCCAGAATAAGATGGAGGCAGAGTAACTCAATTCCCGAGGGACTATGGAACAAACTATATGCAAAATGAATTATATATATGGGGTTTGGAGCAATAGTTGCAATCATAGGGTGTTTGTCTTGCATGCAGCTGACCCAGGTTCAATCACCAGCACCCCATGTAGTCCCCCCGGCCCACCAGTAATGATCCATGAGAAAATAGTCAGGAGTAAGTCCTAAGAATCACCAGCTGTAGCCCAAAAACAAACACAAAGAATAGATACGTCAATAGACATATCATTTAAGCAGTAGTTACACTTCTTGGGGGGAACTTCTTCCCCCACGCAGTTGTATTGCAATGCCAGGAACAGAACCTGACTTCTCTACTAAGTATTTGTCTCTCTGTAAACAAATCTGTTTGACTATATGACAGAAGTTTCACAGTGAACTCATCATTTTTAAACAATGCTGTTTGTGCCAAAATGAATCTTTATTATAAGGGGAAACTGAGTTCCTTACACTGTAGATACTTCAAATATTTCTCCACAAAATTACGAGGATTTCTTCTGATTTGTATACTGGATTCGCACAAAAACAAAAATTCACAGCACAAAGGCATTGCCATAAAAATGCCAGTGGACTGTGTTCATTATAAGTTGCAACTGTTTATTCCTGTGATTCTTCTCTAGGTGGAATTCTACCATGAAAAGTTTTAGGACTGAAGTTGGAGAGTTAGTAGAGCAAGTAACCAGAGTTTGATCCTCAGCACCCACATGCTGCCCGAGGCCCCAACAAAAGTGATCCCTGAGCACAGAACCAAGAGTAAGTCCTAAGCACTGTTGAGTATGGCCTGAAAATCAGAACATTTTAGAATTGAATTTGGGGGAGGCACCCCCAGATTGCTTAAGGAGCTCTGTAGATGACTCTTGGCCATAATAGGCCAATCCAACTATATGATTCGATCCTTGGGTCTGGTGGGATTCAGGGACCTCTTGGGCTATACCCAGTCTTACTTTGGAGGGGGAAGGAAGTGGTGGGATTGGGGTGGGGTGGGGGGGATGCAGAAACATACAGGGTTGGAAATTGCAAATGTAAGATGTATACACTGATTCCTACACCGGTTCACCAGCTTCAAGGATCAACTTTTAAAAACCAGAAGTGAATATATTTGCTGTTTTGGGTCACACCCAGCGATGCTCAGGGGTTACTCCTGCCTCTGCACTCAGGAATCATTCCTGGTGGTGCTCGGGGGACCATATGGGATTCTGGGAATAGAACCTGGGTTGACCGCGTGCAAGGCAAACACCCTACCCGCTGTTCTATTCACTCAGAAGTGAATGTATTTAATCAGGGTAAATCATATTCTACCTATTTGGAAATAGTCTGTTAAAAATAAATTTATAGGGGCAGGAGAGATGATTTAGTGGGCTGAGCACATGCTTTGCATAAGGAGACCTGGGTTTGATTCTTGGCACCCACATTCACCAAAACTCCGCTGGGAGTGATCCCAGTCATGGGCCCATCGAACAAAGAAAAATTAATCATATCAATTATTGTCCATTTATTTCCGACTGTCAGTATCATCTGCCTATTTTCATATCCTCTCCTCCAATTTATTACCTATAAAACATTTAATCTCTCAGTCTCACAACCTGTATTTGAGCTGTACACAAATTTTTGCTCTTAGTCGATGCTAATCCTTATATACTGACATCTTTGCATCAGATGTATTTTTTATTCTTTTGGTATCTAATATTCTCATTACCTTATTTTCTTAATCTAGAATTTGCTGTAGTCTGGAAGGCTGGACGTGAAAAACCTTGCTAACTAATGATCATGGGCAATTTACTTAAATTGTGTACGCCTCAGTCTCTCATTATAAAACAGGGTTACCAATAATACTAACTGAAGAGTTGCTGCAAGCATTAAATAACGCAATTCCTTGCATATGGTTAAGTGCTCAGTAAAATAGAGCTCTCAGTATTTTTACTAGGCCTTCTAGTCCCACCTCAAATGTTACCTTCTGTGTGAGGCATCCTCCAGAGAGCCAAAAGGCAGTATCTTGCTATTACACTGATTGACTAGTGATAAGGCTCTTAAGTTGCACAGGCAAGTGAAAAGACAATGGGAAAATTCAGGACTGCCACTGAGAAGCATTGAGGTAGAACTGAAGGGAAAACTGGTCAATTTGAGGTTAGTCCGGATCTTCTTTCTGCAGTAATCTGCCTCTGGGTTTCTTTCATACCTGTAAGCAGCCTTTGCCATGTTGAAACCCAAAGACCAGGATATATATATATATATATATATATATATATATATATATGTTATTTTATTATTCAATTTTATGTTATCCAGTTGGTCAATGGAGGATCCTTCCTGAGTTGTGTCACCTCCATGGAGGATCCAAGAACACTACCCACGAATTCCTGTGACCTGAACTATGGGCCCATATTTTAGAATTTGAAAATAATCATCATACAAAGGAAATGGATTTGGCCTGGATTTACGCAGGCTGGTTGTACTGCCTTGCCATTGTGCCAGGACTTCTGCACGTGCAGGTATTGGTCCTCACTGTATCTGTGTTCAGATCTGCACCCAGTGTGGGAAAGAGGAATCCAACATTCCGAAGGTCTTACCAGTGTCTATAGTGCTCTAAGCCTTACTCCACTAGGAGTTTTCCAGAGAGACTTGACCTCTCACAAAGAATCAGCTATGTGTTACCGGCATGGTTCCGGTCATTAGATGCAAATTAAATTTTATATTAAGCTTAAGGTAAATGAAATGAGAAGTCTTTTATGAAAGGGTCACAGGCCCCAGAGCTACCAGTTATAAAGTAGTAAAGAAATAAATGATTCAGTATAGACTATAATCCAAAGATATCATCATGTGAGCTTTTATTACTAAAATGATATTTCAGATGACTAAGAAATATTACAAAGAAACTATGCAAGTTGAGATGTATTCTACAAATTTACATTCAAATCCCCAAACTGTATCTTTCCCTCATATGCTCCCTGTACATGGAATTCCTTCATTCCTTCATTGTATACTCCTCAGTCTCTCATTATAAAACAGAATTACCAATAATATTAACTCAAGAGTTCTGCAAGCATTAAATAACGCAATTCCTTGCCTATCGTTAAGTGCTCAGTAAAATAGATCTCTCAGTATTTTTACTAGGTCTTCTAGTCCTACCTCAAATAGGACTTTGTCAGACTCAGCTGAAATAAAATTCCTTCAAGAAGATTTATTGTACACATAGTCTCAGATCTTTTTTTTTAATCTGTTATGCTAGTAGGCTATCCCAATACAAATAGAAAATAAACATTACTAGCCCTTGATAAATTGTTTGCATATTTTGTTTGCATATTTTATTACAATTGTCTCTTCCTTCATTGTATGTCTCAGTAGTTATCTAAATTTGTATTGATAGTTTGTAATCGTGGAAATAGTATAAGTTTATCAAGAACTATTGGGAAATGCAAACAAAGCATAAATAACAATTATGTACTGTTTTATAATTATGCTAAATAACCCTGAATACAATAATTTACACACATTTTCATAACATGACAATAAATAGGTGCTTTTTATTCCTCCTAAATCACAAACTAAAAATGAAAAGTAGAAAAAGATATTCTAAGTAAATAATAAGCCAAAGAGAGCTGCAATGTCTAGTCTAATGTCAGACAAAATAAGACTATAAGTTTAATGTTATGAGATAAAAAACATTATCTATAGTGATAATTTCAATACATCAAAAATATTTTCCTATGATCAACATCTACATAGAAAACAACAGAGCCCTCAAATGTTTAAGGAAAGCATTAACCAACCTAAAGACATGGAAATAATTACAAATGTATATGATTTTCATTATGTTTTAAAAGATTCAGAATCATTCTGGGACCAGAGAAATAGTACGGAGGTAAAGGCACTAACCTAGCACACAGCTGCGCCTCTCATTCAAATGCCTCAAGCACCTCCAGGTGTGACTCCTGAACACAGTCACCAAATGTGACCCCTGGGCATCACTGGCCATAAGACACAAACACACTTCTCTGGAGCTGGAGTGCCCCTGCAGCAGGTAAGCATTTGCCTATTAGGCAAAGGATCCAGGTTCAATGGCTAGTGCCTCCCATGATCCCAGAGACTCACCAGGAGTGAGTCCCCAGAGCAAGGTCAGAAGTGAGTCCTCAGTACAACTGCCCATGGCCCGAAACTGGTAAGTTACTTTAATTTAACAGTATGATTCTCAACTTTGTTTTCTGATCACAGTAGAACAAAACTAGAAACAAGTCAACATAACAATACCGAAGAATTAACAAATATATGAAAATTAAACGACACACTTTTAAGCGTTCCATGAATTAAAAAAAATAGCGAGGACGGCAACAGTAGCACAGCGGGTAGGGCATTTGCCTTGCATGCAGCCCACCCGGGTTCAATTCCCAGCATCCCATATGGTCTTCTGAGCACTGCCAGGGGTGATTCCTGAGTACAGAGCCAGGAGTAACCCCCCAAACTGGGTGTGACCCAAAAGCAAAAAAAAAAAAGTGGGAGAAATAGTTTAGTGGGCACTATCCTTGCCTTGCAAGCAGCCAATCCCTGGCACACCGTATGGTCCCCAAGAACCACCAGGAGTGATCCCTGAGCTCAGTGCCAGGAGTAATTCATGAGCACATCTAGGTGTAGTCCCAAATCTAAACAAACAAAAATAAAAAAAGAATTAGAAATAAAAATAAAAACATATCATATTAAAACTTACATGATACAAAAACATCTGTACTTAGTGGGAGATTTATTGTTATAGACAATTATATTAAAAAGAAATATTTCTGGGGCCGGAGAGAGAGTACAGCAGAAAAGGCCCTTTCCTAGCACAGCTTCAATTGAATCCCCAGCTCTGCCTTTGGTTCCCCAAGCCCTGCCAGGAGTGAACCCTGAGCACAGGGCCAGAAGTAAACCCCGAGCAGTCAGGTGGATGTGTTCCCAGTTCTCCTTCCCCACCCCAATATAAATATTTTTAATCAATAACCTAATATTTAGAGGAACTAAAAAGCACACTAAATCCAAAGCTATTAAAATGAATAAATAAAACTTAGAGCCGAGACAAAATGAAGAGTAAATAATGAAAAGAATGCAGTGCGACTCTGTTTTTGAAAATTGCAAAATGGGGTTACCTTTAACCAGGTTAACAAGAAAAGAGATACAAGAGAAAGTAAATCATAAAATGAAAGCTGCCAGTTTTATAGAAATAAGGATTTTAAGACAACACTAAAAGTAATTGTGTGACTTTAAGGCAATGATATAAATTATGCAAAGTGAGTAACTTAGAGGAAAGTGGATCAATTCGTAGAATCACACAAAACTAACTAAAGAAGAATGTAAATAGATCTATAAAAAATTAAGAAGATTAAGTCAGTAATAAAAGTCTTTCCTAACAAATTCAATAAGGAAGTCCAGGACAAAATGGTTTCACTGGTGAATTTAGCAATTACCTGAAATAGATTTGACATTAATTCTTTCAAACTCTTCTTAAAAAGAGGATACAACCAGGTCTCATTCATTCTGTATTATTCATTCAGGGACCATGACTATCCTGAGTTTAAAGTCAAATAAAGTTATCATAAGACCACAGAAAAATACTAGCAAAAGCAATAATATGTTAAAGACTATCAATGTCTGATCAACTAGAATTTATTTATGGAATAAAGGATATAATTTTGCATTTAAATAATTAAAAATAACTCCATGTAGGGGCTGGAACGATAGCACAGCGGGTAGGGCATTTGCCTTGCATGCAGCCAACATGGCCGACCCAGGTTTGATTCCCAGCATCCCATATGGTTCCCCGAGCACCGCCAGGAGTAATTCCTGAGTACATGAGCCAGGAGTAACCCCTGAGCATCGCCGGGTATGACCCAAAAAGCAAACAAAATAAATAAATAAATAACTCCATGTAATATTCTATTTCAATAAAAGGAAAATATATAGTTCTCTGGAGCGATAGCGCAGCGGGTAGGGCGTTCGCCTTACAAGCGGCCAACATGGCCGACCCGAGTTCGATTCCTCCGCCCCTCTCGGAGAGCCCGGCAAGCTACCGAGAGTATTCGATATGCCAGACACAGTAACAACAAAGTCTCCAATTAGAGACGTTACTGGGCCCGCTCGAGCAAATCGATGATCAACGGGAGGGCCTTTACCTTACCTTACAATGGAGACAAAAAATGTACTAGGTAAAACCCAACACTATCATGTTAAACTTGCTCTAAAAGCTAGTAAAGGAGGACCAGCTCTTCAATGTGATAAACAGCATTTATGAAAAACTTGCTAATATTATGTTCAATGTGAAAAACTAAAAGACTGAAAGTTTCTACCTTTAACCTTGGCAGTCATTAATGGAATCTCTCCACTGCTGTGACTTTTTCATTTATAGAGTGTTTTATCAATTGAAACAAATGATAGATCCTCCTACTTTTTTTAACCATGCTCACCATAAGTCTCTTGATATTACAAATTGTGTGCATCAAAAACACCTAACTTTGTCTTTCCTAGCAGCATTCCATAATATGGACAGATGTACCACAAAGGAAATTCTGAGCTGTCACCAGTTTGGGTCATTTTAACAAAAGCTACAGTAAACATTTTGTGTAAATATTTTTATGTGAGCATTATTTTATGACTTTTAAATAAAAATTCATCAAGTAAAATAGTAAAGTATGATTTGGGGGTCAAAAAATGGACAATCTTTTCCTTATAATATCCGTGTCATCTTTAATTCCTTTCTAGCAGCAATATATCAAAAAAGTACAGGTGTACTGAATCCTTAATCCTTGAAGTCTTCAGTATTGCCAGAATTTTTCATTTTAGTCATTCTAACAGATGTATAATGTTATCATAGGTCTTATTTCCTGGGTGATAAATGATGAACATTTTAAAACTTATTTGCCGTATATATGTGTATATATACACATATGTATATATGTATGTGTGTATGTGTGTATATACATATATATATGTGTGTGCATATTCTTTTTCCTTTTATTAAATGTCCATTGAAGTCCTTGCCCATTTTCCTATTAAATTGTTTTCTTACTGTGAAGTGCAGAGTTTTATTTTTGTTTCGTGTTCTATATAAAAATCTCATTGGATCTATGATTTGAAAATATTGTTGAGATTGTGGCTTTTCTGTTTCTTAACTGTTGGTGCACACTGTTTTTATATTTGATAAATACAAATGAATTCATTTCTTCTTTTATGGCATGGCTTTTCATGTTAAGCTTTGTGGCTACGAGTTTCATTGCCTAACCCTAGATTATGGAGATACTAGTCCATCTCTTCTTCTTTATTCTTCTTTTTTGTTTTGGTGTCACACTAAACTGTGCTCAGAGCTAACTCCTGACTCTTCACTCATGGATCACTTCTGGTGGGCTCAGGAGACCATAGTGGTGCACCCTACCTTCTATACTATTGCTCAGGCCAACCCGTCTTTTCTTCTTAAATAAATAATTTTAAAATACTCATGTGTGGATGAGCGAGAACAGAGTTGAAGGCTCATGCCTTGCCTGGGGCTGCAGCCGTGACCATTGTTCGAATCCAGGCACCACCTATGTTCCTTAACATTGCCCAGGAGTGATTCCTGAGTATAGAGTCGGGGGCAAGATCTGAGCACCACCTGGGTTTGGCCCACAAAACCAAAACTAAAAAGATTTGTATATATGATTTATTTGAAGTTAAAGTTTGAATTAGTGGATTTTAGTCTGAGATTATTTTTTGGAGGGGGGGTTATTGTACAGAGAGTATAGATTCCAGTCCTTTCAATACCATTGAATATAGGAAATTTATTTTCTCCATTGACTTGCTTTTGGACCCGTGTTAAATTGGTGGTATTTGTATGGGAGTGTTTCTGCACTGTTTCCTGCTCTTGGTGGCCATTCTCTTCTTGAGCTTGATTACTGTCACTTGCTAATATTTTGTTGAGAATTTTTACATAGAAGTTCCTGAGAGCTATTGGCCTTAAGCTTTATTTTTCTTATTTTTGTTTTGGCTTGATGTCAGGGTTATCATGACCTCCTAGGACGAGAGGAAAAGTGCTTCCTTCTTTCCATTTTCTGGAAGAGATTGTGTAAAATTGGTGTTATTTTTTCCCTTTACATTTTAAAAAAAAATACTTGCCCCTGAAACCACAGGGGTCAGAATTTTCTCTTTAGGAAAAATTGTAAGTACAACTTCAATTTACTTAGTAGATTCGATTTGTTGTATTCAATTTGTTTAATAGATTCTGGTAAACAAGTTGTTCTCATGTGAATTTTTAGAGTTCATGTCTTACAAAATTGGTCAATTTCATATAAACTGTCAAATTTTTAGAGTAGATAGAACATTGCTTATTGTATGACTCTATTACCCATAACTTGTAGTGGGTGCTGTCGTGATACTATTTTTTATTCTAGTGTGTAAATGTGAGTAATACATGTTTTCTCTGTCTAGTTTCCATGCTGTCTAAGGGTTTGTTGATTTTATTTTTGAAAAGAAAAGGCTATGACTATATGGATATTCTCAATGGCCTTTTTCTATTTTTTATGCTTATATTCAGTTAGTTTTATTTTCAGGGTTTTCTTTTCAGCAAGGTTTTCTTTGAGACCATTCATCTCTTCTAAGAGATATATTTAATGTTGCATTTCTGAGCACTTCTTAAGAAATATTCCATAAATTGGGGTCAGAGAGATAAATAGTAGGCTACTTGCTTTGCACACAGCTAACCCAGGTTCAATCCCTGGCATCCCACACGGTTCCTTGAGCCTGTCAAGAGTGAACCCTGAGTACAGAACCAGAGCTCTACTGGCTATAATCCCCCTCTCCTGAGGATACAACAATAACAATACACACACACATACACACTTTTAACTTTTTTTTTCAATCAGTTTAAATTTTTTTCCCTAATTTCTCTTGGGACTCCTAGATTCATCGTTGATCCCTTGGATATTTAGAAGTGTGTCCCTTAAGATCCTTTAACTTTCAAACTTTTATCATTATACTTAAATATTTGTGGGGTGGGGTCTACTTTTCCAAAATGAGACTCTGAAATCTTTCCATTCTTGTGCCTAGACTTTTGCCAGTCAACAACGATAGATAATGTCTGGATTTAGTTCTACCAGTTAGTGGTACACCTTCTTGGGGCTGGAGAGATAGGACAGGGGTCAGAGCCTGACTGGATTCCTGTTCGATCCCTGGCACACTAAACCCTCCTAGGCATCCTGGGGGCATACCTGGAGGCCCTCAAGCACCATAGGGATGACCCTGGTGGTCCCTAATGCCACAAGACTCTAGAAGCACAGCATCCTTGGTCCCTAAGGCTAAACTCTCAGCCTAGTTGGCCGAGTATTATAAGCCCCACCTTAGAGGCATTCCCCCAAATAATAAAGTAATGATTTACTTCTCTTCCCCCTTATCTCCTGTGTTTTATTGTTGCTTTTTTTGTTTGGATGTTTTTGTATTCTGTTTTATTTGCTCTGCTGTGAATTGCTTCTATTTATCTATCTCTATTAGTATTAAGGGTTCCTAATTTTTCAGTCTACTCAGAGTTAATGTTTTATCACTTTTAATAAACTACAGACGCCTTACAACAGGTTCATTTGCCCTTTCCTTTATGCTGCAGCTGTTATTTTATTATATTTGCATAAATTAAAATATCTATCAGATAACGATTTAATTTTATTTTCCCCCTCTGCTTCCTGTTATCTCCCTGACCCTGGAGCTGCCCATCAATTTCTATTTATTTTTTCACTCACTTTGACTCTCTTGGACTAGAGCATTTTTCCCTCCCCCACAGCCCCAGATTGCTACTAAAAAGTGAGAAAACTGAATTTTTCTCCAGCTTATAGAGTCCCATGTTTCTAGAGAAAAAGACAAAGATCTTGCATGAAGGGAAGAGTTACTTCAGTGGTTACCTTCATTCATTCCTGTTGTTCTCACTGCCCAGAAGTGTGTAGTGGGCGGGGCCCCTGTCACAGCCTGTCTCAGACAACCTCTCCTTATCTCTGAGAAATTCATTTCCTTGCTCTAGCTTTTCTTCTGTCTTCCCTTCAGTCCTCTCCTTCATGTCTTTGGTCACACCCCAGCGAAACGAATGCCCAAAGCAAAACAAAGCAAGAGACCATCCCATCTTAGGACCATCTTAGTCATCAGCAAGGGACTGAAGTAAGGTACTAGGACAGTTGTGAATGTGTCCTTATTTTTGACTGGGTAGAATTTCTCTGGCCCTTTATATGTAGTGAGAATAGTCCAAGAGGTGAATGGTCCAACAGGTAAAAACTGTTGTAAATACAGGCCACAACAGGAAACAAGGAAGCAAACCAGTTGGGTTATAAACTATAGAAAGAAAACAAGGTCACCACACTGGGTTAGAGCAGTAGTTCCCAGTGTGGATTACACACGAGAATCACCTAAACTGGCTTAAAAATTCTGCAGTCTAAGACCACAACACCCAAAAGGAGAGAGAGAACACAGGGGATTGCCCTGCCACAGAGACAGGGGGGATGGGGGGATGGGGGTGGGAGGGATATTATCCATGGTGGTGGAAAATGGGCACTGGTGGAGGGATGGGTATCTGATCATTGTATAATTGAAACCAAAGCACAAAAAATTGTAAATCTACAACTGTAAAATAAAATAAAATAAAATAAAGGGGAAAAAATTTTTTTAAAAATTCTGCAGTCTATAGACTAGGTTGATAGCACAGAGGTTAAGGCACTGCCTTGCATGTACCCTTGATGCCTGGTACAACATACGTTCCCCCTGGCCTTGCTAGGTGGATCCCTGAGCACAGATCCAAGAGTCATCCCTGACCACAGCTGGGTATAGTCCCAAATCAGAGCGATATGTAAATACATATCTGCATAGATCTGGTGGTCTGGGCTCACCCTTAGAGGTGATGTCACCATCCTCAGGTTGTGGTCGTGCCATCAACCACGTTATGAGGAATATTAGAAAGACATCTGGAACTCTAAAAGCTCTCCAAGCAATTCCAATAAGAAAGCTGGAGAATCCCAGGGTCATCAGTGCCAGGTGACTGGACTTCGAAGTCTCCTAGTGGACATACTTGCACATGGGTTTAATAAATGTTGCTGTCTGCCCTAACCTTCAGGATTCCCGCTGAAGACTTTGCAAAGGGAGCCAGGATCGAAGCTGTGAGCATCCTTCATTCACAAACCACCTCCACACTCAAGGTCTCGGGAAGGTGCTGGAGGCAGAGGGCCGCTACCAAAACCAAACCAAACCAGAGCAAAATCAGAAATGCATCCTCTTGGCTTTTTTTTTTTATCAAGACAGTAGAAGAAAACCAGAACACAGACGTAATGGTGCTTGTGAAGGGGTGGCCCTCTTGCTGAAGAAGTCTGGGGCATGCACTCTTGGGCAGCACCCAAACCCTCCCTCTCTCCTGACCTCACTTTCCAAGTAGTACTTTAGCAGCAAAGTCTGCCAGTACTTGACTCTGAAAGGTGTGACCCCTCCGTGTGAGCCAGAGGGGGGGAAATAAAATCTTTCAGGAGAGTCAAACTTCACTTCTGGTAGTCTTATGCTTTTTAAAGAACTTCAGAGTAGCTAGCTTAATATATTTGCTCCTGTATTGACATTCCTAGACTTTTCCTTTATTGCCAAACTCCCATTTTTCCTCTCCTTATTTCTTTCCTGCACAAGGAACTTCTTTTAGCTTTTAAAATGAGTCATTGTTTTCACCTTGATAAAGTGTTTTCAGCTGAACAATCCTTTATTTCAGGCACATTCAGGAAGGGTGGCTTTATTGGATGGGACTTTGGGGCTGACAGTTGACTCTCATTGTCTTTCAGTTCCATGATTTCTGGTGAGAAATATGCAGGCTTTACGACCATTTTTCCTCTATATAAAATGTGCTTCTTTATTTCTAGACTTTTTTAAGTTTTCCCCCTCCTCTTCCTTCATTTCATCCTTTCTGTCATATTCAATGCAGGGCTTGGTTGAACCTCTTGAGTTTGTGAATTCATATCTCTCAGCAAGTTTGGAAAGTTTCCAACTATTATAGATTCAAATTATTTCAGTTTTGTTTGGTTGGTTTTTTTTATTTTTTGTTGTTGTTGAAATTCTAATAGCATCAATGCCAGGAATTTTTCTCCTCTCCTATGTTTCTAAATCTCTTTTAATTTTTAATCTCTTTTGATTAAAATTTTTAATTTTGATTTTAATCTATATTGTTTAAATACAATTACTTCTATTGACTTATCTTCCTGTTCACTAACTTGAAGTTTACAAGTCGGTCTATCATTTCCATTCATCTATTAAAATTTTCCAAGATATTTTAAAATTCAGATACTGTGTGTTATTTTGGATTTTTTTTGTTGGAATTTTTTTTTGTTTCTTATATAGTTTCAATTTCCTGGGTGAAAAGTCTACCTTTTCACTTTATTTAAAGAATAATACTTCATAGGGCTGGAGAGATAGCACAGCGGGTAGGGCGTTTGCCTTGCATGCAACTGACCTGGCTCACCCGAGTTCGATTTCTCCGCCCCTCTTGGAGAGCTCTGTGAGCTATCGAGAGTATCTTGCCCACACAGCAAAGCCTGGCAAGCTACCCGTGATGTATTCGATATACCAAACACAGTAACAAGTCTCACAATGGAGACGTTACTGGGCCTGTGTGAGTAAATCGATGAACAATGGAAGGACAGTGCTACAGTGCTACTTCGTTTTATAGAGTATATTTATAAAAGTTGACTAAAAGCATTTGTCTAAAAGTCTCAACAAATGATTTTGTTTTCTCTTGAGAATTGGGCATATTTTCTTAATCTGTTATATTTCAAGAACATTTCTTTTCTCTTTCATGTTGTGAATACGATGTCAGGTAAACACGGGCCCTATAGTAAGTTAGAACAGGCTTTTGTTTGGATAAGCAGACATTTCGGGATAAGGATCAAATATTTTCAACTTGTAGACCATGCAATCTTTTGACTTCTGAACTTCAGTGCAATTGGTGATATATATATATATGTATATATTTATATACAGAGGGGCGGAGGAATCGAACTCGGGTCGGCCATGTTGGCTGCGTGCAAGGCAAACGCCCTACTGCTGTGCTATCGCTCCAGCCCGATGCATATATAATATATAAAATATGTGTGTATATCTAGATATATAGATATATATGAATGGGCATTGCTTGTGTTCCACAAAATGTTCATTTATAAAAAAGTCAATGTGCCCCATTCAGTCTGCAGGCTGATTGATACGTGAGGAATTTCACATTTTTGCTAACATGATTTTGACTATTTCACCTTCTTTCTGGCAGTGGTTCCAGTTGGTTTTGCTCTTAACACTTCTGCTATGTCTCTGATCCTGTGTTACTATACGTGAATTCACATACAGAATCAGACAACAGTGCTTTTCACTCCAGGATTTTTTTTATAGCCATAAGTCTCCAGGGCTGGTTTTCATCTTTTCTTTGGCCTTGAAAAAGGTTTATTGAATAGATTCTTTATTGAAGTTTTACCTGACCATATCACCACCACTTCCTCTTTGATTGGGAGTAAACAGGAACAACTTAATAGAAAATTTTACTGTTAAGTTTTTACTTCACAACCTTCTAATACATACCATCAAGAGTTCCTGGAACTTAGTTTTTATATTTTCTTCTAGCTTTTTTTTTCTGGTATCAGTGGGTGGGTCAACTCATTGT
The DNA here is from genome assembly GCF_029834395.1 of Sorex fumeus. Lineage (NCBI taxonomy): Eukaryota > Metazoa > Chordata > Mammalia > Eulipotyphla > Soricidae > Sorex > Sorex fumeus. The sequence continues at coordinate 11,665,017 of NW_026606226.1, forward strand.
TCATGTCTAGATCCATTTACCCAATTAGATGACAAGATGTTCAAGAGAGCAACATAAAAGTAAAATGAATCACCCAATTATAGTCCCTGTGAAAATGGCAGATCTGGCAGATTTCTGACTAGAAGAAGAGTAGTGTGTTTTACTTTTCCTTCGACTGTGCTTTCTCTCTTTCCAATTATCATGATCTCACCAAAGGATAAATAGAATCACTATGAGTTTTTCCCTAAAATGAAAATTTAATTGCAAGAGAGTATGCATTAATATTATGAACAATATTGGACTTAAAAATAATGAATGAGGGTTGGTATTTCATTAGGAAGTCATCAGTATCAGAAAGGATTATTTTTATTTTCACCATGTCCTTAAAAATCACCATTTTATCACCAAGATTATGTAATTTTTCAAAAAGTAAGTTTTATTGTCTTCTATTGTGTGTGATTATGATATTTTGTCACCACTGTTTTTAGAAGAGATGTCCTGTCTTTACTGATCCTGCTCCATTGTCTTCCACTAGTTGACCCTATGTATAAGAACTTATTTATTGTGTATTCAAAAAATAAATTTGAAAGGGCCACAGCGGCTCTCTCTCTGACCACCTGTGTTTGATGGTCTGGCACCACTTCCCCCACCCCAGGGAGGCCGATGGCATTGGACAGACAAATGGAAATGAGGGCCAGGCTGGTTGGTATCAATTGCAGTTTATTCCAATTTCATATCTATTCTCCTCTGATTCTTCTTCCGCTTCTCTGTCCCCAATCCCACTCATCCTCCTCTTGGATCCTTTTCCTTCATACTTTTCTTTCCTGCTTCTGCCTCGCCTTCTACTTCATTCTCCTTCTGGATCCCCCAGCCCACAGTGACAGCCTAGTTAAATCCCAAAGCATGAGGAAGTGGGGTAACAGTTATACATAGGTGTGGTCACATAATTAACAGAGGTAAAGTACTTCCCTTAGGGGAAGCTTCTTCTAGGACAAATTCTAGAAGTAAGACATTCAGTATGACAACCCTCCCAAGACTGAAATTCCATCTAGGGGTGTGTTTTTCCTCTCCTTAGTTCAACAAACGTACATTCATAATATTAATCATTTTGTATGGACACAGTAAGAGATATATTAAGTTCAAACGAGTGCTATCCTGGGGATATCTCGCTATAGATCTCAGACTACAGTCCTCAGACTAAATTAATCTTTCCTAACCCTCGCAGGGTCCTAATCTCGTCGTTACTTTTGGATCATGACAGAATTTGTCCATGACCATGCTCTTAACCTATAGTTAAGTATTGTGGTGCTTTGGCCTCGCCCATTTCAATGCCAGGGTAGCTCACAGCTTCCCCTGGGGCCATTCAGTCCCTCCTTGGGACCCTGCTTCTGGGGTGCTAGGAACTAAGGGCAACTGAAGCTTAAGTTGAGATAGCAGATGCTCAGGAGTGAATATTATTTGGTGTGCATAATTTCCAAGTTGCAAAAGCATAATATTAACTGTGTCTATACAAAAAGGTAAAGTAAACTATGCAAAAGACATGAGGAGAGGAGAAAGGCAATATTTCACTCATGAATACAAGTCAAGTGTCCTTAGAAGAACATGACCTCACAAGTTAACAGAGTCTGATTAGGGGGAAAAGGGGATAGATCGGTTGGGGGAAAGGGCACAGAGAAGAGGTTACAGATAAGCATAGAGGAATGGGAGTGACTCAGGAACACTGTGATGGGTGTAACCCGATAAACCTAAGCTCCCTGTGGCAAGGGAGAAAGGGCAAACCAATGTTATTCTACAAGTTATATTTGAGCTTTTTATTCTCTTCACTTGACCTCTGCATTTCCTTTTTTTTTTTTTCTACTACCATATCTTTTGATTGCTAAAGTTGTGGAGTAGGGGCCTGGAGCAATAGCACAGTGGGTAGGGCATTTGCCTTGCACGCGGCTGACTGGGGTTCGATTCCCAGAATCCCATATGGTCCCCTGAGCACTGCCAGGGGTAATTCCTGCGCACAGAGCCAGGAGTAACCCCTGTGCATCGCCAGGTGTGACCCAAAAAGCAAAAAAATAAAATAAAAAATAAAAAAAATAATAAAGTTGTAGAGTATATTTGAACTCAGTAAATGTGTGAACTGACTATTCTTTCTTTGAGTCACGTTTGTTTTTCTGCATCTTTTTGAAGTGCGTACAAGTTTTAGAACTTTTAAAAAAATTCTGTGAAAATGTCTCTGGGACAGATACAGTAATATATAATGTCTGGAGGTAGATTTGGTTACTATGAACATTTTAACAATAGTAACTATTCCAGTGAATAAACAACAATGATAACACTGATAATATCTTTACAGTTCTATCTTCTTTAATTTCTTTCATCAGTTTTTTTTTTCAGTTTTCAGTTCAGAGATATTTTTTTTTTTGCCTCCTGGTTAAATTTATCTCTAAGTGATTTATTGTATTTAAAGCTACTGTGAATGTGAATATTGTATTTATTTTTTAGATATTCCTATGTTAATGTATGTAAGCACAGATGATTTCTAGTGTTGATTTTTTATGCTGTAACTATAATTCATTGCTTAATTCCAGCATCTCTTTGTTTAAGCTTTAGGATTTTCTATATTAGAGCATATGATCAGTAAATTTATTCAAAGTCCTATCTTAAACCACTTACAAAATTAAGTTAAAATAATAGAAGACTTAAATGTAAAACTTGAAATCAGAAAACCTCTATAAGAAAACATATGGGCAAATCCTTGACATAGTTCTTAATAGTACTTTGGAAATGAGAGCAGTAAAAAAGCAGTTAAAAGTAAAATCAGCAAGTAAGATGTCATCTAATTTTTAAAATTCTGCACAGTAAAAAGAAGATAGCTTTTGGATTGGGAAGAAAATATTTTCAAACCTTAAATATAATAATAAAAGACCAATATCTAAAGTATGTGAAGAACACATATGAACCTATAACAAACAGCAAGCAATACAATTAAAATGGGCAAATAATTGAATAGACATGTTCCAAAAAAAGACATTCAAATGGTCAATGGATATACAAAAGTTTGTCAGCATTAATAATTCTTAGGTCAAATAATTCTTAGGTCAAATAATTCTCAGATCAAAATCTCATTGATATATCACCTCAAACATTTTAGAATGACAGAATCATTTTAGAATCACTCAAGAATCTGAGTGATTACAATAATATGGAGAACAGGGAATGAAGAATTGTATATTATTGGGTTCAGTTTATAGAAAAAAATTTTTTTTTAGTTTAACTTGTTTATTTATTTTTTTCTTTTTTTCTTTTTTTATTAGTGAAACACCATGAGGTACAGTTATAGGCTTACAAATTTTGTGCTTGGGTTTCAGTTATACAATGATCAAGTGCCCATCCCTCCACCAGTGCCCGTCATCCATCACCACGGGTCCCAGCATCCCCTCCCACCCCTCATCCCCCCCCCCCCCCCCCGTCCCATCCTGCCTCTGTGGCAGGGTATTCCCCCTTGTTCTCTCTCTCTTCTTTTGGGTACTGTGTTTTGCAAGAGAGGCTTTGAGTGGCAATCATGTTTGGTCTATCGACTACTTTTAGCATGCTTCTCCCACCCTGGAAGGGTCCTCACAACACCCTTCATTTGGTACTCTCTTCTCTATCTGAGCTTCCTTTTCACCTAGAGCGTGTGGCTGGCCTTCCATTCATGGAGCAAAATTCCTGGTACTAATTTCAGCCATTCCTGGGTGTTAATCTCCCTTTTTGTTGCTTTATGTTCCCCAGATGAATGCAATCTTTCTGTGTCTATCCCGCTCTTTCTGACTCATTTCGCTTAACATGATACTTTCCATGTAGTACCACTTGTATGTAAATTTCATAACTTCATCTTTTCTAACAGCTACATAGTACTCCATTGTGTAAATGTACCAAAGTTTCTTTAACCAGTCATCTGTTCTTGGGCACTCAGGTTTTTTCCAGATTCTGGCTATTGTAAAGAGTGCAGCAATGAACAAACAATTGCAGATGTCACTTCGACTATACCTTTTTGCCTCTCTGGGATATATTCCCAGGAGTGCTATAGCTGGGTCAAATGGCAGATCAAATTCTAATTTTTTGAGAGTCATCCATACTGTTTTCCAAAAGGGTTGGACCAGCCGGCATTCCCACCAGCAGTGAAGGAGGGTCCCTTTCTCGCCATATCCGCGCCAGCACTGGTTGCTTTTGTTCTTGTGGATGTGGCCAGTCTCTGTGGTGTGAAATGATACCTCATTGTGGTTTTGATCTGCATCTCTCTGATGATTAGTGATGTAGAGCATTTTCTCATGTGCCTGTTTGCCATTCGAATTTCTTCTTTGCGAAAGTTTCTGTTCATTTCCTCACCCCATTTTTTGATGGGGTTGGGTGATTTCTTCTTGTGGAGTTTAACCAGTACCTTGTATATCCTTGATATCAACCCCTTGTCGGATGTGTACTTGGTGAATATCCTTTCCCATTCTGTAGGCTGTCTTTGTATTTTGGTCACTGTTTCTTTTGAGGTGCAGAAGCTTCTTAGTTTAAGATAGTCCCATTTGTCTATCTCTGTTTTCACTTGCTCGGCCAGTGGCGTGACATCTTTGAAGATACCATTAGCTTCAATATCATCGAGAGTTTTGCCGACTTTGTCTTCAATAAACATTATGGATTCTGGTCTGATGTTGAGGTCATAAATCCATTTTGATCTTACTTTTGTGCATGGTGTTAGGCAGAGATCTGAGCCCACTTTTTTGCATGTAGCCATCCAATTTTGCCAGCACAGTTTATTGAAGAGGCTTTCCCTGCTCCATTTCACTTTTCTTGCCCCCTTATCAAAAATTAGATGATTATATGTTTGGGAGGAATTGTCAGTATATTCAACTCTGTTCCATTGGTCTGCAGCTCTGCTTTTGTTCCAGTACCATGCTGTTTTAATTATTACTGCCTTGTAGTAGAGTTTGAAGTTAGGGAGGTTGATTCCTCCCATTTTCTTTTTCCCAAGAATTGCTTTAGCTATTCGTGGGGGCTTATTGTTCCATATAAATTTCAGGAGTGTTTTCTCCATTTCTTTGAAGAATGTCATGGGTATCCTTATAGGTATTGCATTGAATTTGTACAGTGCTTTGGGAAGTATTGCCATTTTGATGATGTTGACTCTCCCCATCCATGAACAGGGGATATTTTTCCATTTCCTCGTGTCTTCTTTTATTTCCTGAAGTAGCGTTTTGTAGTTTTCTTTGTACAGGTCCTTTACTTCCTTAGTTAAGCTGATTCCTAGATACTTGATTTTCTGGGGCACAATTGTGAATGGGATTGTTTTCTTGATGTCACTTTCTTCTCTTTCACTATTTGCGTATAGGAATGCCATGGATTTTTGGGTATTGATTTTATAGCCTGCCACTTTACTATACAAGCCTATTGTTTCTAGGAGTTTCTTGGTAGAGGTTTTAGGGTTCTCTAAGTATAGTATCATGTCATCTGCGAATAGTGAGAGCTTAATTTCTTCTTTCCCTATCTGGATGCCCTTAATATCTTTTTCTTGCCTAATCGCTATTGCAAGTACTTCCAGTACTATATTGAACAGTAGTGGAGAGAGTGGGCATCCTTGTCTCGTCCCTGACCTTAGGGGGAAGGGTCTCAGTTTTTCCCCATTGAGGATGATGTTTGCTGTAGGTTTGTGGTAGATGGCTTTAACTATATTGAGGAAAGTCCCCTCTATCCCCATTTTGGCAAGGGTTTTCATCATGAATGGGTGCTGGATCTTGTCAAAAGCTTTCTCTGCGTCTATTGATATGATCATATGATTTTTATCTTTTCTTTTGTTGACATGATGGATTATGTTGATTGATTTCCGAATGTTGAACCATCCTTGCATCCGTGGGATGAATCCCACTTGGTCATGATGTATGATCTTTTTGATGAGTTGTTGTATTCTATTGGCTAGTATTTTGTTGAGAATCTTTATTCAGCCAATATCCCTGATGAACACAGATGCAAAGATCCTCAACAAACTATTAGCAAATAGAATCCAATGACTCATCAAAAAGATCATACACTATGACCAAGAAGGATTCATCCCAGGGATGCAAGGATGGTTTAACATTTGGAAATTGATCAACATAATCCATCATATCACAAAAGAAAAGATAAAAACCATATATCATATCAATAGACACAGAGAAAGCATTTGACCATTTGACAAGATCCAGCACCCATTTATGATGAAAACTCTCAGCAAAATAGGCATCGAAGGAACTTTCCTCAATATAGTCAACGCCATCTACCACAAGCCCACGGCAAGTATCATTCTCAATGGGGAAAAACTAAAAGCATTCCCTCTAAGATTGGGCACAAGACAAGGTTGCCCACTTTCGCCATTCCTTTTCAATATAATACTGGATTTCCTGGACATTGCAGATAGGCAAGAGAAAGGTATCAAGGGCATACAGATAGGAAAGGAAAAGGTCAAGCTATTCGCTATTTGCAGATATGATACTATACTTAGAAAACCCTAAAGACGCTACAGAAAAGCTCCTAGAAATAATAGGTCGATTTAGTAAAGTGGAAGGTTAAAAAATTGACACCCAAAAGTCTATGGCTTTCTTATATACCAATAATTAAAGAGAAGAAAGAGACATTGAAAAAACAATCCCGTTCACAATAGTACCTCCAAAAATCAAGTACCTCGGAAACAGCTTAACCAAAGAGATGAAAGACCTATGCAAGGAATATTACAAAACAATACTTAATAAATAAAAGAGGACACTAGGAAATGGAGACACATCCCCTGCTCATGGATAGGGAGGATTAACATTATGAAAATGGCAATAGTGCCCAAAGCACTATACAAATTTAACGTGGTCCCTATCAGGATACCCATGAAATTTTTCAAAGAAATAGACAAAACACTCCTGAAATTCATATAGAACAATAAACCCGCACAAATAGTTAAAACAATCTTTGGGGAAAAGAAGATGGGTGACATCACCCTCCTCAACTTCAAACTGTACTACAAAGCAGTAGTAATTAAGACAGCATGGTACTCGGCTAGAAACAGACCTGCAAACCAATGGAACAAAGTTAAATATTCTGTCACAGACCTCCAAATATATCACCACTTAATCTTTGACAAAGGAGCAAGAACTGTAAAGTGGAACAAGGAAAGCCTCTTCAACAAGTGGTGCTGGGATAACTGGATAGCCGTCTGCAAAAAAATGAACTCTGACCTCTGTCTAATGCCAGGCACAAAAGTCAGATCAAAATGGATTAAAGACCTCAATATCAGACATGAATCCATAAAGTACATAGAGGAAAATGTAGACAGAACTCTAAAAACATCTTTAAGGATGAAACAGCACTGACCATGCAAGTGGAAACAAACAAAAACAAATGGGACTACATCAAACTAAGAAGCTTCTGCACTCCAAAAGAAACAGTGGCCAAAATACAGAAAGAGCCCACAGAATGGGAAAGAAGAATATTTACCCAATACCCATCTGATAAGGGATTAATATCCAGGATATACAAGACGCAAGTAGAATTGTACAAGAAAAAACCTCCAACCTCATCAAAAAATGGGGAGAAGAAATGAAAAGAAGTTTCCTCAAAAAAGAAATACAAATGGCCAAAAGGCACATGAAGAAATGTTCCACATCGCTAGTCATCAGGGAGATGCAAATCAAAACAACAATGAGATATCATCTCACACCACAGAGACTGGCACACATTCAAAAGAACAAAAGCAACCAGTGGATGTGGGGGAAAAGGGACACTCTTTCACTGTTGGTGGGAAAGCCCACTAGTTCAGTCTTTCTGGAAAATAATATGGACCATCCTTCAAAAACTAGAAATTGAGCTTCCATATGACCCCACAATACCACTTCCCGAGGATGCAAAAAAAGCACAGTAGAAATGATATCTGTACCTATATGTTCATTTCACCAGTGTTCACAATAGCCAAAATCTGGAAACAACCCAAGTGCCCAGAACAGATGACTGGTTAAAGAAACCTTGGTACATCTACACAATGGAATACTATGCACCAGTCAGGAGAGATGAAGTCATGAACTTTGCTTATAAATGGATAGACATGGAGAGTATCATGCTAAGTGAAATGAGTCAGAAAAAGAGGGACAGACATAGAAGAACTGCACTCATTTGTGGAGTATAAAACAACATTAACATGAGACTGACACCTAAGGATAGTAGATACACAGGACAGGTAGACTGCTCCATAGCTGGAAGCCTGCCTCATGAGCAAAGGGGAGAAGTATCTGGAATAGAAAGGGGATCACTAAGAAAATGATGGCTGGAGGAATCGGTCGGGATGGGCGATGTGTGCAGAAAGTAGAAAAAGGACCAAACATGATAACCTCTCAGGTCTGTGTTGCAAACCATAATGCCCAAAAATAGAGAGAGATTATGGGGAATATTATCTGCCATGGATGCAGGAAGAGGGTGGGAAGGGGGGGGTATACCGGGGATATTGGTGGTGGGGAATGTGCACTGGTGGAGTGATGGGTATTTGATCATTGTGTGATTGTAACCCAAACATGAAAACTTGTAACTATCTCATGGTGATTCTATGAAATTTTAATAAATAAATAAATTTAAATTTTTTAAAAATAATAATAAAATAAACTCTTAAAGTAAATCACAATTTCAAAGTAATGGAAGTAGTCTGTCTCCATTGACAGATGAATGTATGTGATACATCATGTGCGGAGTCACATGTACATACACTGGATATTAATTTATCCCCGAGACAAAGAGAAAATCTGCTGTTTGAAGCAATATAAATGAAACTTGAGGACTTGATCCTCATCCTGAGACATCCTGAGATAAATGAGCCAAGGAAAGACATATCCTATGCAATATTACTTATGTCTAGATTCTGGAAAAGCCACGCTCATAGAAAATGGAAGTAGACTGGTGGGTATTGGGGGCTGGTGACTGGGGCCCTGATGGGTGGATGTTGACAAGGAGCATGGATTTGAGTCAGAACATGAGTGAGCTCTGAATCCTATCACAGACCCTCATAACGGGGGCAGTATCCTCCCTTGCCCATATTGCAACTTAAACTCAATATTTTTGGTTTTTTTCGGGTCACATCCACCATCCACTAATACTCAGGGATAACTCCTAGTTCTGCATTCAGGGGTCACCTCTGGCTGGCTTGAGGGACCATATGGGGTTCCAGGGATAAAACCAGGGTTGGCTACATGCAAGACAAGCACCAGATTTGCTGTACTGTTGCTCTGGCCTAACATGTTATTTCCTTTTCTTTTTTTTTAATTAAAGCACTGTGAGATATATAGTTATGAAGTTGTTTATGATTGAGTTTCAGTTATACAACGTTCCAACATCTGTCCCTTCCAACATCTGTCCCTTCGCCAGTGTGCATTTCCCAACACCAATGTCCCCAGTATCCCTCCCGTCCCCACCACCACCCTGGCAAGCACTTTCTCTCTCTCTCTCTCTCTCTCTCTTGCTCACTCGCTTGCTCTCTCACTCTCTCTCTATCTTCTTCCTCCTTTTTGGACCTTATGGTTTGCAGTACAGATATGGAAAGGTTATCAGGTATATCCCTTTACCTACTTTCAGCACTCAGTTTCTGTCCAAAATGATCATTCCCAATTATTATTGACATTATTTTTTGAAGTCTTCTCACCACCTACCAAAAAAAACTGAGGTGTTAATATTATGGTGATAACTATATTACAGTTTCTAAACCTATGAAATGCACAAAGAACATTACGTTGGGCACCTTAAACTTAACAGTGTTTTATGATTCAATCTAAGTTTTGTAAATATGTCATTTCTTATGGCAGAAAGGCAAGAGTGATTATTGAGTAGCTATATAAACTTTATTGAAGGAAAAATCAGGACATTTACTTATACTTACAGAGACATCACTTAAACACAGAGAGGGAGATCTAAAGGGAGTCACAGCCCTGCAAGGATAGAGTTCATCTGTTTGGGAGCCTAAGTTACCCTGGTCTCCTGTTACTACCCAAAATTAGTCAGATTTAGCCTCTGAACCCTTTGCAGCACTTCTGTCTGTCTTGCTAATCCCTAGAAATGGAGTCAGGCCGGTCAGTGACTGTCACTACCACTTTCCTGGGAATGGGGAGAGGAACTTGCCTGCCTGTATTTTGCAAGTTTCCCCCACTTTCCAGAAGTTTGTTTTATGCCAGTGCAACCTGATGAGAGAGTTTACTTTTGTAGCTCCTCTCCCAGTGGAAAGGAATCCAGAAGAATTATCACGTGTATGACACTTGATCACTTGATCACTTAGCATCCTGTTACTTATAGATTTGCTCAGTGAGCACCAATAAAGTCTCCATTCGTCCCTGTAATGTGCTAGTGTATCCAATGGCATCTACTCACTCCAGGAACATGGAGAGCCTCAAACCAATCATTCAGGGTCTTGACAAAGAAGTCTGAACATCTCGTAGGTGGGCAGCCACAGGATCTTATGATGTCCTGTGGAATACAGTAGGCAACAGCTCTAGTCCAGTGGTCGTCTCCAAATCACATGTCCAGCCCATCTGATTTTAGATGCCTTGGCAAATAAGACAGCATCCCTGATTCTCGATCACTGACGGAGGTCAGAACTCCGGATTCTTTCTCTCACTTGAGTGAATCGTGATACTTCAAGCATAGCTCTTTCGTTTCCTCTTTGGGAGACTCGAATAGTGTTCTCATCCTGTTTTCATAGGGCCCAGGTCTCTGTTAATGCACGAAGAACCGTGGAATCAAAGAGATGTGCCTGGAGCCAGAGGTTGTTCATCCTCTTAGCTATTTCTTTGACACTCTTGAAAGCATTCCAAGCCACTATCTTCCTCCTGCACAACTCAAGTGCCAGGTCATTCGTCATGTTGACTACTCGATGTAGGTACACATAACTGTTTCACTTGGAGATGTTCATTCCATTGAGAGCAAATTGAACATCAAGAATGAGACCGTTTCTCATAAACATTGTCTTCATGATATTCAGCTGCAGTCCGACCTTTCCACACTCATGTTCAAAGTAGGCCATTATTTGTGCCGCTTGACTAATGTTTGGTGTTATTAGAACGATGTCATCAGTGAAGCAGAGGTGGTATAGTTGCCGACTGTCTATCTTCACTCCCATTCCTTCCCATTCCAGTCATTGCATGATGTTCGTGAGGGTGGCACTGAAGAGTTTTGGTGAAATGGTATCACCCTGCAAACCCCTCTCTTGACATGAATGATCACTTCCTTGTAGAATGGTGATGAATCCATAATACAGCTCACGGAGGATCCTGATGTATTGTTTGAATGCCCTGTTTGGCTAGGGCTTCAATGACCACTTCAGTCTCAACAGAATCAAAGGCCTCCTTTAAATCAATGAACGTTAGACAGAGTGGCATCTTGAACTCCTGAGAAATCTCAGTGAGCTTGGTTATCGTGTGGATATGGTCGATTGTGCTGAATCCTTTGCGGAACCCGGCTTGCTCGCATGGTTGTCTTTCATTTAGTGTTCTGCCAATCCTATTCAGTATGACTCGAGTGAACAGCTTGTAGATGATAGAAAACAGGCAGGTCAGGGGATAGTTGCCAATGTTGTGGATGTCTCCCTTCTTGTACAGTAGTACAGTCCTGCTGGTTTTCTATTGGGATGGAACCTTGCATTCAGACAGGTAGCATGTAAAGAGACAAGCCTGTGTATTGATGAGTACTGACGGCAGGTTCTTGAGATGTTTGGGTCTGACCTTGTCTGGGTCAGGTGCTATTTACTTTTTTTTTAAACTTTTGTTTTATTTTATATATATTTTTTAATTTTTATTAGTGAAACACCATGAGGTACAGTTGTAGACTTACAAATTTTTGTGCTTGGGTTTCAGTTATAAAATGATTGAGTACCCTTCCCTCCACCAGTACCATTCTCCACCACCAATGATCCCAGTATCCCTCCCACCTCCCCATCTCCACCATCCCACCCCACCTCTGTGGCAAGGCATTCCCTTTTGTTCTTTCTCTCCTTTTGGGTGCTGTGGTTTGCAAAAGAGGCATTGAGTGGCAATCATGTTCGGTCTATAGTCTACTTTCAGCACGCATCTCCCATCCTGGGTGGATCTTCCCAATACTCTTTATTTGGTGCTTCCTTCTCCATCTGAGCTGCCTTTTCCCCTAGCATGTGTGGCTCTCCTCCAAGCCATGGAGTTAAACTTCTGGTACTTATCTTGGTTATTCTTGGGTGTTATTCTCCAATTTTGTTATTTTATATTCCACAGATAAATGCAGTCTTTCTATGTCTGTCCCTCTCTTTTTGACTCATTTCACTTAGCATGATACTTTCCAGGTAGTGCCACTTTTATGTAAATTTCATGACTTTATCTTTTCTAACAGCTGCATAGTACTCCAATGTGTAGATGTACCAAAGTTTCTTTAACCAATTATCTGTTCTTGGGCACTTGGGTTTTTCCCAAATTTTGGCTATTGTGAACAGTGCAGCAATGAACATAGAAGTGCAGATGTCATTTCAACTGTACTTTTTTGCCTCTCCGGAATATATTCCCAGGAGTGGTATTGCTGGGTCAAATGGGAACTCAATTTCTAATTTTTTGAGAATCGTCCATACTGTTTTCCAAAAGGGCTGAACCAGTTGGCATTCCCACCAGCAGTCAAGGAGGGTCCCTTTCTCCCCACATCCGCACCAACACCAGTTGCTTCTGTTCTTTTGGCTGTGGGCCAGTCTCTGTGGTATGAGATGATATCTCATTGTTGTTTTGATCTGCATCTCCCTGATGATTAATGATGTAGAGTATTTTCTCATGTGCCTTTTTGCCATTCTGATTTCTTTTTTGAGAAAATTTCTGTTCATTTAATCACCCCATTTGTTGATGGGGTTGGATGTTTTCTTTTTGTGGAGTTCAACCATCACGGTCACGGTCATCATCATCACGGTCCTCCCGTTGTTCATCGATTTGCTCCAGCGGGCCCAGTAACGTTTCCATCATGAGACTTGTTACTGTGTTTGGCATATCAAATACATCACGGGTAGCTTGCCAGGCTCTGCGGTGCGGGCGAGATACTCTCAGTAGCTTGCTGGGCTTTCCAAGAGGGGCGGAGGAATCAAACTCGGGTTGGCCATGTTGGCTGCCTGCAAGGAAAACGCCCTACCGCTGTGCTATCGCTCCAGCCCTTAGGGGTTCAACCAGTACTTTATATATCCTTGATATGAACCCCTTGTCGGATGAGTATTGGGCGAATATCCTTTCACATTCTGTAGACTGTCTTTGTATTTTGGCCACTGTTTCTTTTGAGGTGCAGAAGTTTCGTAGTTTAAGATAATCCCATTTGTCTTTCTCTGATTTCACTTTCTTGGCCAGGGGTATGTCATCTTTGAAGATACCATAGCTTCAGTGTCATGGAGGGTTTTGCCAACCTTTTCTTCAATGTACCTTATGGATTCCAATCTGATGTTGAAGTCTTTAATCCATTTTGATCTTACTTTTGTACATGGTATTAGGTAGAGAACTGAGCCCATTTTTCTGCATGTAGCTGTCCAGTTTTGCCAGCACAGTTTGTTAAAGAGACTTTCCTTGTTCTACTTCACAATTTCTTGCTCCCTTATTAAAGATTAGATGATCATATTTTGGGGGAGATGTCTGTATATTCAACCCTGTTCCATTGGTCTGCAGCTCTGCCTTTGGTCCAGTAAAATGCTGTTTCAATTATTACTGATTTGTAGTAGAGTTTGAAGTTAGGGAGGTTGATTCCTCTCATTTTCTTTTTACCAAGAATTGCTTTAGCTATTCGTGGGGGCTTATCATTCCATATGAATTTCAGGAGTGTTTACTTCATTTCTTTGAAGAATATCATGGGTATCATTATAGGGGTCACATTGAATTTGTACAATGCTTTGGGAAGTATTGCCATTTTGACTATGTTAATTCTCCTTATCCATGAGCAGGGGATATCTTTCCATTTTCTTGTGTCCTCTTTTATTTCCTGAAGTAGCATTTTGTAGTTTTTATTTTTTGTACAGGTGTTTTACTTCCTTAGTTAAACTTATTCCCAAGTACTTGTTTTTCTGGGGCACAGCTGTGAACGAGATTGTTTTTTTCATGTCACTTTCTTCTCTCTCACTATTTGTGTTTAGGAAAACCATGGACTTTTGGGTATTGATTTTATAGCCTGCAACTTTACTATACAAGTCTATATTGTTTCTAGGAGTTTCTTGGTAGAGGTTTTAGGGTTCTCTAAGTATAGTATCATATCATCTGTGAATAGTGAGAGCTTGATTTCTTCCTTTCCTACCTGAATGCCCTTAATATCTTTTTCTTGTCTAACCGCTATTGCGAGTACTTCCAGTACTATATTGAACGGCAGTGGAGAGAGTGGGCATCCTTGTCTTGTCCCTGATCTTAGAGGGAAGGCTCTCAGTTTTTCCCCATTGAAAATAATGCTTGCCATAGGCTTGTGGTAGATGGCTTTAACTTTATTGAGGAAAGTCCCCCTCTATACACATTTTGGCAAGGATTTTCATCAAAAACAGGTGCTGGATCTTGTCAAATGCTTTCTCTGCATCTACTGATATGATCATATGGTTTTATCTTTTCTTTTATTGATATGATGAATTATGTCGATTGATTTCCGAGTGATAAACCATCCTTGCATCCCTGGGATGAACCCTGGTTTGTCATGGTGAATGATCTTTTTGATGAGTTGTTGAATTCTATTTGCTAGTATTTTGTTAAGAATCTGGAACATAGCACAGTGGTAAGGTGTTTGCTTTGCGTGCAGCTGGCCCGGCCGAGTTGGGTTCAATTCCTTGGCCCCTCTCAGAGAGCCCGGCAAGCTACCAAGAGTATCGCACCCGTCTGGCAAAGCCTGACAAGATACCCGTGATGTATTCAATATGCCAAACACAGTAACAAGTGCTACAACAGAGACGTTACTGCACCCGCTCGAGCAAATCAATGAACAAGGGAGGACAGTGCTACAGTGCTACAGTGCTTGTTAAGAATCCTCGCATCTGGGGCTGGAGCGATAGCACAGCGGGTAGGGCATTTGCCTTGCACGCGGCCGACCCAGGTTCGATTCCCTGCATCCCATACGGCCCCACCGAGCACTGCCAGGAGTAATTCCTGAGTGCATGAGCCAGGAGTAACCCCTGAGCATCACAGGTGTGACCACCCCCCCAAAAAAAGAATCTTCACATCAGTGTTCATCAGGGATATCGGCCTGTAGTTTTCTTTTCTTGTGGTATCTTTGTTTCCTTTAGTTATTAGAGAAATATTGGTCTTCATAGACACTGTTTGGGAGAGTTTCTGTTTCTTCAATTTCCTGGAAAATCTTGAGAAGAACTGGCAATATGTACTCTTTAAATGATTGGAAAAATTCACTAGTGAATCCATCTGGACCTGAACTTTTTTTTCGGGAAGACTTTTGATTACAGTTTCAATTTCCTTGATGATAATAGGACTATTCAGGTAGTCTAGATCTTCTTGATTCAGCCTTGGGAGATTATAGGAATCCAGGAATTTTTCCATTTCTTCTAGGTTCTCTTGTTTCGTATTTTGGAAAATGTATTTTGCCAATGAAACTAACCAGCTCTTAGTTTCATTGATCTTTCGGAATATAGGAATAATATAGAAATCCAGGAATTTTTCCATTTCTTCTAGGTTCTCTTGTTTCGTGGCATACAAACTTTCAAAGTAGTCTCTCTAATGATGTTTTGAATTTCTTTGGTTTCTGTTGTGATATTCTCCTTCTCGTTTCTGATTCGGAATATTAGGGTTCTCTCTCTCTCTCTCTCTCTCTCTCTCTCTCTCTCTCTCTCTGATTGAGAGTATTGCTAGTGGTTTATCTATCTTGTTTATTTTCTCGAAGAACCAGCTCTTAGTTTCATTGATCTTTCAGATTGTTTTTTGGATTTCCATGTCATTGATTTCTGCTCTAACAATAATATAATCTCTTTCCTTCTGCCTGGTTTTGGCTCCTTTTGTTGGTCCTTTTCTAAGATTTTGAGCTGAAGTCAAGTTGTCTATGTGGGCCCTTTCTTCTGTCCTGAGAAATGCTTGCAGAGCTATAAATTTTCCCCTTAACTCGGCTTTAGCTGCATCCCAATAGGTTCTGGTAGCTCACGCATGTCTTCATTCTCATTTGTTTCCAGGTATCTTTTGATTTCATCCTTCACTTCCTTCCTGACATTGAGTTGTTTAATTTCCAAGTGTTTGATTTGGTTCTCCATGTATGTGTGTGATTCACTTTTATCTTTAGTGTATTGTGGTCTGAAAAGATTGTTGATACTATTTCTCTCTTCCTGATTCTATTGATGTATGTTTTGTGGCCTAGCACATAGGCCATTTTGGAAAATGTTCCATGCGCACTGGAGAAGAATGTGTATTCTTTCTTTTGGGGGTGTAAATCCCTGTATAGGTCTATAAGCCCTCTCTCTTCTATTTCTTCCACCAAAGCAAATGTTTCCTTGCTGAGTTTTATTCTTGTTGATCTATCCAGAAATGATAAGGCAATATTGAAGTCTCCAGCTACTATTGTGATGCTAGCAATGTCCTCCTTAAAATCTGCTAGCAGCTATTTAAGTATTTAGCTGTTCCCTCGTTAGGTGGGTATACATTTAAGAGTAAATCATTTAACATGATTTCTTCCTGTTGTATGTATCCCTTGATAAATAGAAATCTGCCTTCTCTGTCCCTTCTAATCTTTTTCAACCTGAAATTTATGTTGTTGGATACTAGTATGGCCACCCCAGCTTTTTTGAGGGAGCTGTTTTCTTGCAGGATTGTTTTCCATCCTTTAACTTTGAACCTGTGTTTGCGCTAACTGTTCAGATGAGTTTCTTGTAGGCAGAAGAATTTTGGGTTATGTCTCTGAATCTATTTTGCCACTCTGTGACTCTTAATTGGTGCATTTAGACCATTGATAGTATTGTCATGGGGTTTTGCATCATCTTTCTGTAAGGGTCTGTTGTGCTTGTAGGGTTTTTCTTGTCTTATAGTAGCCACATTAGCCCTTCTTTTAGGTTTGGTTTTGAGTCTATGAAGTTCCTGAGCTGCTGTTTATGCAGAAAATAGTGTACCATTCCTTCGAGTTCGAGTTCGAGTTTAGCCAGATAGAGAATTCTTGGTGAAGCATTCATTTCAGTGAGCTTTTTCACTATATCCCACCATGCTTTTGGGCATGGAGGGTTTCCTCTCATAGGTCTGCTGTGAATCTAAGGGGTGCTCCTTTGTATGTGAGTTCCTTCTTTGACCTTGCTGTTTGAAGTATTGTGTCTCTATCCGCAGAATCCATCATTCTAACTATGATATGTCTTGGAGTATTTTTGTTAGGGTCTCCTATAGCTGGCACCCTTCAGGCTCCTTGAATCTGAATGGCTGCATTGTCCAGCTCTGGGAACTTTTCAGCAATGATTTGTTTAACCGTGGCTTTTCAATGGGATTGTTTTCCTGACCTTCTGGTACTCCAATGATTCTAATGTTGTTCCTCTTGAAATCATCTCCTAGGACTCTGATTCACTCTAGAGCTATTTTGAGGTCTCTTGCCATTGTTTGTTTTTGCCTGTAGGCTTCGTGCAACTGATCTTCCAGCTCACTGATTCTGTCTTCAGTGGTGGCCATTATACCGTTGAGGACACAGACTGGGTTTTTTATTTCATCTACCGAATCTTTTATTTGTGAAATTTCTGTGAGTAGATTTCCAATATCCACTCTCATTTTTTCCTGTATTTTCTCGATTGTTTCTCTCATGTCCTCCTTTAATTTACTGGATATCTGTCTCACTGTTTCATTGAGTTCATTGAACATCTTCATGACTTCATATCTGAATTCTTTCTCAGAGAGGTCCCTTAGTTGAGTAGCATCTACTGAGGCTTCTGGACTCTTTTCATCATCCTCCCCTCGTGGTGGGAATTTGAGTTGTTTATTCATGTTGGTGTGGAGGTATGGAGACTGATCTGTTACATGAGATTGCTGGGTATGAGTAAACTGATTGCTGGGTATGAGTAAACCTGTGGCAGCCTGAGTGCCTGATGCAAAATTAGGCCACGCCCACTTCTACAGAGGCCACACCCATTTCTACAACTGCCACGCCCACTTCTACAGTACCCTACGAGTACCTTGTGTGTGTGGGGGGGGGTACAACCTGGCAGAGGAAGAAGAGTGGGCACAGCGTTGGGGAAAAAAAAACAGGAAGAAGCTCAGAGATGCTGAGTATCCCAGTGTCCTAGAGGACGCCTGGGGTGCATATGCGGACACAGTCAAGTCAGTCAAGTCCCAGGTTTGAGTAGTGACTGACCTGCGAGAGGAAGAAGACCGGGCACAGCGTTAGGGATGAACAGCACTGTTCACTTCTTTACTGACCAAATGGCGTGTTGGATTTCAGAAAGGAGAACGTTGGGAACAACATATCCATCCTGGGGAATTTGGTATGTGGGCAGGTAAACATGGCTATCGAAGAAATCCGAGTAGAAGTCATGGATAATCTTCTCCATTGCCCTTCTGGAAGATGTGATAGATCCATCAGGACATCGGAGGGAGTCATATTGGTCTTGTAGTTGGCGAAGGACAGGCTGGTGTTGCTAATGCTTTGTCCGGCTTTTGCCTCATCTGCCATCACTGCTGCTCTTCTCTCTTTGAGGTTTTCCTTTATCGCTTCTCCGCACTGCTTTGCGAGCTCAGACTTTCACTTGCAGTTGCCTGAGGCTTGTACCAAGCCACATTGGTGAATGAGCTCAAAAGTTTTCGAAGACAGGCATCTTTTTGGGCTATCTATCTCTTGGCATTCCTTGCACAATCATGGAGGTGTTGAACCAGTTGATCGTATTCTTCATCAATGTTGTCAACAACGGCATTTTCCCATGTTGCCGCAATAGTGCCAAAGTTGATGTATGACAAAGAACTGAAAAATGAAAATAGTCCCTGCATTAGTTTTGCAGCAACTTTTGTAGAGGTGTTGAACTCCAGAAAGTAGAATTGGACCCACCAAACTTCTTCCCCAGAACTGTGTTGTCTGTGTTATGTGTATTTATCACGTAGGCACTGCTTTCATCCTGTGCATAGTAGATTGCGTGCATGTGTGTGCATGCGTGTGTGTGTTTGTGTGTGTTGTGAGGGCAAAACTGATTCCATGACAGACTGTAGCTAACATTAAGTCTCAGCTAGGCCTCCGTTTCTGTTTTGCCAAAGCAGGACTTGCAGTTTCTGGTAAAGTCCCAGTTGAGTAATTTACCGAGATAAGGAATTGGGCAGTTGGGTCTGGGCGGTCATGAGGGGTCATGGTACCCTCCTTAGAAACTGTTACTAACCATTGTCTGGTTGCTGACAACTGTTGTAATAGGGTCAATGCTAAATATAGACCAGTATATAAACTGCTCTTAACCTGAACCCTATATAAACTGCTTGTGATTTGGAGTCAGGGTCCTTGTCAAGACTCCACTGTGTTGGATGAGACTTGGGCCCTCACTCGAGCTAGTGATGGCTCAGGCCAGTAATAAAATTCCTTTGCTTTTGCATTATTTTGTGTGGAGTTGGTCTCTCTGCAGTTGAGTATCTGAAACTCAGGCACAACAGTGTGTGTGTGTATGTGTGTGTGTCTATGTGTCCGTGTGTCTGTGTGTGTTTTGTATCTTATTTGATGTGTTGTCTTTTAGCACTGAGAATGTTCACGGTTTTTCCATATAAGCGAATGATAATACTTTTTAAAAATTTATATCATTTGGGTTTATGAGCTGTTTTATAGGACTGTTCTACTCTCGGGGAGCAGAAAAACTGCGTTCTTATTTTGATAGGATATACACTTCATAAGAACAGGAAATGTGTCTGTTCTCTGTATAGCCTTAATTGTATACTTAGAGTTGACTTCTCAGGGCAAGCATGGTTGAATGAATTTAGCCTCCTTTGAAGTAGAGGTTATGCCTTATTCATCATCCGCATCCTTCACAGTTCTTAATGCAGCATCTGGTTCTGCTGTGTGCTTGTTAGTTCTCTCTAGCATTCTGAATTTGACACTGAGAGTCAACTTTAGATTTTATTGCTCTATTGTGTTCTGTTTATCAACTCTCCTATTACCTGGATCACTGGTTCTTTGATTTGCATGGATAATTGAGAAGTGACTTATAAGAAAAACATTTTAATAGCTTGACCCCACTGCAAGAGTTTATCATAAATGTTCCCATCCCCAGCCTTGGGTTTTGCTTCATTTTGCTTTTGTGTGCATGCTGTGTCATTTCCTGCGTTGTGATCATTAGCAGAGCATCCCAACCTGGCTGCTCTGTAGCTGCTGCTTCCCACACCCCCTGATCAACGAATTCAGTCCGAGGGTAAAGATAGGACATACACATGGTCAGATTACAGTAACATTCTGCCTACATTGAGAACTGTGAGTGTGTCGCAGATATGGTATTATTTTCCCGTTGTTCGGCTTCCCTTTGGCAGGAATAGATGGAATCTCATCCTTGCGTTCACAGTGCACCGATTCTACAGAAAGTTCAGAGGCCAGCTTCGTTAGCAGTAACAAAGGACACCCTGAAATGTGTGTTTTCCAGCTTCAGGCCAGTCATCCCATGATCCAGCTGTTTGTTTGAAGCATTTGTTCAACCTCATTTGGTTAGTTAAGGTTCACACTCAACATACTCAATCCACTCAACATGGGCTATGTGCCATGTGGAAGGGAAAATCTGGGCAAAATTATTTCACGTGGCAGAGAAAGAGAGCTTTACTGTAATGGGTGAAAGCTTAACTCCATCCTCATTCCAAGTCAGAGAACCAGAACCACTAGATAAAATAAGGTAAGGTAAAGGCCCTCCCGTTGATCGTCGATTTGCTTGAGCGGGCCCAGTAACGTCTCCATTGGAGACTTTGTTGTTACTGTGTCTGGCATATCCAATACTCTCGGTAGCTTGCCGGGCTCTCCGAGAGGGGCGGAGGAATCGAACTCGGGTCGGCCATGTTGGCCGCGTGTAAGGCAAACGCCCTACCCGCTGTGCTATCGCTCCAGATAAAATATAATGGGCAAAATAAGGACACTAGTTAATATAGATACTTCCCTTTGCAATTTGCAATTCCCCCAGCCTTAGAAATGTTGGACTGAAGAGTCCAGTGTTATGGACTAAAGACAGCTCAAGCAGCTCAAGAATTGCAGCGAATCTTTGCAGCTGGGAATATTCTGAGTTGCCATCACATTGCGTATATGTTACTGTGATTTTAAGCTCCAACCATGCATCCCCAGACCTCCAACAGCGAGCCTAGTACCTTCGATTGAGCTCTCCAGAAACCCCCATTAGCAAATGTGTAAATTTCTCTGTAACTTTAAGGGAAATCTGGCCAACCCTTAAGAGCCCAGTCCCCTTTATTTAAAAGCTTGAAGAGGTAGAAAAGAATAGAGAGGTGGTCATCACACTGGAAGGCCAAGGGGATTATTCCTTCCGGATGATGCCAAAGCATGAGACTTCTCCCTAAGTCACTGCTTGGGGTGTCAAATTCTAATTTCTAGATAGAGGAAGGTACTCACTTGTCATAGCACCCAACTCTTCTCTTCCACCCCCACACTTAATCACCTTAACTGGCACAAACTCTTCTAAAGTCTTTCTGGGAATCTTTGTATTGGGAAAGACTCCATCTAGGATGCTAACAATCCATGAAGCTTAGCATGAACACTAGACTTACATTTTTATTGTGATAGAATCGAGGCAGCCTTCAACATGCCAGCCCCCTTTTCCTTACTTTTCTTCTCCCAGTTAGAGATCTTTTCCCAGTTTTCCTAGGTTCTTTCTCAGATTCCTGTGGACATCCCACAGAAGGGATGGATTTCCCCTCTAAGCTACACTGTAAGTGTAGTTACACTTCTAAGCTACACTGTGCCCCTAGTGGTCACTGTCTCTATTGATGGACTAAGAAGGATTAAAGAGATAGATTTGTTCCAGATCAAAAATTGCAAAGCTAGAGATTCTCTCTGGGACAACGGACATCCCAATCTTGACTCCTGCTTCATGTGAAATGGCTTTTTTAGGGTGTGCTTCTCGCCTCTCCCCAAAAGCATTTATTTGGATAAGCAAGCTGATAAAATTGTCTGTACACATCACACGAGATTAGATTCTGGGAAAATACTAGCAATCTCACGGTGGGAACTTGGTCATGTGTATTTTGCTCTGCTTTGAGGTTTTTTTTTTTTTTTTTTTTTTTGCTTTCTGGGTCATACCTGGTGATGCTCAGGGGTTACTCCTGGCTTTGCACTCAGGAATCACTCCTGTCGGTGCTCAGGGGACCATATGGGATGCTGGGAATCGAACTCAGGCTGGCACAGTGCAAAGCAAATTCCCTACACGCTTTGCTATTGCTCCAGCCCCTGGTTTTTATTTTTGCTTCAATGCCAGCAATGATTCTCAGGTCTGCCTGCTGTCTGGCTGCATACATCTACCATGTCTTGATGTTTTCCAGATTACAGCCAATCCCCGTGGTGGTGAGAGTTGAGGAAACGTAGCTATTAACAACCAATAAAAAACGGCAACTTTGTGAGAATCAGGAAATTTTCTCAGCACTGTATATTAGAGTCTAGAGTGTCTGCCAGGAGGTGAGGGAGATACCACGAGTGGTAGAACACATGCCTTACCTGTCTAAGGTTCTGAGATTAAACCCCAATACTGTGTGCCTCAGTTGCACCCCTTGGTATATTCCACAAATAG
Source organism: Sorex fumeus (assembly GCF_029834395.1). Classification (NCBI taxonomy): domain Eukaryota; kingdom Metazoa; phylum Chordata; class Mammalia; order Eulipotyphla; family Soricidae; genus Sorex; species Sorex fumeus. The sequence continues at coordinate 11,687,662 of NW_026606226.1, forward strand.
CCCCTGAAAAAGATTACTAAGCATTTCTTGGGGTGGTTTCCTAAAAATAAAGCACGGACTGATCTTTTAATGATTATAGAAGTAATATTTCTCCTACTATAGAAGTAATCCTCCCTCCCTCCCTCCCTCCTTTCCTTCCTTCCTTCCTTTCTTCCTCCCTCCCTCCCTTCCTTCCTACCTTCCTTCCTTCCTTCTCTCCCTCCCTCCCTCCTTGTAATTACATTGTGCAGAGCACTTTGATAGCTGTTGGCAAAGCACGTGCTTAGATTCCCTGATGCCTTAACTGTGTTTGATTTTGTTTTGGGGAATCTAGAGATCACTTCTGATCACTGAGCCAACTGAGCTGGGCTGGGGGTTTCAGCAATGCAGAGATGCTCTACTGCTCAGGTCAGCAAGTCTGGGGGCCATCAGAGATCTCCAGAGCTACACAAGTTGGTGCTCAGTGGCCCATGTGATGCTGAGCATTGATCTCAAAAGTCTTCACATCAAGAACATGTGCTTTTAACCCATGAACTAGCTCCTGGATCCTTCTTAACTATTAAGAGTTAACTTTTCTTTGAAGAAATAAAAAAGGCTGAGGCCAGAGGAATCCTACAGCAGGTAGGACCTTGCCTTACATGTGGCCAACCAGGGTTCAATTCCCACCACCCTGTGTGGTCCCTGGACCCTTGAGACTTTCCATGAGTGATCACTGATCTCAGATCTAGGAATTATCCCTGAACACTGTCAGGTATGACCCCTAAATAACACTGAAATAGAAAAGACTTGGTCATATTTTACCATAATCTCTATACATGTGTGTACTATGTATGTGAATGTTGAAATATAAGTGTATGCATGTGTTGTTGTGTTAATTTTTATGTATAAGGACTCATATACATGCTTATTTTTCTATTATACAGAATCTAGGGTGATTATATAAAAAAGATAGCAAAAGACTAGACAAAAAATGACCCATTTCTTCATGCATGCATCCAAAATACTGGTGAATTTACTTCTAGAACTCAATTTTCCTAAACCTCGTGAAGGAAAATAGATTTATTGAAAGTAATCTACTTAGAAAAATGTGAGGAGAAAAGAGAGAAAGAGAGAGGGGAGAGATGGGGAAGAGGTGTTCAAGAACACAGACTTTCTTTGGGGAGGAGGGGGAAGCCCCTAAGCCTCTATTCTTTTTTTAAAATTTAAAAAAAAATTTTATTAGTGAGACACCATGAGGTACAGTTGTAGACTTACAAATTTTTGTGCTTGGGTTTCAGTTATACAATGATCAAGTGCCCATCCCTCCACCAGCGCCCATTTCCCACCACCACAGATCCCAGTATCCCTCCCACCTCCACCCCCCCACCCCATCCTACCCTACCTCTGTGGCAGGGCATTCCCTTTTGTTCTCTCTCTCCTATTGGGTGTTGTGGTTTGCAAACGAGGCAATGGGTGGCAATCATGTTTGAAACAATCATGTTTCAGCATGCTTCTCCCATCCTGGGAGGATCCTCCCAACACCTTTTATTTGGTGCTCCCTTCTCTATCTGAGCTCCCTAAACCTCTATTCTTAATGTTAAAATATAGAAAAAGAAGTTATTTCAGGTGTATTTTAGTCAAGTGTGAAGTCTTAGAAGGTTCCAGAATGGAATCAGAATCTCTGTCCCCACCTGAGAGGGACATGGGCATCCCATAAATCTGTCAGTGGTTCCCTAGGGAAGAGCTGATTCTGCCTTTGGGCAATGGGTCCTGTAAGTGTTAAAATGGGGAAGGCTTGCATTTTTATCTCTCAACTTCTTAGCACCATGGAAAGTGTGTAAGAGCACATCATTAAGTGCTCGAGGGAAGCATTGCAGCGCATTCCGTGCCCACCAGATTAAAAGCAGAGCTTTGTGAATCCGGCCCTCTGTAGGACGTGACTAATCTCTCACCCACAGAAGCACTGGGCGCAGCCGTCGCAGGAGGAATCGCTGAATGTTGGTGTGTTTGATACAGAATGGCACTGAACATTTTTAAGATTTGGCAGGAGGTAGGAAGTGCATTAATAATTCCCTTTGAATAAGGAATTCTCTCTCCTTATGAGCTAGCAATCATTTCTCCTCTTTCTGCCCATGCTGGCTCAATAGTGTGATCTTTCTGTCTGTTTGTTTGTTTGTTTGTTTTGAGGGGGTGCAGAGGGGGTTTGTATCTCATCATAGCAGAGATGAAGTCCAGAGCCAAAGTGGTCCTCAGTGATTTTCCAGGGCAGTCTGGCTGCCCTGCTCAGTGTCCGGATGGCATTAACCAAACTATGATCCTCTAACTCATGGTTTTAAAAATGCCTTTTCTGTCTGTGCGTGAAGTGTAGCTCATAACATCTTACACCAGCTTTGTGGGTCACTCAGTGTTCACCGTCTCTGGCTTGCTTCTGCCACATTCCTGTCCACTGACAACGTCAGCTGAGACCGAAGATGAGCTGCAGGTGCTTGTTGCTGGTGTCATCACAAAGGACACTGCCCAGAAGGGTCTCAGGGCATCAAGCATTGTTGCTTCCTTCCTTCACCTGGTTGCTTCTCCACCTTCCTCATTTGTCTCCTCAGCTCTATCCTCTCTTTTGTGGATTTTCCTAGCCATGTGTTTCCTGATATGTTTTTTTCTGCATGGGAGTGAGGTGACCTCATCGGCCTTTCTCTTCATCTTCCAGCTGGATCCTGGAAATGGCCGCAGAGACAGTCAATTTGTATATGCACCCTGTAGCCTTTGGGGGGTGAAGTAAACTGAGGCCATCTTGCTGTAAGCTATCTCCCACCTACCCTGAGCACAGTGCAAGGAAGGGTCCCTTGGGATGATCCCTCTATCATGGGTATGGCAGAAACCTGGAGGAGTGGAGATTGACCTCCCAGCATTTTTCACTGAACCCACACATCAGTATCAGCTACCCAGTGTCTGTTCATTGCCCTCTTTTTCTTGAAGGGAACAGCGTGTTCCCAAGTCCATGCAACCATCATGCCACAGATAAGGTTGACTCTGACCTTGGCTGGAAGAGTAATCTGCCCCCGGGGAAGCCCACTTCTCTTACCATGGTTATACAGGGCTGCAGTTATGGATGTGATCGCTGTTTATTATTATGGGGATTTCCAATGATGTCTTTTGATTCAGTTCAGAGGATTTTTCTTTTAAGACACCACCATTGAAAAGAGAGAACACTTTCTCCTTGTCCCTTGAATATTTTGGGGCTTAAATATTTCTCTTGGGTCTGATCCAGCCAAAGTGACAATAGTCAGAGGATGAATCATACCTGGGGAAGGCAGAACTGAGAGTGGCAAAGACCTGTCTGGCTCCTTCGGATATTGTCAGTTCACATTGACTTTTCCCTCCATGGAACTTCTTCTGTCTGAGATAGACTGAACTGGCTTAGAACTAGCTTCTTTTTCCTGCAGTTAAAATCACCTCCTTCCTCCTCCCCTTTGACTTGAGTTTCCCATATGCCAAAACTAAGCATTTCAGTTGTAAGGTGAGTTCTCAATTAGGCTTATAGAAAAGCTATAGGAGACTTCCAGTGCCTGTTTTTGTTTTTGATTTTTAATTTGAGGACTTGGCAGTCTTACTATAAAAGCAGCAGAAAACACACCTGGAAAAGATGAAAATACATAGCCCCAAAGTAAATATGTCACTCAGTTCTCTAAAACTTCCTCCTTTCTTGTTTATATAAGCCAATGTAAACCAGAATGTGTGATGTGTCTGACACCAAACCTCTACTACCTAAAAAAAGAACTCTAAGCAGAACACAATAGCTTGTAGGTATATACATATCAGGTTGCTTTTGCCGGGATTGGATTCTGTGTGTGGAAGGCGAGGACTGACTGAATGAGAGCTGTGATGTTACATACATGCTGGTCATCCTTTCCTCTTCTCCCCCCGCCCCCGCCCTGGGAGCACCATAAAGTGGGCACGCATTTTATTTTATATTTTAGCATATATCTTTATGTTATTTTTTTAATGAATCACCGTGAGATACAGTTACAGACTTACAAACTTTTGTGCTGACATTTCAGTTATACAATGATCGAGTACCCATCCCTCCACCAGTGTCCATTCTCCACCACCAATGCTCCCAGTATCCCCCATCACCCCCACCCCATTCCCTCCTACCCTTGCACCTGCCGCCTCTGTGGCAGGCAGATTCCCTTTTACTCTCTCTCTCCCTTAGGGTGTTGTGGTCTGCAATGCAGGTATTAAGTGGCCATCATGTTTAGTCTATGGTCTACTTTCAGCACACATCTCCCATCCCGAGCAGGGATCCTCCAAGCATTCTTTACTTGGTGATCCCTTCTCTATCTGAGCTGCCTTTTCCCCCAGCCTGTGAAGCCAGTTTCCAAGCTGTGGAAGAATCCTCCTAGTCTTTATCTCTACTATCCTTGGGTGTTAGTCTCCCATTTTGTTACTTTATATTCCACAAATGAGTGCAGTACTTCGATGTCTGTCCCTCTCGTTCTGACTCATTTCACTTAGTATGATATTCTCCATGTTAATCCATTTTATGCAAATTTCATGACTTCATCTTTTCTAACAGCTGCATAGTATTCCATTGTGTAGATGTTCCAAAGTTTCTTTAGCCAGTCATCTGCACTTGGGTTTTTTCCAGATTCTGGCTATTGTAAACAGTGCTGCAATGAACATATGTCCTCTTCTCTTTTTTGACCTTTATATTTTCACCAATTTGTCATTAGTTTACGGTGTTACTGACTTCTATTTTTTAAAAGCTCTATGCATTTCTTTGTCTCCCTACTATACATGATGCTATTAAAGGCAGAAATAATACCTATTTATCTCCATTGCCCAAGAAAATTTCGGACTTGTGGCAGCTTGCCATGGTTCTTATTGTTTAGGTATTTTAAGAGGTCTGATGATTTCTTATTTTGTATTTAGCACTAACTATAGTAAAAGTAAAGTAAGTAAAGGCCCTCCCGTTGATCATCGATTTGCTCAAGCAGGCCCAGTAACGTCTCCATTGGAGACTTTGTTATTACTGTGTTTGGCATATCCAATACGTCACGGGGAGCTTGCCAGACCCTGCCATGGGGGCAAGATACTCTCGGTAGCTTGCCGGGCTCTCCAAGAGGGGTGGAGGAATCAAACTCGGGTCGGCCATGTTGGCTGCGTGCAAGGCAAACGCCCTACCGCTGTGCTATTGCTCCAGACTCTAGTGTATTTATCTAACACATTTTAATCCAGCGTATATTTTATGCAATGTACTGTTCTGTATTTTGGGGATAAAATGATGAGTCAAATGTATGAGAACCTTATTCTGCAGAAAATTGTAATCTAGAGTGGACTATCATACCATGACTGATTAAAAAGAAAAATGGAAAGGATAATTTCAGACTATTTGACTTCTAGTTTCTGATATATAGTGGCAAATCAAGAGAATTCCTAGGGCATGTGAATGGCTCTGGGAGCAAGTAGAGAAATATATCTCTGAAAGTGAGTGGGTGATGAGTAAGGCAACAGAAGGACAGAGGACTGGAGAGGTCATGTGTATGGATGTTGAAATTATCAACAGCAGTATAGATATCAACAGCAGCAAGGATAAAAGATGCTGGGATGGTGAGCCAGCAGGAGAACCTCAGTGACTGAGAGCAGTTATGACGGATGGTGGATGACAGATTCCAAGTCATTTAGGGAATAGCTTGCACTTCCAAGGAACTACAGTGTTGTTTTTTTTTTTTTTTTGAAGGAAATTGAGACTCAAGATAAACATCTGCTCCAACAATGCACTCTAAACACTTGTTCCATTTGAGGGGAAGTAGCTTTCTCAGATAAGAATCTTCTTCTGAGACAAAAGGTAGAGAGGACACTTAAGGACTGGTTGAGGATATTGGAGAGTTTAGCATTGGACATCTGTGACTTCGACAAAGCCTAGACGGGCACTGGGGTCGCTTCAGAGATGTTCAGCATGGAAATGAATGTGATGGTGACATGAAGGGGTCAGGTTCCTGGCGGTGCCCTGGACCCATAGGGATGCGAGACAAAGTATTTCATTCTGATCTGCTAGAGAGGGTGGCCATCAAACTTTGCTGACAGATTGGGGTTGAGCAGGCAACTTATTTCAAGTTTGCATTCATGACTCTAAAATCTACTTTTATTTAGAATTCTCTCTGCTTTGTTGTAAAGGAGTGATGCCGCAGAGAAATGTCTCTGACAGAAGGATGCAGAAATTGGGTTTCCAATGCCAGCTCTGCTGCATTTTGCCATTTCCCTCCCCTGCCTGGCCTCTGTTTCTTCACTGATCTAATGAGGAGCTGTGCCTTCTCAGAGAGGAGCCTGGCTGGAAAATGCATGGCCTTGGGATTCTAAAGTAAATGCTTCTCTTTGAAGTCACTACCTTTTCCGTGGCCCAGAAAACATACTCCTATGAGCATGGGTTTCATAAATGAAGGGTGAAATTTCATCCAAAGCCTAAGTCTACAGTATTAGTAGAAGAGTTAGATCTATAAATTTTCTTGGAGCTCAAATGCTCTCGTTTGAAAATAAGAGCATAATAACAATCTCAAATATTTTATGAGAATTAAATAACACCCTCCCTGATAAGTAGTAAACACCCAGGACCTTTTCATTGTTTTATATCAGGTATGAGAAAAGATTCTTGATTCTCCTCATTCAAGCATGAACTCTATCACACCTGCCTTCTGCTGGAATATTCTAAAGAACTAAAATATCCCTGGATTCTGACCTGCTAGGTGGCCTTCACGACTTATTATCTTTCTTTGTGAATAACAGAATCTCATATAAATGAGGATAAGACGAACATTCAGAGATCTGTGAGCCTGATGACTTAAGCAAAGTCTACTTGTCCTTCTGTTTGGTCTCTATAAAGTTATCTATATTAATCAGACATTTGAAAAGATTATTTTCCCCCTGCTCATTATTTTTCTCTTTTGTATTTTTTAAAGTGAAGTTTGGAGCACAGAGAGATATTCAGGAGTGCATGCTGTGTATTCCCAGGGACCCTTGTTTAGTCCAGTCACACCCCCTCTGCGGAATCTTCAGGTGTGGCCTTATTGGCTCTCAATACTTGCCAGCCAGACTAGTGTTGCATCGCTGGACCTGAGCATTGAACTACCTAGCCCAGTTGGCTGAGTAGGAATGGCTCTCAGACCTCCTGAGCTCTGCTTGGGAAGCAGCCTCCCCTCAAAAAAAAATTTTTTTTTAGTTTAACCTCAACAATTGACTTCCTAGAAATCCTTGGCTTTGTTTTGTTTTGTTGGTTTAGGGCATATCTGTCTGGTCACAGGGCTCATTCCTGGCACTGTGCTCAGGCATCAGTTGGAGCGATGATCAAGGGACCACATGCAGTGCTAGGGATCAAACTTGAATCTGCCACATATATGCCAAGCCATATATGTCGTGGTACTATCCCTCCAGCCTTCATTTCCTACAGTTATCCATGCCCAAATGACACCTCCTATAATGTATGTCAGGGGTAGTAAGACAAATGGATCCCAACATTACTTCCTGTAGTTTGGAACTTACCATAGGATGATATCATGCCATTAGAGAAATGGACTAAGTCGAGTCAGAAGAACTAGTGGACACTTAGAGTCAAAAGAGATTGCAGCACTATCGATTATTTTACAAATCAGTGAAATGGGAACATTGGCATTTTCCTCTCCCACAACTCACCCATCAACACATTCATGCCACAGAGACACTGAAAGTGAACTGAATGTTACCAAGATTGAGAAGTTTTGAGAGGAGAGAAAAATGAAACCTAGAACTCAAAAACTTACAAAATAATTACTTAGGAACTCTGTGTCCTTGAAAAAAATCAAGCCATTTCCTTTCTTACTTTCTGTCCCTCTCTATATAAGTTATATAATATATATAATTTATAATTTAAATATGTATGACTTATAGCTGTAGATAATATAGTATATATAGTTATTTCCAGGCTCCAGGAATCTGATGTTTGCTACTTCCTGGGTAGCTCCATAAATACGTGATTAGACTGTGTGCTTTCTTTCCTTTCCCTCCCCCTCAAGACCAGGGAGCTCTTCTGAGTACATAGAGGGAGAATGGCAAGAAAATGAAATTTGAGGTAAAGGGCTGCCAGTAGGAACCCAGGACCCCCGGCTTTGTGATCCTGTCCTCAAAGGTCACAGTTGTACCACCACACAATGATGACGTGTGGCATTTCTCCTTTTATGACTCTAGTTGTCACGTAACCCAGAAAAAATAACAAAGGCACCATCATTGTCGATAAACTGTGAAATATTAATGAGAGTAATTTTGGAAATAGGAGTTTGAAAGTGGCATTATGCCTATCAAGGTTTTTCAATATCTAATCAACAACTAAATCGGTGAAATAAAAGTTACAGATGAAAGGGAATATAGGGATACCATTTTTTCATTACATAAGTCAATAATGTGATTGCATTTTTTTCCTTTTAAGACATGCTGTGTGTATTTATCCATTCTCATACGCATATACATGATTTGAAAACATCTTCAAAAATTAAGATAGTGATAAGGACAAACTGACATTTGGGGATATGTGTGGTCAAGGTCATAGCATAGTTTAAGGCTGGGTGTTGCTGTTCAAGGTCATTGGCAGTCCTGAAAATGCAAAAGGCAGCTGTGAGTACTGTGCAGTCAAAGTATCAGGGAATGACAGGAAAAAGAAGAAAACCTACAGCTTTGTCGATCTTGTAGCTTCTTTTTTTTTAAAAAATAAACTGAGTTGTGATTCATCATTAGCTCTGAACCATATATATTTCATCATTCGTCTAGACTGATGCTTAATATTTAAGCACATATTTTAAATGCAGATTCTGAATTGATCAGTGTTGAATCTGACCCAAATATCTGCATTTTGAACCAGCTTCTATGTGATGCATAAACTGTTGACCTATGGGATATACTTAAAGAGTAAGAGACTTACTTACTTTGTTTTCTATCAGGTATAAGAAAACATACTTGATTGTCTTCACTTAAGCATGGACCCTACGACATCTGCCTTCTGCTAGAATATTCTAAAGAACTAAAACATCACTGGATGCTGATCGGGTAGGTGGCCTTACTTACTAGTAAATAAGGGACTTGTAAGCAGGTTCTTACAGGCAAGATTGACTTAAAGTGTATTCTTATTTCTCTAAAAGAATTATTCTTCAGCTGCCCTTTTCTCATTTCTTCTAGGACCTCATAAACTTTACAGAAAAAAAAAATATTCCTGTGTCTCTCTGTGAGAGGAACAACTGATTCTCTAGCTTCTAAGTTTAGATTGAGGATTCTTATAATACTTCTCTGTTTCTCTCTCCTTCCTTCCTTCCTTCCTTCCTTCCTTCCTTCCTTCCTTCCTTCCTTCCTTCCTAACTTCCTTCCTTCCTTCCTTTTTTCCTTCCTTCCTTCCTTCCTTCCTGCCTCCCTCCCTCCCTCCCTTCCTCTTTCTCCCTCACACCCTTCCCACTTCCATTAAGTACATTTCCAAATTGATTTCTTGAATGCTTTTCCTTCAGATTTTCCCATTTGGTAGGCTTTTATTTTTTTTCTCACAATTTATCTCTTGCTATCTTGGATACAGAACATTCCACCATTGCAAGTCTCCCTGGTGGACAATCACAAAGATGCATCCCCAAGCAGCTCCCATTTAGGAACATAAACACAGGAAGATCTGGAGCTCCATTTACTTATTAAAGGGGCCAGGGGGAAAAGCCATCAGGGGCAGGCACTGAGGTAGCACTCTCCAGATGCTGATCAGTGTGGCTTGGTTTGGAGACCACCAGTGAGTATTTTCTCCTCCAATGTAGTCTTAGCACCTAAATAGAATGTAAGTAACTGCAGGCGTGAAAGATGCAAAGACATGGCGCATTGAGAGGCCCCCTGTGGGTACAAGTCTGTGTTGACTATGAGTGTGAGAATGACACCCACTTCCTGCCTGCTGCCAGAACTGAAATCATGGTTAGACAGAAGAGCAGAAGTTAATTGCCTTCGGGAAAAGGTCTTCGCATTAATTGTCACATTAAAGTTCACATTGCATTAAAGCTCGGAGCTCAGGTTCATCAGAGCAGCTGGGCTCAGAGGAGCCATGGTCTCTCATGTCTGTTTCTAATGACTTCTCCAGAGAAATGTTCCACTTCCATTGAGACCGGAATGGGAAAAGTTCGTTTCAATGATAGTTTGAAAAGCTCAGCTGGTTCACAAAGCCTGGTGACAGAAGAAGCTGGATTTTTGAGTAGATAAGAGTCTGGCTCAAATAGACTAGCCTCCCGGATTCGGATGCACCCAGTGCCCGGTAAAGATGACTACAATGATGCCTCTGATGGCACCAGTAAGAAATTCCAACTAAACAGAAATTATGGGGGAGGGTGCCAATGTTTGATAGTTTGGCCTGTGGGTATAAGAGCAAGAAGGTAATGGAAAGTAAAACAGGGGGCTGCTGATAACATTTTACCTTGGAAGAGGAGGAAAAATAGTGTTTTGTTTTTTCTGGATCCCTAGCAAACTAATGTCATTGTTACCTGTTCTTCAATCTTATATTGCAAGATAAAAGTCACAGGGAAAGTGCTATCTGATAACCTGAGCTCTAATTAAGAACCCAAGTTAGCCATTTAATTATACTCTGTGATCCTCAATAAATCACAAACTATCTTTGGCGTCTCCTCTGTACACCCATCCTAAAAGCAAAGCAATTTAGAATTTATCTCATAACTAGAATAATGTATTTTTTAAAAAAGAAGTATTAAATGAAACAATGTAAAGCAATTTTTGACCCTATGCAGATGGTAGGTGGTCAGCTGCTCTGAAAATCTGATACTGCTCTGTCCAATTCAGCATCCTCAGGCATTTCCTTTATCTTCATCTAAAGTCATTTCACTTTATTCCTTACAATTTTCACATTTTGTTCAAAAGATATATGCTAGTTGTCTTATCTTTGGTCTACCGTATGTGAGAATCAAGCCCTTCAAGAATGATAGCATGTAGTCTGTTGTTTTAAATTTCCACGAGAGACCTGAGAGTTCTGATCAGCTCAGTTCAGTTTACATTTATTGAGCATTTGTGAGCTCCAGGCTTCCTATAAGGCACCATGAAGTGCAGAGCAATGAGCAGGGCATGGAACTGTCACAAGGAAACCAGAGTATTTGTGACAGAAGTAGCTAATTATATTAAAAGAAGACTGTGGGGAACACCATGGGAAAGGTGAATTAAATATCCAGTGGGAGTAATGAGAGGGGCAAAATGAGGGGGCGGGTAATGAGAGGGGGGAAATGAACTCTCAGGAGTTAGAGGGAGGCTTTTCAAGGGGGAGGTATTTATTCTAGATCTTAAAGGGAAAGGATGTTTTTGACCTCTGTTTCTAGAAACCCTCCAGCCTTCTTTATCTTCCTGGCGGTCACAGACAAAACCTACCCACAGTTTTGGGTCGTTTATTTAGACATCATAACTGCACAAAAAGAGTATTGGACAGTCCCTGTATTCCCTTCATCTTCCAAATAAGCCTTCAATCTTTCAAGTAATGATTTGGTTTTATAATTCCTGACAACATCCCACACCCTGGTGTAGTTTAAGACCAATTTCCTATCCACCAATTGAAGTTTACGCCCTGCTATCCTTCATCGACTAGAAGAAAATCTAACTTTCAAAACCACAATGTGGTTAATTAAGATTCATTTTTTCATGTTCTTTATTAATTTAAATGCATTCTATTTGTCCTGATAATTTGGCTTCTAGCATTTTCCCTACACCCTTTTAGCTCATGCAAGCCTCTTGTAAGATGAGACTTTACCCAACAGAGCCACAGGCACTCTGCGAGACTGTGTTAGGGTTGAGAACAAAGAAAATGACACCCTTCCCTCCACTGCCCACCCCCACACAAATTCTGTATCCAGGTATATGGGTGGTTACATGTGGACCCAGCAAGATATGAGCTGCCTTAAAGAAAATAGGGTACCATAGGCATCAGTCCAGTGGCTTAGATTCCAATGGGTCTTGTTAAGGGAATCAAAGGAACATGCTCACCTGTGAGACCAACACCAACAAATCACAGATAGCACAGTGGTAGGGCGTTTGCCTTGCATGCAGCCAACATGGCCGACTCGAGTTCAATTCCTCTGCCCCTCTCGGAGAGCCCGGCAAGCTACCGAGAGTATCTCGCCCGCACAGCAGAGCCTGGCAAGCTCTCCGTAACGTATTCGATATGCCAAACACAGTAACAACAAAGTCTCCAATAGAGATGTTACTGGGCCCGCTCGAGCAAATCACTTTTTAAAATTTTTTTAATTTTTTGCTTTTTGGGTCACACCCAGCAATGCACAGGGGTTACTCCTGGCTCTGCACTCGGGAATCACCCCCCGGCGGTGCTCGGGGGGCCATATGGGATGCTGGGAATCGAACCCGAGTTGACTGCATGCAAGGCAAACGCCTTACCTGCTGTGCTATTGCTCCAGCCCCAAGAAATCACTTTCTTTTAATTTTTATTAGTGAAACACCATAAGGTACAGTTGTAGACTTACAAATTTTTGTGCTTGGGTTTCAGTTATACAATGATCCAGTACCCATCCCTCCACCAGTGCCCATTCTCCATCATTTACATTTTTTTAAAAACTTTTGTTCATGAAACATCATGAGGTACAGTTGTAGATTTACAATATGGCTCTCTAGGTCCCCAGAGAGTGTCTAAATGGGCTATCCCAGCTTCTACATCTGGCTTGCCCCCATCAGGTGGGGCAACTTTGTGCTCTGTGCCCCAGGGCCCACTGAGAAGCAACCAGTACTCTGCTGGCTTTTCAGCAGGATTCTGCCTGCCTGGGTTAAAATGTGTTTAACCTTTGGAGTAAAGCAATAAGATATTCAAACATCTCTTAATGAGGCTCTTTGGCTTTGGTCTTTGAGGTTTTATTCGCCTGAGCGGTTTCCCTTCAGCCTGTACAAAAGACAATTACTAGGTTTAATTCAATCTCTCTTCCTGTTTAGAGAACCAGCCCCCACCCGGACTGGACTGTCAGTCAGCACTAAGTTTGCTGCAGTCACATGAGCGAGCACAGGCGTGGTGCCATGTGTGCTCAGCTTAGCTGTGGTTCCCACTCACACTGACATCAGTGTAAATAGTCGCTAGGCAGACTAGAACATTTCCTGCACATGCAAAAAAGAAAGGGCGTTCTTATTACCTGTGCTTGTGGTTAATAAGGCATCCTATGTAACAGCATGTTACAGGACTAGAAAAATCAGCCATGATGGAAATCAAAATCTTTTTCTGTTGATCTTCCTAAATATATGACCACATTTTAGTGTAAAGGCTAAGGGTGGAAGCATACTGGATCTGGTTCAAAGGCTTAATCTAGCAATCAGGAGACCCAGTACTGGTTATCTCAGTAAATTCTAGTTGGGTAATGCTGTGCATTTGGATCTTCCTTCCCCCTCATCCCCACACCCCCGGGAAGGAATAATGATCTCCTCGCTAACAATCAATGATGCTATGGCCATTGTGTGATGCACATGCTGTGAAATGTTTTGCATCTAAAAGTGCTAGGAGAAAATGACGTGCTTTCCTTTTCTCTGTTGCTCAGATGGAGTCAGATATTTCCTTCATCATCTTCCCTGACCCCATGTAAGGGGTCTTTGGTTTGAGGAAAGACATGCGCCTGGAAGACCCAGAGCTCTGAAGCAGAAGATCTCACAGCCACAGAAGGTTTCTGACCTGGGAGAACAATGTAGGTGCTGCTGCTCAGGGTTCATGTCTCAGGGGGTGTCATTAGGATTAAAAGGGAAGAAGAAACGGAGCACATCCTGAACGAACAGAGACACGTGTGGGTGAAAGGGTCTGGAATCCATCACATGGATCCTGAAATAATGAGAAGGGTTTTGTGTAAGGTGACAGAGGTCAGCGTACCTGGCAGAGGAGGTGGGGTAAAGAGAGGATGGGAGGCAGTGTGGTCAGGAGGGGAAACAGAAACTCCTTGTCCCCCAACTTGGCAAAGAATTGTGCACTCTCTCTGGTGTTCAGCACAACCTGGATTTGAAGCAGAGAAAGGGAATAATCAATGTTTCCTGGGACAGGGTAGTGGAGAGGGACGGGGAGAAGGCTCAGTGTTAGTGGACCTGGCTTCAAAAATCCCTGAAGACAGTTTGATTTGACAGTGGGCTTTTTAAATCTTCCATACATTCAGCACATCAGGCAAAGCCACCCAAGGCTGGGAGGTTTGAAAGGCAAGACTCTGACTGACTCCCTGGCTTCCATCCTGTTAAACTCACAGTCCGCTAAGTCTCTGAGCAGACATTGGTCTTTTCTTTACTGAACTCAGAAAACTCAGAAGTGGGATTTGAACAAAGCAGAGGAGAGAGAGAGAGAGAGAGAGAGAGAGAGAGAGAGAGAGAGAGAGAAAGAGAGAGAGAGAGAGAGAGAGAGAGAGAGAGAGTGCACGAGCTGGACTTTGGCGAGAGACAGATGTTGGGTCAAACTGCAATTCTACCAGTTATCTGATAGCCTCAGTGACTCCATCTGTCAATGGGAAATAATCATCTCTCTCTCTCTCTCTCTCTCTCTCTCTCTCTCTCTCTCTCTCTCTCTTTGCCTATTGGGAGGCTTCCAAGCATCCCAGCATACACTTTGACACAAGCAGAAGCTGTGAGTGATCATACACTTTTCATTCATGCCATCTTAATGATGTGTTGGCATACATCAGGCACTTACTAGTGAAGACAGTGGGTATAGCTGTATCTGATCAGGTTGGAGAGAGAACATAATCTGTGTGTAATAAAATACTAGTTTAGAATATTCCTAAAGGATCAAAAGTCTTAATTCTCTAAACATAGCTACTTAGGCAACTTTTCTTTGTTTTTTTTTTTCTATTTATTTATTTTTCTTTTGGGTCACACCTGGAGATGCTCAGAGGTTACTCCTGTCTCTGCAATCCTGGTGGTGCTCGGGGGACCATATGGGATGCCAGGGATCAAACCTGGGTGGGTTGCCTGCAAGACAAATTTCATACCAGCATCACTCCAACCCCCTTAGTCAACTTTTAGAAAGACACTATGTTTGGGTTGTGTTTGTTGTTTTGGGTTGTGTTTGTTGTTTTGGGTTGTGTTTGTTGTTTTGGGTTGTGTTTGTTGTTTTGGGTTGTGTGTGTGTGTGTGTGTGGTACTTGCTTATTTATTTTTCTATATGTTAAAATTTTTCATTCATTCATCATTCATCATCCTGTTATTCGTCGATTGCCTCGAGCAGGCACTTTCATCCTAGCCCTGAGATTATATTCAAGGCTCTTTAGGAGAATGAGACCCATCATTGTTACTGGTATTTGGCATATTTGGTAGGCCACGGGGAGTTTGCCAGACTCTGCCCTGTGGGCAGGCTACATTCCATAGCCTGCAAGTTTGCCCAAAGTAGGAATGAGATAATAAGATGTCATAAAAAGATGTCCTGATAAGATGTCCCGTGGTTCCGGGAGCTGAATTTTATAGTCTCTGAGTCTTGGCCTTTGATGGGATTACACGGCGCCAGGGGGCCAAGTGGTGGGTGTGACCCCCGCCTACAGGAATTTGGAGGATCTGGGTGGAGGATGTTAAAACAGAGTAGTACTATTATTGTTAATTGGAAAACTTTGTTTGCTAAAGTTGCAGATACTTCCCCAAACATCCAAGTACCCTTAGATCTCTAAAGAAGAGACCTGGGTTTATTAGCCCTATCCTCTTTGCTGAGTGAGCTAAAGTTGAACAGTTAAGGTAGCTGCTTAACCTGGAAATTAATTCATTACATCTTCCCGCAGTTTTCCCCATTTTAAAAAGTATCAATGAGGATTGGAGTTATAGTACAGTGGGTAGGACACCTGCTTTACACGAGACTAACCCAGATTCAATCTCAGCATCTACATGGTCCCCTGAGCTCACCGGGAGTGACTACAAAGTGCAGAGCCAGGATTAAGTCCCAAGGACCGCTGGATGTAAAGCAAAAGCAAAAGGAAAATTATTCAGTGAGCTAACCAACAATGTGTGGACTCAACAGACAGGTAGGGGAAGAAATGTATTTGAAACAACAAATCAAAAATATGCCTGTAACGTGTCCTACCTCTCTAGTCTCTATGGAATTGGGAAAATTAATGAACTAATATCTACAAAGCACTTGGAAAGAAAGAACTATAGAAACCCCAAGCAGTATTATAATCACATTAAACATTTATTGAACGTGTTACAGACTATATAGGTAACTATACTCACTACCTAGAGGGTTTAGAATATAATTGCAATATTTTAAATTAATTATCTTGAGGGCAGAGGGAATTTTGAACAATTTAAATAAACAATATTTTAAAATACCTCTCAATATTTAAATATCAATAATTTACAGCATCTCTGATGTATTCAGATGGATATTGCATGTGGTCACCATAATTAGTTCCCTGAGATTCTAGAACATAATCATAATGTTGCCATTATGCAATACTAATATTGATATTAATAAAAGCCAAAGAATTAATGTGCTGGAAACTGTGGTGAGTGCTGTGTATATAATATATATATGCATCTATAATTTTTTTTTCTTCTCTAATCTTGATAGCATGCAGCCGACCTGGGTTTGAATCCTCCACCCCTCTTAGAGAGCCCAACAAGCTACCGAGAGTATCTCGCACGCACGGCAAAGCCAGACAAGCTACCTGTGGTGTTGATATGCCAAAAACAGTAACAAAAAGTCTCACAATTTTTTTGAGACGTTACTAGTGCCTGCTCAAGCAAATCGACGAACAACGGGAGGACAGTGCTACAGTGCTACCATCTTGATAGCAAATTCTGAGGCCCATTGTAAAGATGATAAAATGAAGACTCAGGGATATTGACCAATATTATACAACTAGGAAGTTCTATTTTTTGACCCCACAAAGTATCAAAGACTATTCCTCGCACCATGCTTTTGTTTTTTTCTTATCATTATTAAAGAGCATCAGATAGTCTGGGAGTATAGAGCAATATAACTCTAGTTTACATTGAACAGTTCTGAGCATAGAATCCATTGAACCTCTCTACTGTATCCACGAAATGCTTTGAAAATCTTTACAAATGTGAATATATAATGTGTACATGCATTTTTCTGGGAAATAGGTCTAGGTCTAAGTTCTTCATCAGATTCTTGAGGGAGTTCACAGTACAAGTAAGGTAAAGAATCTCTCTGCCCATCCTGGGTGATCTTCCTGTGTTGAACAGGGCCCAGAAATACACTCAGCCTCAGTCTGATGTTCCTTCAGGGATCAGCTCACAGATAAGAGTAGCCAGAGGTAGTGTTTGTGGAGGGTAGGTGGCAAGTGTCATAGTTTGACTTTCTTACAGATTCTCCAGTGGACTCTCATTGTCCCTGTTTTTCAGTCAGCTCTTGTGAGCAAAGAACCGAACTGGAAGTGTAGTCCTAGTCCCATATTCTGGACTAGCTCTTCTGTTACATGTTTTCTAATTCACACACTATGAGTATATACATTATACAAACATATATATGTGTATGTGTATACACACATGCATATGTATATATACACACATATACATATATGTGTATATACACATATGCATATATTTATATATACACAGAGACATATACATTATACATGTATTCATCTCTGTATAAAACCTAACTTAGTGCAATATATTGCGTGGTACTTAGTTTATGTCTCCATCCCTTTCATCAGAATTTGCATTTTATTGAGCATAAATTATACTATATTGGGAGCATGAACTCCATATATGTATATATATATATATACACAGTAAGTAGAATATAGTTAGTACTGAACAAAAGTTTAATAAGAAGATTTATTTTAAAAAAGTTTAATGATAAAGAAGTATAGGGGAACAGACTCACACTGTAGCACTGTCCTCCCATTGTTCGTTAATTTGCTCGAGAGGGCCCAGTACTTGTTGTTGCTGTTTTTGGCATATCAAATATGTCACAGGTAGCTTGCCAGGCTCTGCTGTGTGGGCGGGATACTCTTGCTAGCTTGCCAGGCTCTCCGAGAGGGGCGGAAGAATCGAACCCGGGTCAACCGCTTGCAAGGCAAACGCCCTACCCGCTCTGCTATCACTCCAGCCCATGGAGAGTGAATATATTTGCTACAGCCTTGAAATCTAACCTTTTGTATTAGTAGACAAAAAACCCACTCTCTTTAGGCTAGGATATACCTGGATTTATTTCAATAAAATGGGTGATGAGAATGTGGAGCGAGTGTACATCACATGTGGATCGGTGCTTCCCTTACAGTAATGGCCATAGAACGATGATTTGGCTTAATAGGATTTTGCAGAAGGTATATTTTTCCAATTCGGAAAGTAAAGTTGGGCGGGTGGAGAGCCATCACTGCTGTAAAGCTTCTATCAGTTTTTCAGTTTTCTACCGGAAACACAGACCCTGACTTCGCAGCTCCTGCCTTTTATAATTTGTCTTAACGGAGAATGAAAGCTTCTCATGGTCACGAAGACCTAATATTAGCATCTCAGTAATGTTTTCAAGTTACCACCTACCAATATGGGCTACAGATCCTGGGAGGAGCCTAATAGGGCAGGAGAATTCCTGCTATTTTAGAGTACCTTTGGCAGGGAAGAGGATAATAATCTTAAGCAATCTGTCAGGCTTGCATTTAGTGAAAATTCCCAACTTGTTAGCCTGGCTAATCTTTGAGTTATCTGTGTTTGAACAGAAAAATACTGTTATCTCTTCTATCTTCTCCTGTGGTGAGCCTTGGGTCTGTGTCTCCTGCTGCCTTCAGTCCTGATGGTATCTTCCTCATCACTATGGGAACACTGCAAAGATGAGAGTTAAACCTACCCCCCGAAGTCCAGGGGCTCTCTTGAAGTATAATCAGAATTCTCCAGTGGGATTTAAGTCAAAAGGCAAGAGGGGTGACATGAAAGAATAAGCAATTCTGAATTTTGCAGCTAGCCCCCTGGATTCTAGGACCTTAAAAAAATTCTTCAAAGAGATAAAAAGAAGTATACTTTTACAGAAACAGTTAGGCATTTACTCAGTAGGATAATCTGTGTTTTTCTACCTTTGCGGTTACTCTAGAGTACCTTCCAACACTCCAAAAAGCCTGATTGCCTGGGATCTCTGGAGAATCAATCCTCAGAAGAGAGACAAGGTGTTTGAACTATTTTGGTAGAACTCTCTTGATCCTCAGGCTGTAATACAGAAGCATCATTGCTACTCTTTGGTCAAACAGACTGACTCCGTGCTTCGGGGATTCATCCCCTCCCACAACCTCCATTTTCTCAGTGGGAATTATAGTTTTCTTTTAAAAAGTTCTTGGACTTTCATGTGGGACAGGAGAAAATTTTTTGTAACTTGTGAGGTAGCCCTTTTGTCCCTAAATGAACATGTCCACCTAATCTTTGAATTCAGCAGCCTCTGGAAAGAATCCGGACCATGTCGATATGGCAGCTATGAAGAGAATGACATTGGTGGTAGGAGTAGACTATCACTAAAGCTTCAACCCAGAGAAAGAGACTCTTGGGTTTATTTTTGCTGCTGTGCCAGAAGCTAGGGATTGCCTATAGACAAGAGCAGTCACTATTTTTAAAATTGTTTGTTTGTTTGTTTGTTTGGGGATCACACCCAGTAAGAGCTCAGGGTTTAACTCCTGGCTCTTTGCTCAGGGATCACTCCTGACAGGGCTCAGAGGATCATATGGAGGGTGCCAGGGATAAAACCTGGGTTAGCCCCGTGCAAAGCAAGCACCCTACTCACTGGGCTATCTCTCTGGCTCTGGAATGTCACTATGGACGCCATCTCTTACTGACGTTTTCAGGTGTTCTGGATGGTGGATGCAGAAGCCCAGGGCATCCTGACTGAGCAGGAGGATTCCTGGGGAGGGTGGAGCCCAGGCTCCACTGTGGAAATCGCAGAAGGGAAGTAAAGGGACAAAATCCATGCCCTTAGGTTGTGGACCCTTGATTCTAAGTCAAGGCTCCAGAACGTCAACCCAACCAGTTAGAAAATATAGACATTGCCGTCCATGTGGGGGAAGGAGGCAGGGTTGACACAGTAGCTCAGCTCTTATTCCCGCCCATCTCTGGACATGGGGACCACTCCTGGCATTGCTTGGGGAACTGTAGCAGTGCTAGGCATTGACCTTGTGCAAGACAGGCACCTGAAACCCTATACTAATCTATAGTGCCCCTAAAGACACTTTTCAATGGCATGACATGATCCCCCTTTTATGTCTGTGGCCAGTGTCTCCAGACTCATGCTCAGAGAACTTCAGTTGCTTATTTAATATCACAGAATTGATGGGTAGAGACCCTCATGTGAACTCTTTCCATCAGGACCAGTCAAGTTTCTGCCCTTCATTTGCCGAAAGTTTGGGTGCTGTTTGAAAATGTTCTGAAATTATTTTTAGAGATGAGTGTAGTCTGTGAGTTGCCAGGTACATTTTCCTCTGGCCTCCCAAGCTTACCACATACTGTACTTTTATCTTCATAAAGGACATTGCAGCATCGATGATGCAGAAGTTCATCTTTTCTTTGCCAACACTAATAAAAGACTAGGAAAGGCCAGTGAAGGTAGATGCTGAAAACTCAATCTTTAGAAAACCTTAACTTGAACTCAACTTCAATACTAAATCCAGTCCAATTTTTAAAACCAATTAATTTGGGGGAGAGCTTTTGAAATGGTGCACTTCCCCGAAGATGATAGGAAATTGAATTAAAGTCTCTTTTAACCCTCCACTAGCTGGAATATAGATCAGCTCTTGAGCTGGTTGCTGCCTTCTGTTGGCAAAGAGAATTCAGGCGTTTCCTCCTCAGCCAACTTTCTGATCTATAAGTCTTAGGTCAGAACTCAGGAGTGGTTTAGCTTCATTGATTGATTGGGTGCTCATGTGCTTGTGGGAGCCCTAGTGCTGTGATATTGCAGACATACTTCAATATGCAGTCCAAAGAGTGACTAAAAAGGACTCCTAAAATGCTAACTGGATCACCCGACTTCCCCATGGCCTCTTAGAGATCTTCTCCCATCAGAACCATGCAGACTGGCCATCAGACCCCACTTCAATCTGACCTGTATCTCTCCTCCCCTTCCTTCAACAGTGATCTGCCCTTGCCACTTAAATACACTTCCTTGGCCAATGCAAACCTACCTTTGGAAGTGCCTCCTTTAAACTCCTCCAACTGCCAAAATCACACTCTAGCAAGACACCTCCCTGTCTGCCCGAGACTGGCAGGGCTGTCCGTGGGAGCATTGCTTTACCAGACTGTATGGAAACCAACCATCTGCTTCTGTCTGCCACTATTGTTCCCTGGGGACTTGAGAGCAGTGTCTGGCTCCTACACATTATGTATTCCAAATATCTGCCTTCTAAAGCAGTAAATCTGGGACCAGAGATAGTACAGTGGTTAGGGCACGTGCCTAGCATGCATCAGTCCTATGTCTGAGTCCTGGTGCTACACAGGGTCCCTGAGCATTGCCTGATGCAACCTTGAAGACCTTCAAGCACCACGGGGTGTGATCTCGGAGGCCCCAATGCTGCCTGAGTGAACCGGGTAATCCCTGTTGATCCAGGACCTGCCCTTCATGAGCCCTTGCCTTGATCTGCCAGTCTGGTTCACCAAGAATCATCTTCAGCGGTACTCAAGCCTACTGAGTACTGCTTGGGAGACCAAAATAATCAGAATTCGTTGAGCAATAAGTGGACACTCCGTATTTGTGCAGTAAGAAGAGATTGGGAATACCAAATATGTGGCTTGACTTTTGTGGCTCCATTCTAACCGTTTTCAGGTCTTGGTGTTTGAAACCTAAGTGACCTGTGCTGCCATGTGCACACATGCACACAAAAACATCAGATATATTTAGTGACACCTGAAAACATATTAGCTGGCATCTGTGCTTCGGTGCAGGTACACATGAATTTCCCAGGTACAATGCTGCTACCACGAGGAAGGTAAATAAAACAGAAAGGCAGCTGAGAGTGGAATTGAGCAAGTGGCATGCAAAATTCAAAAGGTTCTGGCTGCTGAACAGATAGGGAGGGAGGGGTGGCCGGCTGCAGGGAACTGGTACGGTTTCGATGCACTCTGGTGAATAATGGAGGGAATCTGTACTCTGGGAAGAGAAGTGAGCCACACAGAAACTGTCCACCTAGAGAAAAACTCAGCAGATAGTTGAACACCTCAGAAAAGCCATAGGTCTTTAAGGTATACTCTTCACAAAAAATTCATTTCTTTTCTTCGCATATCAGTTTCTTTTCCTCTATTTGCTGTCTTTCAGCATGCCATGTCCTCCTACTCACTTAATCACTTAATCACTTAACTTCCCGTTAGTCGTCGATTTGCTCGAGCGGGCGCCAGTAATGTCTCCATTTGTCCCTGTCGCGTGCTAGTGTAGCCCAATGGCATCTCTTCGCTCCGGGAACATGGAGGGCCTCAAACCGATCGTTCATGATCTTGACAAAGAAGTCTGACCATCTGGTAGGTGGGCGGCCACGCGGTCTTTTGACATCCCGTGGAATCCAATCAGTAACAGCTCTAGTCCAGCGGTCGTCTTTAAATCTCATTACGTGACCAGCCCATCTGATTTTCGACACCTTGGCAAATGAGACAGCGTCCCTGATTCTTGATCGTCGACGGATGTCAGAACTCCGGATTCGTTCTCTCATTTGAGTGAAACGTGATATTCCAAGCATAGCTCTTTCTATTCTTCTTTGGGAGACCTGAATGGCGTTCTCATCTTGTTTGCGTAGGGCCCAGGTCTCTGAGGCATATGTTAATGCAGGAAGAACTTACTACTCTCCTACTCACTTACAAATATAAAACCAGAGGCTAGAGAGATGGTACAGGGCTTAAGCTGGTTGCCTTGAAAGCAGCTCATTCTGGTTTGCTCCCCAGAATCCCACATGATCTCCTGAGCATAGCCAGGAGTGATCCCTGAGCACAGAGCCGGGAGCAAGCCCTGAGTACCACCAGGCGATGCTCAAACAATACAATAGTATCTTGGGGGGATGGGCAGCTCACACAGAAGAACAAAACCAGGAACATTTGAAACTTTATGTACTGCTCTATTTCTAGACATTAAGGATAATGAAATTGAAGTGTTGATAATGGCCCCAGATGACAGTGCCAGTACTAACACCCTGGCCTGGTATATGTGCAGCCCTAACATATGACATGCACTGCATGGTCACCTGACACCACTGGGCCTACCTCTGGGAACCCCTGGTGTTTCCTGGCCCTGAGCATTATAACTTCAGGTGCACAAGGTAAAGGTAAGGTAAGGTAAAGGCCCTCCCGTTGATCATCGATTTGCTCGAGCGGGCCCAGTAACATCTCCATCGTGAGACTTGTTGTTACTGTGTTTGGCATATCGAATACGTCATGGGGAGCTTGCCAGGCTCTGCCCTGCGGGCGAGATACTCTCGGTAGCTTGCCGGGCTCTCCGAGAGGGGCGGAGGAATTGAACTCTGGTCAGCCGTGTTGGCCGCGTGCAAGGCAAACGCCCTACCGCTGTGCTATCGCTCAGGTGCACAAAGTCAAACTTATTGAATTAGAGCTGAGGGGTGGCCCTATAAAATAATGATGACAATAAATAATACTAATAGTAATATAAAAACAGTATTTATGAATAACGTTAATATAAATGGTTCCATGTAACCATTTGTGACTATTTGTCAATTTTTTTTTAATTTGGGGAGTTGGGTTGAACCACACTCAGCTATCCTGGGGACTTACTCCTGACTCTGTGCTCAGGGGACCGTATGGGGTGCTGGTAAAGGAATTAGGGTGATCTGTATACAAGGCAAGTGCCTTACCTGTGGCAGAATTTCACCGACCTGATAATCCTGTTTTTTAAATGATAAAATGGAAGCAACACGATTATAAACAATGGTCCAAGATCCCCTGGTTAAGAAATAATGGAACCAGGACTTGCACACAAGGGATCTGTCTCTACAGCTCTGTAACCATTTTTGATTATGTGAATGCTAACACAGAGCTCACATTTTTCCTCAAATTAACATCCACATTGATACTGATCTTGTGGTAAGCCACCAACCATCCTCTGAGCCACCCTTCTTGCCTCAGCCTCCTGCTATTATGGTTCATCTCTTATCCTTGTGAGATAAGGAAAACAGTTGGAAAGTGTTGAGAATCAGGCTTTGAGAACCAGGCGCTTTTCGTTTTAGCTCTGAATCAGTCCTTTTGATCTTATGTCAATTATTCACCTTTCTGACAAATTTCAATGATTTACTTGACGGGTTTTTTTTTTTATAAAAAATTAAATGACATGTGTAGTCAATTGCATCTGGTATATTATCTTTAAAGTTATTTTATCATTTAAAGTTATCTGTAAATGCTAGCTTCCTTGCGAAAATCAACTCAGTAGGCTAAGAAACAAATAAGCAATGTGCTTCCCTTTTTCCTCAAATGAGATAGCACAGTGGTAGGGCATTTGCCTTACAAGTGGCCAACATGGCCGACCCTAGTTCGATTCCTCCGCCCCTCTAGGAGAGCCCAGCAAGCTACCGAGAGTATCTCGCCCACACGGCAGAGCCTGGCAAGCTACCCGTGAGGTATTCGATATGCCAAACACAGTAACAAGAAGTCTCATGATGGAGACATTACTGGGCCCGCTCGAGCAAATCAATGAACAACAGGAGGACCGTGACCGTGACTTTCTTCAGCTCAGAAGAAAGGTGAGCACTTATATTTGGTAATGATATTATGCCTATATTCAGCATCACTATACTAGTCTGGGTTTCAGTATTAAGTTGAGAACCAACATTCTGGATTCATGAAATAAATGGGCGAACTGCTCCTTTTCATTTTCATTTGCTTGTTTATAATCTGCATTACACAACTGCATTTCAATAAGAGTTCTGGTATCTTTTCTGCATTGAAAAATTAAGAGCTGTTTAGCATAACACTTGAGCACTTCTAAGTTACAAACCAATCTTTCTTGTTTTGTTGTTCATTTTTAAGAACTCTCTATACTCTAGTCTCAGCCTATTTCTCTGGTATCTTTTTTGGTTTCACCTGGTTTCCCTATCTTTGTTTACAAATTTTTCTCTTGTGTAGAGTATACTCTTTTTAAAAATATTGCTGAAAAAGAAAATGGTTACAGAAAAAAAAATATTGCTGAAACCCCAATTTTTTCTTAAGGTACTTATGATCTCCTTTAACTGTTACTCTTTAATAATCATGGCAGTCTTCTAAAATTCAGTATCTCCCTAAATTCATAAAGTAAACAAGGGAGAGCAGAGTAGACATGACTCTCACCATATTCTTCCATTTATTATTTTTTGTGTGGTACCCGTGGTTCACAGAGTTCTTCAGATGTTTGCTACCAAACCATGCTGCTGGCACAATCCAATCACTGGTGACTGTTCACCACATTTAGTCTCTGTTTTTAGTTATAGATAATTTCTTTCTCATTCATAGTGAAATTGATAATAAGCTATAAAAATAGTACCCACTCACAGATACTAATAACAAGCTGTCCCATCATTGCAACAACTCTTCGTGTATAAGCTGTTGGCAACCTTAGGGTATGATGTGGAAAGAAAGAGAGGAATAGGAGACACAAGCAGATTTCCTCAGGAAAAGAAAAGTCAGCACTGAGGCCCAGGAACAGGCAAAGAAAACAAATCAGAATTGTGGCACGCATGTCCACAGATTTGACTGTGAGGGTGTTTCTTATTATCAGAACTTGAGCTTATGCCTCACATCTCTTCGATTCCCCTGTTCCTCCTGCATTAACATACGCCTCAGAGACCTGGGCCCTACAAAAACAGGATGAGAATGCTATTCGGGTCTCCCAAAGAGGAATCGAAAGAGCTATGCTTAGAGTATCTTGCTTCAATCAAGAGAGAGAAATAATCCGGAGTTCTGACCTCCTTCGACGATCGAGAACCAGGGACGCTGTCTTCTTTGCCAAGGCGTCTAAAATCAGATGGGGTGGATATGTAATGCGATTTGAAGACCCCTGCTGGACCAGAGCTGTTACCGACTGGATTCCACGGGATGTCAAAGGATCGCATGGCCGCCCACCTATGAGATGGTTAGACTTCTTTGTCAAGACCCTGAACAATGGGTTTGAGGCTCTTCGTGCTCCTGGAGTGAGCAGATGCCTTTGGGCTACACTAGCACATGACAGGAACGAATGAAGATGTTACTGGCGCCTGATCGAGCAAATCGATGAGTAAGGGGATGTCAAGTGATCGAGTGATACTTTTTTTTTTTTGGCTTTCTTTGGTTTTGGGGACATACCTAGCTGTGCTCAAGGCTTACTCCTGGCCCTATACTCAGGGACCACTCCTGGTGGTGCATAGGGAAACCATATGTGGTTCCATGATCAAGCCCAGGGATTGAACACTTCGGTGTGTGCAAGGCAAAACACCTTACCTTCTGGACCCTCTCTCTCTCTGATCCTTCGTAACATTTTGACTCCTTTAATTTTTATCATGTATTTTTTAATGCTGCTTTCTAATTCTTCATTAAGATATTTACCCATGGGCAGATTGTAATTTGTCCTTTGCCTCTGATATGATTCTTTGTCTTAATTTCTTCTGCTCTCTTTCATGAACTCATTAGCTCTCATTTCATGCATTCACTCCCTGCTCCACCACCTTTGTAAAATCCATTTCTATTCTTGGATTTGCATTTCTAATACAGTTGTTATATGTTTTTAATTCTCCTTATATATTTTGAATATTTCATTTGTATTCAATGCATTTCTTCTGCTTTGCATTTGTTTTAGAACTCTTAGGAACATTTTCTGTACATTTGGAATTTATGTTTTACTTCTATTTTTTGTAGGGACTACTGGGATTTAGTTGATATATTTGCTTTTTCCTATGCTTTTAGGGAATGTTTTCTCATCTAAAACTGCTTTCCTCTCTTAGTGGGATCAAGTGCAATTAATTTAATAGATGATGCATAGGAGGCCGGGAGAGAGGAGAAGGGATTTGGTATGCTTAGTTCACTTTTAATTCTTTAGCATCCTTAAGATCCTTAAGTATCCGATTTTATTTCCTCTCTCACATCTCATCTTTTGGTGGAAGCAAAAAAAAGAGCGATGTTATTTATCTCTTTCACACAAAGCAGGGTTTCCATATTTCATTCAAATAATGGGAGGTATAATGGTAATGAAGGAAACAAGAAGAGAATCACAGTGAAAACACAATGGAACTGCAGAAAGTCCAAGAAACATGTAATTGGTCCTCTGGTAAACCAATCCAACGGGAAAGAATATCTAAAAGGAATCCAAAACAGGCATATGCATACTGTAATCATGTATGCTATACGTCATAGAGATATTCAGATAAAAATTCTAAAATACTGTGCGTATATAAGTGGAATAGTAAAAGAAATACAAAGTTTTCATATATATACTTATATACAATAACAATAAGATGCTGAATTCAATAGAGAAAGGGACAATGTAATACAATACCATCATTCATTGTAGCTCATTCAATTAAGAGAATACCTATTTTTCTATTTCTACAGTATTATATAATATTTTACTGAAGGCATTTTGTAAACTTTATTAGACAAGAGAAAAATAACTAGAGGGATTAAAATGGAGTGAAGAGAAAGGAGAATTACTGCTTTCAGATAACATAACATATCACATCTAAAACAGCCTTGGGACTCAATGATTAAACAAGCTCAAACAACAACAAAATCAGCCAGTCAGCGAGATACATAAAATTAACATTCAAAAAATAGTTTTCACACATATAAATAACAGCTAGTTATAAACTACAATGGGAGAAAAAAAATCTTGCAACAGATATATAAAGATAAAAATGCTTAGGAATAATTACTAAGTGATGTTCAAAACCTGCATGGTAAGCAGGAGAGTAGGTCTCCCAAGTTCAAAGTGGATGACATAAGAAAACTCTTACACGGCAGAACATTATGTAACAAGACTAGTTGGATCCACAGACAGAAAAACTGACTACAAGAGAAAACAGAAGAAAACTTACCATGTGGAAGATTATTTCTACATTTCCAATATGGAAGATTATTGCATACTCCTGAAAGACACAGAATTTGAGTCAATGAAAAGTCAGATAGTTTTCTTGGTGAATATGACTCCATACCATGTAGAAGGCACTGTAGTACTGTCCTCCTCTTGTTCATCGATTTGCGCGAGCAGGCCCAGTAACATTGTGAGATTTGTTACTGTGTTTGGTATATCGAATACGTCATGGGGAGCTTGCCAGGCTTTGCTGTGCTGGCGAGATACTCTCGGTAACTTGCAAGGCTCTCCGAGAGGGGCAGAAGAATTGAACTCGGGTCGGCTGTGCTGGCCACGTGCAAGGCAAATCTACCTGCTGTGCTATCGCTCCAGCCCATGCAGAAGGCACTTATAACAAAATGCATATACTTAATATGATCTATTCTTTTTAAAATTGCTTTTGAGGTGCTATTCAAAGTTATAACTAAATCACAATCGCAATCACAACCATCCTGTTATTCATCGATTGCCTCGAGCAGGCCCCAGTAACGTCTCCTTCGTCCTAGCCCTGAGATTTTTTTTTTTAAGTGCCATATTCAAGGCTCTTTCAGAGTTAGGAGAATGAGACCCTTCGTTGTTACCGGTATTTGGCATATTGGGTACGCCACGGGGAGTTTGCCAGACTCTGCCATGTGGGCAGGTTACATTCAGTAGCCTGCCAGTTTGTCCAAAGTAGGAATGAGATGGTAAGATGTCGTGTGGTCACAAATGCGGCTGCGCGCTTCTGGGAGCTGGGTTTTATAGTCTCTGAGTCTTGGCCGTTGATGGGATTACACGGCGCCAGGGGGTCAGTTGGTGGGTGTGACTAAATACCAGATGAAAAAAAATTTCAATGAAGTCAAAACTAGACAAACACTGGAAAAAATGAATTGTGCGGAAAACTAACAATAAAAAAACTCTGTCTCTGCATTTAAACTATATGCCACTGGCACATGAATACAAGCAAAGTATACAAAGCAAAATAAAAGTGCAAAAATAGAAATACTTCACATGTAAAGTCCTTATCATATTTGCTTGACTTAAGTGTCAGTTGCCCTTAGTTCCTAACACCCCAAAAGGGTGTTCACCGAGTGACTTGGATAGACCCAGGGCAAGCCATAAACTACCCTGGCTTGAGAAGGGACAAGGTAAGCGCCATAAGAAAAATAATAAAAAGCCTGGTAATGGAACAAACTCTAACATGACCCAGAAAAAAAGTAATTGAATAAAGATCCTGTTGGAAAGTTAGGAAAAACTATTCTGGCCTGAGGACTGTCGTCTGGGACATACAGAAAGATGTATAGATCAAGAAGAGCTCCCATTTAAGCTTAAATTATCTCTTACTCTGTTCATAGACAATGACTAGAAATATTATTAAGAAGTAAATTTAGTATGATTGTTTAGATTACTTGCAAAGGAAAGGAGAAAGCAATATGCACTAGGTGGAATTCTGTTCTTTGGTGGATCTCCTAGTAGGAATCTAGAAGGTGAAGTCCTCGGATGAGATTCTGTCCTTTAGTGGATCTCCTGGAAGAACTTCCCCTGAGGGAAGGGCTTTACCTCTGTTCATTGTTTATGATAAAGTTCAACCACACCTATGTGTAACTGCTACCTCCCCAACCCTTCATGATTTCTCTATAATTAACAGTGTGAGACTTGATTACACAGCCACTGATTACCAACTAGCCTGTGGCCCCCAATCCTTTATCTATCGGCCTACCAGCGAAACAGTGACTGGCCCTGAATGCACCAGGCGACTCCCGGTCACTGCAGGACAGTGACACAGAACAATGACAATAGGAGTCTTAAATTATCCCTGAAGGTAACAGCTTGAGATTGCTTAAAATCTCATACCCATGATTAAAAGGTCACAGATTCAATTATTTTATTTATAAAATGTAGGGAATAATAATTATCTAATTGCTTCTATAAATGTAAACAATATAATCGGTTATTTAAGAACCTATCAGAGTCCCAGTTCATTCAGTAAATTGTATCATTACTTTTACTATTATTGCTGCTGCTACTTTGTATTATTATTTTTCCTCAGCAGTAACTTCTGAGGTTGGTTAGGAACCAAATTTAATTTTTATTAATGACTCGTTACAGATAAGTCATTTATGATTGTATTTAAATCTCCTTAGGGGGACTGGAGAGAGTACAGAGGATAAAGGCCTTCTTTGCTTATGGCTGACCTGGCTTCAATTCCTGACACCCCATATTGTCACCAGTTCAACAAAATGTGACCCCTGAGCACTGAGCCAGGGGTAAACCCTGATCACTAATAGATGTGACCCAAAATGCAAGAAATAAATAAAGCTCTTTAGGAATTATCATTCCTGTTTCACTTCTTAATGACTTCCACAAAACCTTATTACCTCACATGTAATGTGAAAATTTTTTTACATTGTTTCAATTGATTCTTCCAAGTATTAATGGACTCTTCACAATTCTGCAAAACCAACATTTTGTGTGTCTGTTTTGTTGTACTTTGCACCCTTGACATTTTTGTGACTGCCAATCATTTTAATACTCCCTCCCCATTCCAGAAGCAGTAATTTTATTTGATTTTTTTAACAATACATTTGAACCCCAGGCATTGGAAACCTCATTCCATGAGTTGAGAGGATGTGGAAGGTCATTCAGGATCATCTCATATGAACCCAGCCTTTAGGTCCAGATGTGTTGATCACCAACTTTTTTTTTTTTTTTTTTTTTTTTTTTTTTATTGAATCACTGTGGGAAAGGTTACAAAGCTTTCAGGTTTATGTCTCAGTCATGCAAATATCAAACACATTTCCCTTTACCAATACTTATTTTTTACCATGAAGAACCCCAATAAAACCCCACCCCCCACCCCTCCCCGTCCCTGTGAGGCAGATGAATTCTAGTTAACACTCTATCTGCTTTTGATTAGATTCATTGTTTCAATAAAAGATTCACCACTATTATTTAGAGTTTACCCCCCACCCCCAAATCAGACATGTTGAAAAAGCATTGTGAAGTGATTTGCTTTCTACGGCTGGGTTCAAGAATTAAATGTTGGTTTTGGATTTCTGCTCTTTTACCTATTGACCCTGGAAGTATTTCTACTGAAAGTCAGATAGTTAAGAAATTGGTTTCTGTGTTCTGGAGTCCTGGCCGTGCTGGAGAGCCGCTCGCGGGGGGCAACCGGTGGCCTCGGTAGGGTGTGAAGGGCGGAGCGAAACGCCCCCCTTCCCATGAGGTTTTAGTCGCCCCCACACTCCCGGCTCATACCTGCTGTCCACAAGGCTCCCATGTGGCCGCCATCTTTCTTTCCAGAGAGGAGAGGGCGAATGGGGCAACACCCTTTCCCCTCCGGCAGACTTGATGGCCTGGATCAACGCATAGTCCGTTCACTTTTCTGCTCCAAGCTGCTGGGTTCTGCATTAAGTCCTTGTGCTTCTGGGGCCGTGGCCGTGCTGGAGAGCCGCTCGCGGGAGGCAACTGGTGACCTCGGTAGGGCGTGAAGGACGGACCAGAACGCCCCCCTTCCCATGAGGTTTTAGTCGCCCCCACACCCCCGGCTCATACCTGCTGTCCACAAGGCTCCCATGTGGCCGCCATCTTTCTTTCCAGAGGGAGGAGGGCGGAAGGGAGCAACACCCTTTCCCCTCTGGGCAGAAATGATTGCCTGGATTAACGCATAGTCCTTTCACTTTTCTGCTCCAAGCTGCTGGGTTCTGCATTAGGTCATTGTGCTTCTGGGGCTGTGGCCGTGCTGGAGAGCCGCTCGTGGGGGCAACTGGTGGCCTCGGTAGGGCATGAAGGGCGGACCGAAACGCCCCCCTTCCCATGAGGTTTTAGTCGCCCCCACACTCCTGCTGTCCACAAGGCTCCCATGTGGCCGCCATCTTTCTTTCCAGAGAGGAGAGGGCGAATGGGGCAACACCCTTTCCCCTCCGGCAGACTTGATGGCCTGGATCAATGCATAGTCCGTTCACTTTTCTGCTCCAAGCTGCTGGGTTCTGCATTAAGCCCTTGTGCTTCTGGGGCTGTGGCCGTGCTGGAGAGCCGCTCGTGGGGGGCAACTGGTGACCTCGGTAGGGCGTGAAGGACGGACTGGAACGCCCCCCTTCCCATGAGGTTTTAGTTGCCCCCACACTCCCGGCTCATACCTGCTGTCCACAAGGCTCCCATGTGGCCGCCATCTTTCTTTACAGAAAGGAGAGGGCGAATGGGGCAACACCCTTTCCCCTCCGGCAGACTTGATGGCCTGGATCAACGCATAGTCCGTTCACTTTTCTGCTCCAAGCTGCTGGGTTCTGCATTAAGTCCTTGTGCTTCTGGGGCCATGGCCGTGCTGGAGAGCCGCTCGTGAGGGGCGACTGGTGACCTTGGTAGGGCGTGAAGGACGGACTGGAACGCCCCCTTTCCCATGAGGTTTTAGTCGCCCCCACACCCCCGGCTCATACCTGCTGTCCACAAGGCTCCCATGTGGCCGCCATCTTTCTTTCCAGAGGGAGGAGGGCGGAAGGGAGCAACACCCTTTCCCCTCTGGGCAGAAATGATTGCCTGGATTAACGCATAGTCCTTTCACTTTTCTGCTCCAAGCTGCTGGGTTCTGCATTAAGCCCTTGTGCTTCTGGGGCTGTGGCCGTGCTGGAGAGCCGCTCGTGGGGGGCAACTGGTGACCTCGGTAGGGCGTGAAGGACGGACCGGAACGCCCCCCTTCCCATGAGGTTTTAGTCGCCCCCACACCCCCGGCTCATACCTGCTGTCCACAAGGCTCCCATGCGGCCGCCATCCTTCTTTCCAGAGAAGAGAGGGCGAATGGGGCAACACCCTTTCCCCTCCGGCAGACTTGATGGCCTGGATTAACGCATAGTCCTTTCACTTTTCTGCTCCAAGCTGCTGGTTTCTGCATTAAGTCCTTGTGTTTCTGGGGCTGTGGCCATGCTCCAAACTTAACTCTGATTTTCAGGGAGAAAGATTGGGTGGTTTACTTCTCATTGATCACTTTGTATATAGAGAGATGTCGCGCGGCCGCTTATGCGGCCGTGCGGTTTTGAGAAAAAGTCCTCGTTCCCGCATACTCGAGCTGTGTTTGTAGAGGCTTCTGGTCACCAGGGTTCCATCTGGGGGAGGCGGGATGCGGCGCCTACTCCATCTGGAACTTGCCGGTGCTCTCGGCTCTTTTTGGAACCTGTTTTTTCTTTTTTCTTTTCCTCCGGGATCCCGCACCCTCCATGTGTTCCTTCTCTTTGATCACCAACTTTGAACGCAACCAGAAAAATTACCTCTAAAGTGGATTCATCTATTAATATTACTACCCTGTCACATCCATCTGGGTCCTTTCCCTCACACTAAGATTTCAAATATTCTTTCATTTTTGTGTATTTTTTTAAATTTTAACCTTGTCTGGGTTTTAGATAGATCGTAATTCCAAAGAGTAAGACAGCAAAATCGATAATGTACCTTTCCTGAGTATATTTTAGGGATTAGCATGGTTCTAAAAAGAGACGTGAAACATGAGGTATGATTTATACCTTTGCGGCCTGAAAATCTAACAGAGTAAGCTAGAGAAAGCCTTATAAAAACTAGGAGACAAAATCCTACAGCCTAGATGTTCCACACAAGTCAGAAAACAATTCGTGTAAGAAAGAAATTGATGTATTTTGTTAGAATGCTCAATATCCTAAACTCCAGAGAAGAATCAGAGATACAAAAGTGGTCCTATATGAAACCTTTTATTTATTTATATAGATACGTGTACTGTATTTAACTTTCTATCTTTTTTTTTTTTTTGCTTTTTGGGTCACACCCGGCAATGCACAGGGGTTACTCCTGGATCTGCACTCAGGAATTACTCCTGGCAGTGCTCAGGGAACCATATAGGATGTTGGGAATCAAACCCTGGTCAGCCACGTGCAAGGCAAACGCCCTACCCACTGTGCTATCACTATAGCCCACCATAGATTTTTGTCTTAAAGAACATTCAGTTCCTTCTCCCTATCAATTCTTGGGTGCAAAATGGAATTAGACTCTCAGTGATATTTTTTCTAAACGTAACTGAAACACTTTAGAGTCCATACTGCTAATCATGGAACCCTTGCTCGAGCGGTTTGCTGGAGCGGGCCCAGTAACCTCTCCATTGGAGACGTTGTTGTTACTGTGTCTGGCATATCGAATACGTCACGGGGAGCTTGCCAGGCTCTGCTGTGCGGGCGAGATACTCTCGGTAGCTTGCCGGGCTCTCCGAGAGGGGTGGAGGAATCGAACTCGGGGCAGCCATGTTGGCTGCATGCAAGGCAAATGCCCTACCGCTGTGCTATCGCTCCAGCCCTCAGGGAAAAAAAATTCCAAGCAATATGTCAGTACCCCCAATCAATCAATCAATCAATCAATCTATAGTCTTTTTTTATTTCTCTCCCTCTTTCTTCCTTTCTCCTTCTCTTCTTCCATCTCCTGTTGCCTTTTCCCTTCTTCACTGGTGCTGGTGATGCAGGACTCATTTTGTACCTGGTAACCTTTGCCACCTTGAGCTCAGAATTCCTCTTGGCATTTTTCCTAAGTGAAATCCCTTGTTCTTGGGAATCCCATAACTAGTCTGTTCTTTATTTGCTTTTTCATTACACTGAGACATTATCTTTAGTATCGTCCTTCAAAGAATATTGGGGTTAAAGTTGTTTGAGTACTCACACATCTAAAATTGTCTTTGCTGTAACTTCAAACTTATTTCGTAGTTCACATGGAGTGGGTTCTAAGTTGGAAATTATTTTTCCACAGAACTTTGAAAGCATCACTACCTTCCTTTCTCTCTTCTCAAATTAGTTGTTGACAAATGAGATTCCTAATCTTCCATATATAATGTTCTTTCCCAAGTAGAAATTTTTCTAGATAAGAATACCAAGACTTTTGATACTTCACGATATGTCAAGTTATTCTCATTATTATGGATAAGAATTATACCCATTAATCAACAAACTTTTATTTCTTAGTGCTAGGATTTTAACATGTTTTCTTTTTTTTTAATTTTTCTTAAAGTCAACCTGTTTTGTATTCTCTGATCTTTCTGACATTCCTAATAGATAGGAAACTTCAATGAACTTATTACTTCACCAATGTAAATATCTTTGTTTTTTCTGGTTAATGTATTTTACTGTTCTTTTTGTTTCTTCTCATGGCTATTTATTTAGATTTCATCTACAGACCCAAATTGAAGTATTTTTATCTGTTCTATATTTTAATTTGTAAGGGTTTTTGTTCTATGATTTATTCTTTTCCAACTTACTCCTTCTCCTCTCAAAGAATCAATATGTCAAATCTAAACTCTCTGAAGACCATCACTTTAAAACAAAATTTCTTCAGATCCTTGAATTGCTTTTCTCCTCCAATTTCCTTATTTAAAATTTTTTTGTGTTAATTTTTATTTTTTATGTGGAAGGTGTTCTTCAGCTTCTGCTCTTTCTTGACTGGTGGCAACAACTGAATGTGGGAGCTACGTAAGCGTCTTCCTGAGTTGGGGACTGGGGGTGCCTATAGGTCTTCCTGACCACCAAACTTGTGACTATCTGGCTGGGAAAATAGAATTGGGGACCCCTCCTTTGTTAGGACATACTGATCACCCTGCCGGTTTTTAGACTCAACGCTCTAAACAAGAAACATATTTCTTGATGATAGGAACTTCACTTTTGCCCAGAGTCATCTCCAAAACAATGCGAGCTCAGGGTTTAAGATTCAGGGGTGGGGATTAGGAGATTGGGTGTGGGAGAGGTCTTGTCTCCCACGAAGCAACTTCCCCCAATCTCTTTCCAAGAAACAGCCCATGAAGTGGTTGCGTTTCATACACAGACATTCCAATTGTGTGGCTTACTTCTAGGAATAAATTTCTGCTCATTCTTTGAGAAGATCAGGGACCATGATCACTGCAGGGTCTGGGGGAATATGCAGGCCAGGGACCTGAAGAAGGTTTCCAGAAAAAAATCCGGATTAATTTAGCTTTAAGCACACAGATGTTGTTGTATTTTTTCTTAATAAAAGTTGTGAAACCAATTAAAATATTATTGGCTATTTGCTTGAAATCAAGATATAATCAAGCAGCTGCATTTTTACCAGCTAAACCTTTCCAATCAGGAAGAATTGCAGGCATTTAACTACAGTTGTTAATGTTAGGCCAACAACTTGCAGCTCAGCTTCCCAGAGTGCTTGACTGGACTCACTAATTTCTATTTAGTTTCAGTTTTTTGAAAACCAAATACAATTGAATTCATCAAAAACAATAAATGAGAGCACAAATGCATAGTATGAGAGGACACTAATAGTAAGACACAAACACCACTGAAATAGCGGTGTAAGCATATATGTTGAGATGTAGAGCATATATGCTGAGATGTAGAGGAAGCATTTAACCGCAGTGGATAAATGCTTTCTGAGTGTTTCTGGGGAGAAGGACAGGGAGGGCAAGGGCTGTGACAGACAAAGGCAGAGTATTGCTGAATTTTACCAAAGACTTTCAAGAATAACTTTAAACTTCACATTTATTATATATATATATACATATATATGCATGTGTGTGTGGTGTGTGTATGTGTGTGTGTTTTCATATATACACACATAAAATTTTAATAGACATTACATGCTCAATTGTGGTTCTTAGCAACTGTGGAAAAATGGTAAAGCCTCATTCTCATGTCTATCCTGTGGGCTGTGATGTTGAGAGTCTCCCATTTGTTATTCCTGGAAGGGGCCTGGAAGCGTGGACCACACAACACAGCTTCTGAGCAAAATGCCTGAACATTGCTGGAATGAGTTTGCAGCTCACATTGCATTCTTCTCTCTGATAAACGGCTCTCTCAGATCCCACAGGCCCTGCAAGGGGAGCTCAGATGTGGCTGCTTGATCTTACCTGTGTCCTATGCTGGTTCCAAGAGGCCACCAGCAAAGGTCACTAGTAGTGTTTAACAGCCTAGAGACTAGGTTTAGAAGAGAACATTATCACTAATGAAAAAATAAAAGTATTCCGAGGTTTGAAAATTAGACAAAGGGGGACTGGAGCAATAGCACAGTGGGTAGGGCGTTTGCCTTGCACGCGACCGACCCGGGTTCGATTCCCAGCATCCCATATGGTCCCCTGAGCCCTGCCAGGGGTGATTCCTGAGT
Source organism: Sorex fumeus (assembly GCF_029834395.1). Taxonomy (NCBI): domain Eukaryota; kingdom Metazoa; phylum Chordata; class Mammalia; order Eulipotyphla; family Soricidae; genus Sorex; species Sorex fumeus. The sequence continues at coordinate 11,724,704 of NW_026606226.1, forward strand.
GCAGAGCCAGGAGTAACCCTTGTGTGTCGCCAGGTGTGACCCAAAAAGCCAAAAAAAAAAAAGAAAATTAGACAAAGGTATTTTTGTGAATCATTTACTTTAATTTTTTTAATTAGTTTTTGTTTTGATTTGGTGGCCACACCCAGCTATTTTCAAAGATCATTTCTGGGGATGCACATCCTTATGCAAGGTCTTAAGTGTATTAGCTCCCCAGACCTTTGGGAATCATTTAGAAAATGATATGGGAAGTTTTAAGAAAGAGAATGTCAAAGTCGTGAAATTTACATATAAGTGGTACAACATGAAAAGTATCATGCTAAGCGAAATGAGTCAGAAAGAGAGAAATAGACATAGAAAGATTGCATTCATATGGGGGATATAAAGTAACAAAATAGGAGATTAATACCCAAGAATAGCTGAGATCAGCACCAGGAGGATTTCTCCATAGCTTAGAGGCCAGCCGGGCATTCTAGGGGAAAGGACAGCTCAGAGAGAGAAGGGAGCACCAAATAAAGGGTGTTTGGAGGATCCTCCCAGGAGGGAAGATGCATGTTGAGAGTAGACTATGGACTGAACATGTTTGCCACTCAATGCCTCTTTTGCAGACCACAACACCCAAAAGGAGAGAGAGAGAACAAAAGGGAATGTCCTGCCACAGAGGCAGAGTGGGATGGAGGACATGGGGGTGGGAGGGATATTATCCATGGTGGTGGAAAATGGGCACTGGTGGGGGGATGGGTATTTGATCATTGTATAATTGAAACCCAAGCACAAAAATTTGTAAATCTACAACTGTACCTCATGGTGTTCCACTAATAAAAATTTAATAAAAAAAAAAAAAGAAAGAGAATGCCTGCATTATGTTGAAGAACTGACCCTCTCTCTTCTGGAAATGCCCACTGATTTCCCGCTCATGACAGTTGCATGCCAAGTGCTGCATAGCTGTTCCCCATTACCCATGCTGTATAATGAAGAAATGCAATCGAGTGGGTAATACCAAACACCCCACGACCTCCAAATAGCCATTTAAATCTTCCTGTGAAATTCACTTATTTTCCCAAAGGATCTTCTTTTCTAATTATATTTTGATTGGGCTGATATTTGTTTGGCTGTCCTGACTTTATGCCTTCTCTCTCACCCATGTAGTTAATTGCTCGGAAATGAACATAGTTGATGAATCTGTTTCAAGTGGGAAAGGAGGAAAGCATGCCTTAACAATAGATTTAATCATCTTATATCTATACATGAATATCCACTCACAAAGCCTTTTGGTCCCCGTAGTAGGGATAATACCAATGAAAATCATACTTCAGTTGAAATAGTTCCACTATTTGAGAATCCTCTATATTTGCCAAGTGTCCAAACATTAATTGTCATTTTAATTCATTTATCCATCTGATGGAATATTCATTCATCTGTTCCTTTGTTCTTTTTATGAATCTTATATTCATTAATTCAACCTACAGGCCTAATGCCATATCTGTAGTTTTATGGGAGACTACAACCATATAAAGGAAATACCATAAACAGCATGCATGATTTGTCTGTTGCAACAAGTATAGGAGTCATTGGCGAACTAATTGGAAATGAAGATTTAGGGTCCAGAAAGAGAGTACAAAGGGTGGAATGTTTGCCTCAACTGCATGAGGCTGAGTTTAATTCTTCTGTTCTGTGTGATCCCAGAGGACCACCAGCATGTGCCCCTGTTGGAGCCCCGCACCTCTAGCTCAACAATGCTGCATTGATAAGCCTGTGCACTTAACTCTCAGACCCAGTATTGCCAGGGATGAATTACCAGTGGTGCAAGTGACTTTCAAGCCCACCAGCACCATGGGTAGGGGGAGAGCTTTTCCAAATGAAGATCTTTTTTTCTCATTGTAGGCTCTGACCTACAGATGAGTGGAAGAACGGTTTGAATGGAAGCATGCATTTTATAAGAGTTTTTAGAGCACCTGTCACAGCTGATCCCTGGCCCTCACCTTGGGAACCATGGGGCAGGTTTACAGAATGGAAATCATAGATCTCAAATGCAGTCCTGGGTATGCCTGCTGACAGCCACACATAGCTCCTTTGATCTCAGCTGCTGGTCAGCCTGGCACCTGCTCAGCCTCTCATGGCTACCCCGGCAATGGGGTTAGCAGTATGTCACATAGGTCTAAGCATGCTCTGTGTCTGTGTTCTGGGGGGGAGACAGTTAGGTCATGCTGCAGATGACTGCATGTTGATTCCCACCTCTGCTGCATCAAATCCAGTCAGCTTGAGCCTTCATGTGACCCTGCCTTTCTTGGGCATATCCCACTGACTTCCCTAAGGATTCCCACCTAACTCATACCCGAATATATCTCAGGAGCAAAGCTAGCAGGGATGAGAGTCATCGGAAGGGTTTGCGGACATCAGATTGCTGGACCACATCTTCCTAATCTTTGATTCAGGAGCTTGAGGTGGGCCCGAGAATGAGGTTCTTAACAAGCTTGAGGTGGGCCCGAGAATGAGGTTCTTAACAAGTCATCCTTGGTGCTGGTCCAGAATCTCTAGGCCACACATAAGTGGCACATGAACAAAGTAGATGTTAGCCTTAAGTTCTTTCGTTCCACATGCTTCCTTGATAAAGACCCGCCCAAGTGCAAATGACTATAGAGTCTGGACATGAAAAGTTATTTTCAACTGCAAAGGTGGCATTAATTTCAGAAGCAAGGAAACAGAAGCAAAATTGCAACACCCTCATAGCTTAAATTTACCTTCCAGTTTTCTAACACACAGACTCCACCTTCTACTGGGATGGGAATTATTTTATCATGTTTTGAGTAAATCCAATAGGCACAGGTCTCTTTTCTAACACCAAAACTGAATATGAAATCAGACTTGGAATTAAACTGTAATGGAATTTTCATAAGGTATGCCATTTTCTGAACCTTGTTCTTCTAGTTTTTTTTTTAAACCGTAATAAACCTGTATCTTGGCCCATTTCTAATGTCTAATTAACTTTATGTCCTAATTATAAAAGTAATAAATGCTCACTTAAAAACAACATAAAGTGACATAAAAGGTATATATTCACTTAAATATTTTACATATTGGAGAGAAATTTTCCCACATATATATAGGTAGTAGAGGTGTTTTTAAAGAGCATTAAAATATTCCCTGGAATGTAAAAGAAAGATTCTACCCTAAGGACTAAATGAAATTGAAAAAGATAGAACTTGCCCCCCAAAATATAGTTATATGTACTGTAGATAGAAAACAAGGTAAAGTTGTAGATGAAAATTGGCTTTTATTATTTAATCAAGCTCTACCACACAAAATGCAGAAATGGAAACATGAAGTGCAGTTTTCAAAAGAAAAGTTGCCCTAAGCCTTATAGAAATGCAAACAATTACATTTTATCTACCTACAAGTCCCAACTGAATTCATAAATGCACCGCCCCACATCAAATCTAGTTCTGGTGTTTTGTTAACGTGTAAATATTACATAGCTGCCTCTTTTTATTCAAAAGTTGTCTTTTCAACCCACCCTGTCTTCCCAATGAATAGCACATCTTTCTGCCAAACATACCCTCGGAAGCAAGAATTGAGCCATTATTTGAGGTTTAGACAAGAAAATACTTTTCCTTTCATTAACTAAGATAGACTTTCCTGTTTTTAACCTAAACAAACACTAGGATTTTTATGAGTTTCGACTTTGGCTGCATGGCAGAAACAGAGATTAAACTGGACAAAGTACTAAAATCAAAAAACACTACACTAGGTAACCACTCTTCTGAGATCCTACTTAAACCCATGGGAGAAGATCGTACTAATAGCACAGTTACTGGAAAACCTATTGCTGCCTCTTCCTCATCCTTCTCTTCCTCCTTCCCCTCTGCTCCCCTCTTCCTTCTTCTCCTCCTAATCTCCCTCCTCTTCCTCTTCCTCCTTCTCTTCCCTCTCTTCCTGGAGATGCTTGGGGGGTTATATGGGATGCAGGGATCAAAGCCTGTTCTTAACTTGCCACATGCAAGTCAAGCACTCTACTAACTCACTGTACTCTCTCCCTAGCTCCAGGCTAACTAATATAAAAATCTTAAACTTATCTTAGCCCCAGTGACTCATAAATTCTGGGGGTGAGACTCAGGTCACTGGTACTTTAGCAAACCCAACCAACCCATTCAGATCCTTACAGCATAAAATTTCAACCCTGAGCATTAGATTATTTAGCTACAAAAGAAAAGGCAGAGGGGCCAGAGATAAAGTACTGGGATAAGGCCTTTGCATTTGGCTGACTCTGGTTCTATCTCCATCACCATGTAGGGTTCCTGAGTACCACCTGGAGTAATTCCTGAGCATTGAACCAGAAGTAAGCACTGAGCTCTACAGAGTTTGGCACCAAAACAAACAAAAAAGGGGGAAAAGGGTATTTTCATTCACATATTATATTAGTTAAAAGCTCCTTGCATTGGGCATAGTATTCATTATTTAGCATGTGTATGCATAGGTCATTTAAGTCACAAGACAAAGAGGCACTATTATTTGTAATGTTCTTTAAAAAAAAAAAAACAGGCATTATGTTAAAGGGTTTTAAATATTTTGTTGACCCAAGAACATACTGATGATAAGTAATATATTTCAGATTTAAAATCTAAAACGTCTGGTTCTATGTTTGCCACTCAATGCCTCTTTTGCAGACCACAACACCCAAAAGGAGAGAGAGAACACAGGGGATTGCCCTGCCACAGAGACAGGGGGGATGGGGGGATGGGGGTGGGAGGGATATTATCCATGGTGGTGGAAAATGGGCACTGGTGGAGGGATGGGTATCTGATCATTGTATAATTGAAAACAAAGCACAAAAAATTGTAAATCTACAACTTTAAAAAAAAATAAAATAAAGGGAAAAAAAAAAGTCTGGTTCTGAGGCTGATTGTAACACCATAAAACTCTAAATATAATCCTCTGTGTGACCATTCATTTGGACACGAGTTACCTGATCTCCAAATTATTAAAACTGTTCATGGTAATTTAAATACATGACTCCTTGGAAAGTGACAAATAGGTTGCATTTTTCAATGAAGTTCAGTACGATTCCCAGTAAGACCTCTTTGCTATTTTGAGTATCTCGGTGTGTATAACAGGTAATTTGTGATCTATTTGTGAAGAGGAAGAAAAAAATCCAAGAATCTGGTGGAGTGATCTGTGATCCAGGTCATCTCCCCTTTGGCAGGATCAGCAATGCGAATTCTATATCTCAAGTCCCTTGCATTTTGCTCCTGTCTCTTAATGTTTTAACCAGCACTGTTTTGGTTACTGGACATGATCTTGGATCTTTGGCACATAAGCCGAAGCATAGATGCCCAGCAAAGCTCCTTGGAGTTCTGGTCACTGCTCCTTTCTATGCTGTAAGTGACAGAATGTGTGGACTCATGTCCTCTGAGGAGAAAGGCTGTTGCTGCTGTGAGGCATTCCTATTAAGAACATGAACCATAAGGGAGAGCCTTAAGCAATTAGGAGGCAGGAGTTTGGCTTGTTTAAAGGAAGACAGATTCTCCATAAAATAATTTCAGAGGACGAGATGGACTCTTTCCAGCCTCTTCCTGGCAAGATACAGGACGCTGGGGAAATCACCCTGTACCCTTAGGTCTGGGTTTCAACTTCTAGCCTGATGTTCACATTTTTATAAGTGGACTTGAATCGTCTCTTTTTTCCCCAGGTTTCTGTAGCACACACTGTAGTGGAACATTTCTGTCTTGGTACCTACTATTTTCTTCCCCGGGAATAAAGCCTTTGTGTGGACTTTCCTCTCAACATCATTTCCCCTTTTCTGTGACCTCATCCTTCATTCTCCTCCCAAGGAACCCAAGAGGCCCATCATTCCCTCCTCTTGAGCGCCTCATTAGTTGCTTCTGGCCCCTACTAGCCCATCTCTCCTGCTGTGCTCCTGATTTTTCGTCCCGGGTCACCTGAAGCTTTCAGTGAGCCAGTGGTTTTCTACTCGTGGGATACCCTGTGCTCAATCTGGAGAATTCCTTCCCAACAATTCACTCGCAAATACATCATTAAGGTAACGGAATAGTCTGGGCACGGTATCTCAGGAATGTAAAAGGATATGGACAAGGTTACTTTAACGCCAAACTGGGTTAAGGACCCAGAAATATGTCCATTCTTAGACCATAAGAAGATTCACTTTTCTCTTGTTTTGTTGTCCTATGAATCACCTTGAGTTTGAAAACATTAACAAGCTGCTCTTTTAAAATACTAGTTGATAGATTATAATCCAATCACTCTGAGCTTTTTCTTGTGTCTCAGAGACATGTGAAGCCTTTTTTAAAAGGGTTTTATCACGTGTATATTCAGTTTGTGCAGTACGGGGGTGAAGGGCAATTCCATGGCCATTCCGACACAATATCAAAAAGAAATTAAACCAAAGTGTATCTAGCAATATTTTTAAAACCTGACAGTTAGCTGTAAATCAAGACTTGCAGAACAGATCTCCTCTCCCTCCTCGGTAACCCCCATTCCTGAAGGTGACAGTTGTATGTGTCTCTTGCATATGGCAAAGCGGTAAACTGTTTGCTTGGGTATGTAACAGAAAAAGATGATTTCTTTGTTTTCTGTGATGGTAAAGCATCTTGGTAGTTTTCCCCAAAGGAGCACTATACATTTCAGTTTCTCACTTGGTGTGATGGACTGGAGCTATAGCACAGCGGGTAAGGTGTTTGCCTTGCATGCAGGTGACCCAGGTTCAATTCCTCTGCCCCTCTCAGAGAGCCCAGCAAGCTACCGAGAGTATCTTGCCTGCATAGCAAAGCCTGCAAGCTCCCCGTGACATATTCTATATACCAAAAACAGAACAGTAAGTCTCACAATTTGTTGTAAGACGTTACTGGTATCTGCTCGAACAAATCGATGAACAAGGGGAGGGCAGTGCTACAGACTTGGTGTGATATGTTATTGTTTGAGGAAAGAGGGAGAGGATTAAAGGAGATAAAATCACCATTACTCTCTATCTTAAAGAGCTAATACTTGTATTGAAGGGAAAAAATAAGGTGGAATAAGCTAGGAACATGGGAGGCGCTTCATGTTTAGCTTTCAATAAAATTAACACAAAATTCTTGCCAGCGCTCTCTGCTTTGTAAAAAAAATTGGCTTAAGACACCAAACATGTCAGGTGCTGGATGAAAAGCTCATCTTCATGTCTCCTGAAATGAGTGACTGGATTAAAGGCAGAAAGTGGGGGTTTGGGGTTTATTTTTAATTGTGCTTTTGTTTAATTTTGTTTTGGCCTAACCCCTGTAAGCCTTGGCAGTCAGTAACTTCTCTCCCACTTAATAGTGAAATAATTGTATCTATGTTTTCCTGCTGTTCTCCTCTTTTGGTCTGTGACTCATTTTGACTCGTATTTCCAGAGCCAGGATTGACAACTCCAATCTAGGAAGAAATGGTTGCTGCTGCAAATCCACGTGCTGATACTTCCTTTGGTCTTCTGGCAAACATCCGCTTATCCAGTGGGATAAAAGGAGCTCCAGTTTAGCCCCTGTTCAACGGCGGCTAATGCAAACAGATGGGATTTTGTTTTGAAATAAACAGCAGATTTATTAGGCCAAAAATTCACATATTAGAAGGAAGAACTGTGTTGACAGAAAGAGGATAGGAAGTGGACAGGATGCTAAGGAAATGTACTAAGGGAACTGCACTTTCATTGAAGCAAACGATGATCTGAGTTGCATGCTATACATCCATGCTAGATTTGGAGACTTCATTTTTGAGTCTCTCATTTTTCCTCTTCTCCATTTGGTGGAAACTGGATGGCAGGAGACTTTGTTTGGGAAGAACAGAGTCTTCCCCACTCTTTGTCTGATAAAGGCTCAGCTTGAGGGCAGAGCCTATGTTTAGGGTGCTCAGAGGATCTTCAGATCTAAATTTTAGGCAATGAAAAGCATAGTTTGGGGGGTATCATACAGGTCCAACCTAGAGTGCATCATAAGACCATATGAAATGGGACGCAACGCACTGGATAAAAATTTTTCAAGTACAAATTTAGGGACTTGTCCTTTGCTTAGAGTGTCCTGCTGGATTTCCTGCAGGATAACTGGCTTCACCACCATAGTCTGTCTTGGCTAGCTGGAAATAGATAAGAGCATGAGAGCAGAAAAATGTGTCTCTGGCAGCCAGGAGTCTTGGGTTGGGCTGCTTTTCCATTGTTTTCTAACAAGTGACTTGGAGCAAGTCTGTTGGCATTGCCAGCCTAAAATTGTTGGTTTGCCAAATGAAGATAATGACATCCTGTTGTACTTTTTGCTTGACTGACACCAAATGTCAACATGACAAGGAAATTTAAAGTCATCTAGAAACACTAAGGATTGTGATTTCTATCTGGTCTCATGTGTTATTTCTACCAGACAGTAAATGTCCCAGAGGGGAAATGTCTGCATTTTATTTTGTTTCTGTACTCCACAAGATGTGTCCAGCATAGGATCATCATTTATTCCACATCCAGTAATTACTTGTAAATCGGCCACCCAATAGATGCTCTGACTTTCATCTTCAATTTTCTTATTGTTCTTCTAATCTATGCAACATGGACATGGAAGGAGGAAAATTTCAAGACATTATTTGCTGAAATCATCAGGTTGATGTCAGAATTTCAGCCGCAGTCATGTCTTTCTTCCCACCTAAAACACAAACAATGACCACCAAAAATATCTCCTTTTTTCCTGAACAAAGTTGTATGACAACTCTAGGGGGTGTGGCTATAAAACATCAAACCACATTCCTGGGGCTTCTCGGGCATAGATTATGCTCTCAATGATTTCACTGGGGCACAATTACTTCTCCATTACACCCCACTCTTCCCTTTATAGTTCCCCTTCCCATAGTCCAGGATATTTTTACTGCTTATTTCATTTCAGTAGAATAATATGGTGTTTTTTGTTTTATTTTGGGGTCACACCCAGCAATGCTCAGTGGTTACTTCTGGGTCTGCACTCAAGAATTATTTCTGGTCCCCAAAGCTGTGCCGGTCTTCTTCCCCACCCAGGAACCAGGACTATTCGCCAAAGTAAATTATCATATTATCATAAATGAATATTTATAAATTTAAAAATAATGAGTATTATGGCAGAGCCTGGCAAGCTCCCCGTGATGTATTCGATATGCCAAACACAGTAACAACAAAGTCTCCAATGGAGACGTTACTGGGCCCGCTTGAGCAAATCGATGATCAATGGGAGGGCCTTTACCTTTACCTTACCTTTATTGTAGTCAATAAAATTTAAAAAAAAGAATTATTCCTGACGGTGCTTGGGGGACCATATGGGATACCTAGGATCAAATCCGGGTTGGCCACATTTAAGGTGCCGCCTGCCTGCAGGTACTCTCTTACTTCCCCTAGAATAATGGTTTAAAAAAGACTTGTAAAAATTGCTAATTGATTGTGTCATATTTTGTGGATGCCAATCTTCCAGACTCTTACTCACAGCCTCTCTTTGGCATCTTAGAGCTGATGTTGCTAACTTCTTGAGCTCTGCCCCAGCCCCTCCTGCCCAGGCACCAGGCTCAGTGATCAGAAAACTTACGGGAGAGCTCAGTGCCAACAAAGGATGCAACTCAATTAGCTGAAATCTTCACAGTTTTACAGCCTAAATGAAGAGCAGCAAATCCCAGGCGTCCCTCACCGGGAATCAGGACGTGCACAAGCCATGGAGGCAACGAAGATATACAGGGTCATTTTTTGATTACTGTTTAGTATGGGGCACAAATGGCTTTGAGGAAATGGAGCCCCAGAGAACACTTCCTGTGAATGGGATGATCCGATGCCCTGAGTGGTGGCACCGGAGCTCACAGGGCAGCAAGCCTGTTTCCCAATATTGCCAAAACAGATCGTGGCCCAGGATTGACAGGACTCCCTCGTTTCCTGTAGAAGAGGGTATTTTTCAGAATATGTTTAGGTTATTTTTCAACATGCTAGCAAATGCTATTTTTCCCTCTTGCAGAGTGTTCAGAACTAAGCTATGCACAAATTGCGTGGATATGTACAGATTAGGTAGTGTGTGACTTAGATCACCTGGGAAAAAGGTCAAGGAAAATTGTAAATGAAGGTATGCACACTCGCTCCCACTCTCTTTTCCTTCTCTCTCTCTCTCTCTCTCTCTCTCTCTCTCTCTCTCTCTCTCTCTCTCCCCCCCCATCTCCCTATCATCTCTCTCCATCTTTACTCTCCTTCCCCATCTTTACTCTCTGTTTCCCCATCTCCCTCTCCTCTGTATTTTCACCTCCCTCTCTTCTCTCTTCCTCTCTCTACTGTCTCTCCTCTCTCCTCTGTCTCTACCTCTCTTGCTCCCCCATGTCTCTTCTCTCTCACTATCTCTGTTCTCTCACTTTCTCCCCTGTTTCCCCAATAAATTATGAGTTCACTGATAATGGGAAATGTGATTGTTTTCATTAGCAATGATTTGAATTATCACCCTCCACCTCTCTAAATCTAGTGTAGCACATAAGAAAGATGTCTTGTATAAGTTGGATGATGAGTGAATGGTCATGAATGTGTGGGACTAAGTTCTCCAGGAGAACTTAGGACCAAGTTCTCCAGTTGAAGAAAAGGCTTGATCCTTATAGTAGAATCAGTAGCACACATCTGGTGAGATGGGGCATGGTCATTATTCCTTCTCTTTGTAACAGTTCATAGAGATATTATCCATATCCATAACATGCATCCATCATAATAGAACATTTTATTGATGTTCAGAGTTGCACAACCATAACCTAATTTTATAATATTTTTCTCCTTCCCCAAAGAAACCCTGTATCCACATTACCAATCACTCTCTGTTTTCCTCTCTTCAACCTCAGCTGCAGACAACCACTAATCTGCTTTCAACCATTATAGATCTGTCCCTTCTGGACAGCTCATACCCGTGGAACCATGCAATCCATGGTCCTTTGAGATGGGTTTCTTTTACTTATCACATTTACAAGATCTATCCAAGTTATAGCACATAGGAGTACTTCATTTTATTTTTATAGCCCCCAAATATCCTATGAAATGTATGTGTGGCATTTTTATCGATTCCATTCATCAGTTAATGAATATTTTTTTCTGGTGTTTTACACTTATGATTAATGTTCCTGTAAGAAAGTACACATGAGTTTTTGTGTAATGTACGTTTTCATTTATCTAGGGCATATAGCTAAAGATGGAATTACTAGGTAAAATATGACTCTACATTTAACATTTTGAGAGATTACCAAACTCTTTTCTAAAGTGATGGTACTCTTTTTTATATTTCAGTGAACAACATATGGACATTTCAATTCCTTTACATTCTTGCTAACTTGAATGACATGTTTATCTTTTTTATTATAGTCACTCTAGTGGATATGAAATGGCATCTTATTATGGTTTTGATTTTTCATTTCCTTAATGATCGATGATGCTGAGCATGTTTTCATGTGCCTATTAGTCATTTTTAGTTTTTGAAGAAATATCTGTTCAACTATTTTTTACATTTGTTTCTTGGGTCATTTGTTCTCTTGTTGAGTTTAAATATTTCTTTATGTATTCTAGAAGCAAGTCTCTTACCAGATACATACTTTTCAAATATTTCCTTTCAATCTGTGGGTTGGCTACTCACTTTCTTGATGCTATTGTTTTTAATATAATAGTGTTCAGTTTTGATGTAGGATGCTTGTATTTTTTTTCCAGTTTTTATTGCTCTGTTTTTAGTATTATACGTAAGAAGCCAAGGTTACTTGGTTTCATGCGGATCCCAAGGTTATCAATATTTCCTTTATGTTTTCTTCTAATAATTATGTGCTTTAATCTCTTACATTGTAGATTAACTTTTGTGTATGCTGTGAAGCTAATGATATTGATTTATCAAGACCACCCACTTGAGGGGGTATCTGCTGGGTTCTGCTACCTAATGTTGTGTGCACAATAATTTACATTAAATTTAGTAAATTTTGCAAACTCCCAGATGTACCCTGGCGGGAACTGTTCTTTAGCATCCAGCTCTCATTTGCAATGCTCTCTTCATCCTCGGTCTGGATTTTATGAGCCGTGTGATGATGAAACATAGCCTTTGTACAGTGAAGCAAAACCACTGTGAGCAACTCACAAGGAGAGCTCAGAAAAGGAAGGAGCACAGTAGGCCCCACTCCGTGGGACAGGGTATCCTGCCTGAACACTAGAAGGGACTCCCAAAGGTAGAGGAGACTGAGCATTTTCTGTTTGAGGTGTTTTGTTTGTGTGCTTTAGGGCCACACCCAGCAGGTCTTATTCCTGGCTCTGCATTCAGGGCATCACTCCTTACAGAGCTCCTTACATAGGGGGTGCTGGGAATCAAACCCAGGTCAGTACCTTATCTGCTGTACTTTCTCTCTGCCCTTGAGACTGAACCTTCTCCAAGTGAAGTCTGAGGATTGTCCTAAAGAAGTCCATTAAAACCTTAAATGGAAATGCAGGATCTAAGGTGCAGAGACTTTAGACTTCCTTTGTTTGGATGGACTCCTCCATGGGCGCTTAACTCACGCCATCTACATTGATGTTGGCATATACTCAGAGGTGGGACAGAGACTCAAAAGTGACCCCAAGGGTTGCTCGGACATCCCTCTGCCGCTCAGCTCAGGATTCACCTTTTGTTAGCTTGTGATTCCAGAAACCAGGGAGCCTTTTATAATGAAGTTCAATAAAAGCAAGTATCGAGATGATAAGGCACACCCAACCCTGAAATTCCTCTCAAAGGAACAAACAAACTCAGGACTGTCAATAAAATGAAAAGAGAACACATTTTATAATGAGAGAAAAATACCCTGCCAGTGGGAAAGAAATAGAATCTCCCTTCAGTCCCTGTAGAGATCCATAGATCAAATTTCCTATGTTATCCAGCCTGTGGATTTGATCCAGGGCTTCAAAGATTTGAAAATACTCATTCCTCTTTCTGTGGCATAGTTATAACTCACCCTATAAAGATAGATGAATTCTCCGGATAGGTACAGATATGGATGAAGGCAGAATGAAGATGGAAGGTGTGTTTTTGAAGTGATTACACCTGCAAGACCTCAAAAGCACTAGATTCACAGTGACCCAGCCAGAATCCACGAGAATTGGACCTTTGGTTGTTGGAGGTGATACCTGAAAACCCATGTTACATATTTTCATGGTCTTCTAATCCAATTCCCTCTACTCCCATAAACTTGACTATTAATTAGGTAAGAGGGACTCACACATGGGGTTCCAACTACATAGAATTTCTATTACATTTAGTCAGACAGTATCAGACTATACTATATTCAACGTATAACTATATTCAACATATAACTGGCAACTTTTTTTTTCAATTTTCAGAATTAAAATTTATTTCTTTTAATTGTGCAGGTGGTGACACTTATGTAAATAAAGTCAAACATGGAATTCAACAACGTTATAAATTAATGGTAAATTGCTGAAAAATTCTTTTTCAAAACTGTGTTTTTACAGGTATATAATTTTCTAATTAATATGACTAATTCTGTACTAACATATCTTTAGATTTATTGAAATTGATAAACCATACAAATGTAACTTTAGTACGAGTAAAGAAAACTAAAGAAAAGGGAAGAATTTGAATAGGCCTTTAAAAGTAAAAATAAGTGTGTTCTTTCCTAAAAAAGGGAATTTTGGTTTTATGTTAGATAATATTATAATTAGATATAGTATAGATACTGCCTAAGTGTCTGCATTAGTAAATAAAAAAAATAAAATAAAAATAAAGACCCTCCCGTTGATCGTCGATTTGCTCGAGCGGGCCCAGTAACGTCTCCATTGGAGACTTTGTTGTTACTGTGTCTGGCATATCGAATACTCTCGGTAGCTTGCTGGGCTCTCTGAGAGGGGCGGAGGAATCGAACTCGGGTCGGCCATGTTGGCCGCGTGCAAGGCAGACGCCCTACCCGCTGTACTATGCATTAGTAAATAAAGGATAGTAAATATAGCTTATGGGTATTTTAAAAAAACCTGATTGGATAAATAACTTGTGGGGACCGAGAGAAACAGTATAGTATAGGGCACTTGTCTTGTACTTGGTCAAGCCTAAATGACAACTTTTTATCTGGAGGAGGAAAGCAAGGTGGTAGTGGTGGTGACAGAGAAACTTATAGGATATTGAGTACTACTCCACCTTTTTTGTTAACAGTGAATAAAATCAACAGGAAACAATGCATGTCTCTGCAGTATTCGATAGAAGGTAGAACACACCCAAATTAATGTTCTTGAGGCAATCTAATAGTGGGATACACTCAGATTCTCTTCCATTTTTTTTCCCACCAGTCTTTCAAATCCATTTGAACCATCATCACGATCACGATCATCCTGTTGTTCGCTGATTGTCTCGAGCAGGCACCAGTAACGTCTCCTTCTACCTAGCCCTGAGATTTTAAAAGAGCCATTTCAAATGCTATTTCAGGATTAGGAGGATGAGACCCATCATTGTTACTGGTATTTGGCATATTGAGTATGACATGGGAAGTTTGCCAGACTCTGCCGTGCGGGCAGGATACTTTTGGTAGCCTGCCAGGTTCTCCAAAGGAAAGATAATAAGATTTTGCATTTGCGGCCGCGCACTTCTGGGAGCTGGGTTTTATAGTCTCTGCGTCTTGGCCATTGATGGGACCAACCTGGTGCTATCGGCAGCTGGTGGGTGTCACACCTACTGGAAGATGGGGGGGGTCTGGGTGGAGAAGGCCCAGTCCCAATCCAAGTAGGCTTGTGAACCATCATAGTACAGGGAAATTAAGATCAGGGTTTTGTTTTGTGGTCTCTTTGATGTCACCTTCTTTAAATATTCACTTTCTGATAAAAGAGATTGGCTCATCTGAGTTCTTGTACTTTCTTATTTAAAAGAGAATCATTTCTTAAGGCTTTGTAGATTTAAAAAAAAATAAGGGTATGTTTGCTAATATTAGGACCCAGGATACTCACAAAATTCAATAGTATCTTTTTTAGTTCTTTAGTTCTTGCAAGTCCTTCTCATTTAGATAGAGGCCAAGGGTGAAATCCTAATATATATCTTAGAGGCTAACTGTGGACATTGGAATGATGCAGCAGTGGATAGAAGAGCTTTTGAAAGCCAAATATCTAAGGTGTTTGGCTTGCATATATATACTCTAACTGCAGGCCCTCACAGGTAGCACTGAGGTAATGCAGACTATTCCAGAGAATCAGTAAAATAAGAATAGGTTGAGAACCTAGGCTTTGAAGAGTTTCTAGAGAGTGTTACCCCTTTGTATAACATTGGATTACTCCTCCCGAAGTGTGCAGTGAGGTTCCATGCAGACTGAGTTATCATTAAAGGTTGCTAGAGAGCATTTCTGCCCATTAACTCCCTGAATTCTTTGCTTCACATGGAAGCTAAGCTTCTATTTCTTCATTTTTCATTGTCCCATCTTCCTTTTTCTCTTTCCCATCTTCCTTCTTCCTGCCTAAGCATACAAAACCATGCATTCACTTGGCATCCAGATATGTCAGAGGAAGGAAAAAAAATCTAGAGGATTTGAAAGCCAGAGAGAATAAAAATGTGAAATATTTCAGATAACAACCCCGATGGTGGCTTTTGCTATAACCTAAACAGCCTCAACTGCCTTTATACTCCTTGTATTTTAGGGAATGCACTCTTGTAGAAAATGTTTAGCTCTTAGAGGCCAAACAGACTTTGAGAAGAGTCCCTCTAGCATAGTAGTTTTGGTAGGCTGAAGGCCCAAGCATTGTGAGTGCCAAGGAGGAACCTCCAGACACTCAGTGCTGTGTTTCAGGCATCCCGAGTGAGAGCAGAGGCTCCACGCAGGACCCTTCAGACCTCAGTGTGGTTGGCAGTGTCCTAGGAGCAGTCAGCACAGTGCCAGCCAGCCCAGGAGATGCTGGCACACATATGAACAGCAGACCATAGAGATCAACATCAGGGCCAGTGGTCACAAGACTGAGAGCAGATCCCATCAGAAAACAGAGTCGGTAGAGAGACCAACTAAGTGCCGAGTATTGAGCAGAGCTGTTGGAGAAACGGTACACCCAACACAAGATTTGTGATTTTGTGTGCATGTGTCTGTGTGTGTGTGCATGTGTGTATGTGTGTGTGTGAGAGAGAGAGAAAGAGAGACAAAGACAGAGACAGGGAGACAGAGACAGAGACAAAGAAAAAGAGAAAAACAGAAAGAGAGAGAGAGAGAGAGAGAGAGAGAGGTGGAGGTGTTTTGACCACACCTGTTAGTACTCAAGGATTACTCCTGGCCCCGTGCTCAGGGATCACACTTTGAGATCACTTCTAGCGAGGCTCCGAAGATCATATGGAATGCTGGGGAACCAATTCAGTAAGGTCACATGCAAGGCAAGTTCCCTACTTGCTCTACGATCTCTCTGGCCCATGAATTTGTGATTAATAACAAAACAGGGAAGCAGTACCAGCTTTGACAGAAATGCTTTGAGAGTACCTGTTTGAGGTCTACAGAAGCCAGCATCAGGACACAGCCTCTGCAAGAAGGATTTAGTAGACTCTAGTGACCTGAGATCACACACATAATTAAAACTCAGACAGACCAACATGTTCTTAGCCCCTATTATGTTCAGTCCCTCTGTGAAGAGGACGTTTACCTTTAGAAAGCTGGGTGACATGTTTACAATCTCTTTTCTTTTTCATAGAATGAATGTAGCCAGACATCTGCAACATTATCTACCTTACTACATATTTATAGACTGTAGTATCCTGGCACCTGAATAGTACTCAGTATGTGATAAGGGCTCATTAACTACTTGCAGGCTGACTGACTAAATGAAATCACAAAGCAATGTGCTACATGAAATGCAGAAGAACATTGTCTATTGAAAAAATAAAAGGTAAAGGTAAAGGTAAAGGCCCTCCCGTTGATCGTCGATTTGCTCGAGCGGGCCCAGTAACGTCTCCATTGGAGACTTTGTTGTTACTGTGTCTGGCATATCGAATACTCTCGGTAGCTTGCCGGGCTCTCCGAGAGGGGCGGAGGAATCGAACTCGGGTCGGCCATGTTGGCCGCTTGTAAGGCGAACGCCCTACCCGCTGTGCTATCGCTGAAAAAACAAAAAAAATGAAAATAAAGGAAAGTTATGGGGAAGGTTTTCTGAAGATATAATAAGTAAATTTAAAAAATTAAAAATAATTGGCGGGGGAATAGCGATCAAAAGGCACATTTCATGAAGAGGGGACAATATTTACAAAGCTACAAATTTTACTAGTTCCTGGATCAGTCCCCTAATACCTTCCTGCTTGAGGAATCAGGGGTCACTAATAACCTCTGAAGTAATGGCAACCCACCCGAGTGCTCAGGTAACTGTGGATGGGGTCACAGTTCACAGAGATGAAGGAAGCTCTGGCTATCTACCCAAGGACTGGATTGCTGATCCTAAGGACTGGATTTAATTCTTCCTGGTCCTTGGGAGAACCCACATTCAGAAAGAGCGATTTTCCTTTCTGCAGCCCATTGAAAGCTGGGTTGGGAGAGAGGAAGACCAAATTGCCCAGCTTCTAGGCCTGAGGTGCTGCGTTTTCATAAACTCCTCTTGATCATCAAGGCTTGTATGTGCCTTTCCAAATTCTAGAGGCAATTATGCTACACTGACTTTCCAAAGAGACTTTTCTCCTTCAAAACACTGTGAGGTATCCATCATTGTCTCCCAGGCAGCACAGTGATTGATGTGGTCAGGCCCGTGGCATACAGGATTATTAGTGCAGGCAGTCCTTCTCACCTTCCTGGACGGCACCAGACTTTCCCTTCTTGTCCTGGGAAACATGGGTTAATACCCATCAGCTCCTTCTCCCAAGTACAGCTGTTACTTCCAACGAGGGCAAAACTGTGTTCAATGGATTTTATGATATCTCACTTTTCTATTGTACCCACAAAGACTCATTCTACACAGATACCCATGAAGAATCCTGAAGCTCTCGCTGTAGGTCATTTGTCCTAAGAGCGTTTACAGTTGACTGAGGAAGAACCCTGGGTTCTTACTATGTCCTTGTCATGGGCATCCTTGTCATTCTCTGTGCCCTGTCCTGCTCTTTTCTTTAGCACTTTCTTTAATATCTAGGTCTCTAGATTGTGTGTGTGTGTGTGTGTGTGTGTGTGTGTGTGTGTGTATTTCTAAGTTAAATCACGATCATGACCATCCTGTTATTCGTCGATTGCCTCGAGCAGGCCCCAGTAACGTCTCCTTCATCCTAGCCCTGAGATTTTTTTTTTTTAAAGTGCCATAATTCAAGGCTCTTTCAGAGTTAGGAGAATGAGACCCATCACTGTTACTGGTATTTGGCATATTGGGTACACCACGGGGAGTCTGCCAGACTCTGCCGTGTGGGCAGGTTACATTCAGTAGCCTGCCAGTTAAATAGTTAAAATTGTTCTAAGTTAAATACCTGTTAGAAAATCCCTAAAGTGGATAAAAATCTTCAGGGACAAAAGGGAGGACCAGTGACCCTAGAGTTCCTCTGCAGGGTTTCTCCCAGGCAGGAGGATTCCAGGCTCACCAACAGGTTAGAGAGCCAGGACATGCACCAGAGCTGGCATGAACCCTCGCCTCCCTTCCTCCCTGTGGCCTGCTGCAGAGTTTTGATCAGGTTGCAAGTGCCAGAAGCAGGCTCCTTGGGCATGTCAGAAGGCACAGCTGTGCAACCTGAAGTTGAAAGCAGGAAGGAATTCACCATTCCACTGTGAGATAGTAGATGGCCAAGGCAGGACTGTGTGTGTCGGGGAGGAGGGCAGGGAGGGGCAGGGCACAGGGGGGGCAGCCAAGGTTGCTCAGTGCATTTCACTCTCCTCTGCTTCTCATTTCATTGGCCACCGGCCTCCCTGGTGTCATTCTCTCTGTGCCCTCGGTCAAGTGCAAAAGAACCCAGTGAGTGATTGGTGTCCCTTTCTTGCTTGTTTGGCTTCTCTTAATAGAGTCCACACTATTTTTACTGCTAACCATAATTATGGGAAATAGGTTTTAAATGATCTCCCTAAATGATCAGTGTTGATTTAAGGGAGGGAAAGCCTGGCTTTGTGCCTCCCCCTGAGATGTGCTCAGGGCCTCTAGCCAGTGCAGCTCCAACCTCATTTGTGCATTTGCAGGGTAGCTGAATTCAAGGCTGAATTTTCAGGCTTCCCATGCAACCTGGATCTCAGAAAAGAGAATCTCACTCATACCATTCCAAAGGCGATCTCTGTGCTCCTCCAACTTTTATTTTAAAAAAAAGAGAGCGAGCTTCGGCTTTTTATAAGACATTCTTTACCTTCGGCTCTCCTGTCTCTCAGCTTCCTTCTTCCTTTTCCCAGAGCGTATGTCTATTTATACCTCTGCATTTTGGCATGAAGGTGTACTCGGAAGGAGTGTAACCCAGATAAGAACTATTGGCTGCAGATTATTCAATTACAACTCCTCTTATTTCTCTACGGATTACTTAGGACTCTTTCTTGGCAGCTGTTTGGGTTTTGTGCACAATCATTGCAGGCATGGGGGTTAAATGGCAACGCATTAAGATTTTTTAATAAAAATAGAAATGAAAGACAATCCCGATAGCTTCATTTCCAAAAGAGGGTAGAGGGGTGAAATTTTAATAGCCAAGGAAAGTTTGGTAATCAGAAAACTAATGGCCTGAGGGTAGGTGAAGCTCTGATCCCAGATCCCCAGAAAATAATAAAATAGCTTCTGAGTCTAGAAGGATGCCCAGGAATGAAGTAGAAGGTACCAAGAAGATCATCCCTTTTCTGATGTTAAAAAAATATATTGTTTCTCTAAGTTAATGAGTTGCTTTCACAATTCCTACTGGGCAATGTGGAAGTGAAATAGTAGAGAAAAAGTGAAGTTGGTAAACTTGTCTGCAAAATTAGATTCGCAAATACTTTTCGTCTGGTAAGGCTCCTGTTCCTGGTATTGGGTCTGAGACAAAAAATAAAAGAAGTACTTCCTGCCTCGCCACATTAACACCTTCTCTCTGCCACCACTCTTGTCTCTACACTTTGCCAATTAACTGATTCTCCATGTGTCTGCCCCGCTTTGAATTTCCCTGAGTTGTCTTCCCCTGCAAGATTAGACCTCTGCAAAAGCTATATGAAAATTAAAGAGATCAACAGTCCCACTGCTGGTAGGAAATAAAAATGAGCTGGTGGGGGGAAAATGAGCTTATACACAGCGTGAAAAAGTCGGGGTTGATAAAAATTTAATAAAGCTGAATAAAATGGGTTAAGACCAGAATGCTGAAGAAATCTCCATAAATGTGAAGTCTTGCATACAGGTCAAAAATCAATGATACCAGTCAAAGATGGAGTGGAAAGCCTTCATTAGCAGGAGGGGGAGCGGGCGGGACCATGTTAGTTGGTGTGAAATATAATCTTGGTTATCAGTATGATGTCTTCTGGGAGATCAAATTGTGTTTGGAACAAGGGGGATAGAAATCCCACAGCCAGCCTGCATCTAGCATACTTGGTACCTATTGCAAGCTTCACACCCTCAGGAGGGAGACAGAGAAGCTGCAGGAGGGAGAATTTCCAAAGAAGGATTTTGACCTGATAATGATAAGACCTGATAACAAAGAGGAGGTGAGACACCCTCAAGACTTCCCTTTTTAGTCAGTCATCTGACAAATCAACAGAGTAGCTCTTCCCTAAACAGTACCGCCAAGGCCAGGGGACCCTCTCCACTTTCCAACACTCTTTTAAACCAGTCCATCCTTCCACCCCCATAGGCTGGGGGCTTAGCAGTCAAGATTTCATTTCCCTATTCCTCCCAGACAAATGGATTCCTATCTTCCAGCCTCAGTTGGTTCTTCCCACAGGGAAAGGAGACCCAATGAACCAGTTTCTTTTGTGTTTTGCATATGCCGCTTTGTTTGAAGCTGGCAAAGAATTCTCTCCTATGCATTGGCCAAGAATTCATTAGCCCTGGCCTCCACCCACCCTGCAGTCCTGCAGTATTTCCCTCGGACAATGGCAGAAGGCTGGGCCTTGTAGTGCTGTGGAGGTGACTGGGCGGGCAGGAAGGACGCAGAAGCGTGTGGGAGCTTTTCAATTATTGATGCAGTTTAATCCCATTGAAAAAGCACATGCCCCAAAGAACACCCCTAGGTCCTCTGCGAACCAAGCTGGCAGAAAGTAATATGGGAAGAAGGAGAACGAGGGCTGGGCTGGAGGGAGCTTGTCTGACCTTCCCAGGGACCCTGGGTATTAAAACAGACCGTTTGCTTAGCTAATAATAACCATGCTCCCGACTTGTCATCTTCAAAGAACTTTAATTAATCCTCATAACACCCTGGTGGGCTGCAGGAGGTAAGTGTTATTATCTCCATTCCATGGGAGGCATAGTGCAGGCACAAACAGAGCCGGGACATGGTGAGTTAGAGACAGCCAGTGGAAAGTTAAATTTAGCACTCGGAGATATCTTAGGCCGCATATCCTAAGTCCCTTGGTTAGGTATCTGGGGCAGGGCATGTGGGGCCACTGGGAAAAGCTCTGGAGGGGGCAGAGGAGAGTTCAGCCCGATGCCTGAATGGAACACCCTAAGAGACAAGGGTGACAGAAGGATGTGATTAGAGAAGATACATTGATCCCAGAGAGTTCCATAGTGCTCCGACCGAACCCTTGACTCCCACAAGCAGAAGAGCAGGGGTCCTGGGAGGGTTTGTAGGAAGTGGGGAGAAGAGAAGCAGCCTGGAGAAGGGAGTCAGTCACTTCCCTGCCCACCCACCTCTTCACCTAGTAAAGTGTCTGGGGAAATCTAGAACTGATGGGGATTGGTCAGGAGCTTCTACACATTACAGCCATAAGTCTCACCAGCCCCTGGAAGAAAGCAAAGTACACATCCCAACAGGGATAGGCAGACCCTTTCCTCGAAATGGGAAAATGCACCCTGAAGCAATCATGCCCACATCTCAGGCAGACGCAGGCCAAAGAGACCAGGAGGTAAAAGAAAAGAAATTCACAGTTCAGAGGGAGTTACTGGTAGAGACCTGCCTTTGCCTCTACCAAATTAGCTTGTGTAGAGTTTAGCCAAATTGCCCCCTCCTCCTCCACCAACCACCACCATTGCTATGATGGTTGTCAGTGGTCTGAGCTAAGCGTTGTGATTTAGGTGGACCCCACAGGTGACTTATGTAAAGCAGGAAGGAGAGGGACGGTCACTTTTTCCCGATCCGCCTCTGCCACCTGGGACCCAGGATTACTGGGTTCTTGTCTTGTCTCGCAGAAAAGAATTTCAGAAGCTGACGAGCAATGAAGTAAAACATTTTATTTGGAGGTATTTAGGAAGGGGGAGAGAAAGAGAGAGTGGGAGAGAGTGGAGAGTAACGTGTTCAACAGAGAACCTGGACTTCTCCCAAGGATGGAGAGAGCCTCTACACACATCCCAGCATTAGCTATGGAAGCATGAAAGTACACACCGCAAGAGGAGAGATGGGGGTGACACATGCGCTCAGGAACCCCATGTGCTTGGCTACATGGGTACAAGCAGCACATGGACTCCGGTAGCATATGCACGCCCCTCCTTTGTTCGAGGTGGCTTTTATAGGGTTTTTCCAACCTGCCCCATGTGGGGCTATTACCTAGGTAAAAGTCTGTTGCTAGGGAGGTTGCCAGGGAGAGTTAAGTTGGGAGTAGTCTATAGTCTTCTTTGAAATTCCTTTCCTAGGCTTTTGTTTCTGCTGGAACTGTCAGAAAGGGTTCCAGCCTGCTCTGGGTCTGTTGCTGACCAGGTAAAATTCACTGCCATTGCCTTGGGAAGTTTGAGGTTTATTCTATACCTACCTGCCCAAGTCTGGCACGGATATTCTTAGCATGGCCTTTGTTCCAGCAGAAGAGCCTCACCTCCCAGGAGTCCCAGCTCTGCCCCAGGCCTGAAATTTTGCATCTCAATGGACTTCTGGGCTGGGCTTAGGATGGGTTCTCTGTCTCAAAAGCCTTCATGCCTTTGGGTTGTCTTTACCCTGCAGAGAGTGGTTTTTCTCCCAATATACATTTCCAGGGCTGAGAGAGACTGACCCCTCTGTTTTGTTCCAAGGAGCATACACAATTATTCATCTCAGACACAATGAGCTCCTAGGACAAAAGAAAACAAAATGTTCTCATAGGTTCAGATTCCTACTTTCTGTGTTAACTTGGACCAGGAGAGTCACCCTCCCCCCCCCCCCAAAAAAAAGGCAGCCTGGGGCAGTGTCATCTCTGATTATTAGCGGGTGTCTGTATGAGTGGATAAGTGACTGAAGATCAGTGTGGACCAATCTACTTTTCAGTGACCAATTTCATCATGATCAACTTGACTGCCTTAAAATTTTAGCCTATGGGGTCTAAGATGTTTGTTAGATGGTAAGGTAAAGGTAAAGGCCCTCCCGTTGATCATCGATTTGCTCGAGCGGGCCCAGTAACGTCTCCATTGGAGACTTTGTTGTTACTGTGTCTGGCATATCGAATACTCTCGGTAGCTTGCCGGGCTCTGCAGTTTTCCAAATTCTTTTTTAAAAAATTGGAGTTTGTATTGATAATATTCTAAAGTTTTTAAGTATAGACTGTTATAATTCAGCCATCTGTATATATTCCAATACATATACCAGCAAAGGCTGACTGTCATCTGTTACCACACATTGGCCCCTTCTATCCAAATCACCCACCCACCATCCACTCTTTCCCCTTCCCATAACTACCATTTTTTTCTTATAATCTAAGAGTTTGGTTTTGGATTATTTAGTTTGCTTTTACTTTTTCTTCCATATATACGTAACATCCTATTTATGTAGTTTTCTCTAATTTTAACTAGTATATTATCTTCAAGGTTCATCCATGGAATTGCAGATGGAAAGTAGGGGAACACAAGTGAAAACAAGGAAATATTACCTTGCACCTGTAAGAATGATTCATACGGCATCATCAAGACAGAAGATAATAGTGAGAATGTGGAGAAAAGTGAATGCTTGGGGCCTGAAGGGATAGTACAGTGGTCGGTGTGGCTCACATGCAGCTGACCTGGGTTCTATCCCCATAACCCCATGCTTGCTAGGGCGATTCCTGAGTTCAGAGCCAGGAATAAGTCCTGAACACTACTGGGTCCAGTCCAAAAGCCCCCCCCCCCCACCCCCCCCCCCCCAAAGAGAGAGAAGAATGCTTCCTGTTACTGGGAATATAATCTGGTAAAGGCACTTCAAAAATATTAGAGTCCTACAAAAATTAAAATTGAAATGCAGTATATGAGCCACCTACTCTGCTACTAGATTTCTTCCTTCCTTCCTTCCTTCCTTCCCCTCTCCCCTCCCCCCTCGCCCTCGCCCCTCCCCCTCCCCCTCCCCCTCTCCCTCCCCCTCCCCCTCCCCCTCTCCCTCTCCCTCTCCCTCTCCCTCTCTTTCTTCCTCTCCCTCTTCCTTTCCTTTCTCTTTTTTTCCCTTGCTGTTTGGGGGCCACACCCAGCAAGGGCAAGCACATTTACTGCTGGTTTTGTGCTCAGAGATTACTTTCAGCAGTGCACAGAGAATCATATATGATGCCAGATATTAAATCCAGGTCAGCTGCATGCAAAGGAGAGACATCTTACGTGCTATACTATCTATCTGACCCGGCACCTTATTTTAAATAGTCAAGATTTGGAGAGAATCTAAGCTCTTACTGAGAGGTAAATATATAAAGATGTTGCATTAAATATACATTGTGAATACTATTGAGTCATAAAAATTAAATGGGGCTCTCTTCTTTTTTTCTTTTTTTATTAGTGAAACACCATGAGGTACAGTTATAGGCTTACAAATTTTGTGCTTGGGTTTCAGTTATACAATGATCAAGTGCCCATCCCTCCACCAGTGCCTGTCATCCATCACCATGGGTCCCAGCATCCCCCCCCACCCCCCCATCCCCCCGTCCCATCCTGCCTCTGTGCAGGGTATTCCCCCTTGTTCTCTCTCTCTTCTTTTGGGTACTGTGTTTTGCAAGAGAGGCATTGAGTGGCAATCATGTTTGGTCTATAGACTACTTTTAGCATGCTTCTCCCACCCTGGGAGGGTCCTCACGACACCCTTCATTTGGTGCTCTCTTCTCTATCTAAGCTTCATTTTCACCTAGAACGTGTGGCTGGCCTTCCATTCATGGAGCAAAATTCCTGGTATTAATCTCAGCCATTCCTGGGTGTTAGTCTCCCTTTTTGTTGCTTTATGTTCCCCAGATGAATGCAATCTTTCTGTGTCTATCCCGCTCTTTCTGAATCATTTCGCTTAACATGATACTTTCCATGTAGTACCACTTGTATGTAAATTTCGTAACTTCATCTTTTCTAACAGCTACATAGTACTCCATTGTGTAAATGTACCAAAGTTTCTTTAACCAGTCATCTGTTCTTGGGCACTCAGGATTTTTCCAGATTCTGGCTATTGTAAAGAGTGCTGCAATGAACAAACAATTGCAGATGTCACTTTGACTATGCCTTTTTGCCTCTCTGGGATATATTCCCAGGAGTGCTATAGCTGGGTCAAATGGCAGATCAAATTCTAATTTTTTGAGAGTCGTCCATACTGTTTTCCAAAAGGGTTGGACCAGCCGGCATTCCCACCAGCAGTGAAGGAGGGTCCCTTTCTCGCCACATCTGCGCCAGCATTGGTTGCTTTTATTCTTATAGATGTGGGCCAGTCTCTGTGGTGTGAAATGATATCTCACTGTGGTTTTGATCTGCATCTCTCTGATGATTAGTGATGTAGAGCATTTTCTCATGTGCCTGTTTGCCATTCGAATTTCTTCTTTGCGAAAGTTTCTGTTCATTTCCTCACCCCATTTTTGGATGGGGTTGGATGTTTTCTTCTTGTGGAGTTTAACCAGTATTTTGTATATCCTGGGTAACCAAATGGGGCTCTCTTTAGGTTTTGTTTCCATACAGATCTGAGTTTGAAAGACTTATTTAACTGATTAATGATGAGTAGCAACCACACAGATTCTGTAGTTTTAAGATCATAATTTGGAAGATTCTTAGAGCATCTCTCCAGAGTATTTGAATCCCCTGATGATTTAGAAGGCAGACAAGAAGTATGACCTGTTCATAGTCTCTGATAGTAACTGAATGCAGGGAACCAGGAAGCCAGGTATGTGGCCTGCTTGGATAACTGATATCAGAGAAAAGTCCTAAATTTGCACTCAGCAGAGTTGCATGAATAGATGGTGCATTGGAAATCTTTGAAGTAGCTATTAGGCATGTCAAAAGCATAAGTCTATGATAGTGGACTGTAATGGAGTGGGGTCAGAGATAAGTCTGAAATGTATCCCTTACCTGTGATCTATTAGTGATCCCTCAAAGAACTTTTGCTGACACAGTTAAGACCTGGTCTGTGGACATAACAGTGAGAAGCAGATGAGAGAATGTCCCTTGATACTCTCTTTGGTCTTTTAAAATTATTGTATTGGAGACAGTCAAGTGCTTCATTGCAAATTGAAAAAGTAGAACTGTGGTGTTTTTCTTGAACCATTTCTCTGAAATAGAATAGCCCAGGAGGAGACTCTCTCAAGGAATCGTTTTGCACCTTCTGAGTTTCTAAAAACCCACATTGCAGTTGAAAGACCAATGGCAGTCATCAGAGAGTATCAGTATTCTACTAAAAGAAACCATTTGACATAAGACCTGAATTGGGGCATGGCTCTACCCACTACTCCCTGCACTTGCATGAAGGCTTCTAGATCACCACAGAGGATTATTATTTTTTTTACCTGTTCAATAAATGTTTTACTATAACACAGAGTTACATAAATGCAAACATTCAGTGTTGGGGCAAGATCATTTCTCATTGACGACGCAAAACTTCGTGTGGTTGCATTATCTGAATCATGGAGTGATAAGTGGATGTTACATAAACCACAGAGGATTAGACATGAAGAAGAAGAAGAAGAAGAAGAAGAAGAAGAAGAAGAAGAAGAAGAAGAAGAAGAAGAAGAAGAAGAAGAAGAAGAAGAAGAAGAAGAAGAAGAAGAAGAGGAGGAGGAGGAGGAGGAGGAGGAGGAGGAGGAGGAGGAGGAGGAGGAGGAGGAGGAGGAGGAAGAGGAGGAGGAGGAGGAGGAGGAGGAGGAGGAGGCTGGAGCGATAGCACAGCGGTAGGGCGTTTGCCTTGCACACAGCCAACATGGCTGACCTGAGTTCGATTCCTCCACCCCTCTTGGAGAGCCCGGCAAGCTACCGAGAATATCTCGCCTGCACGGCAGAGCCTGGCAAGTTCCCCTTGATGTATTTGATATGCCAAGCACAGTAACAACAAAGTCTTCAATGGAGATGTTACTGGGCCCGCTCGAGCAAATTGATGATCAACAGGAGGGCCTTTACCTTTACCTTTATTAGAAGAGGAAAACCTGAGGAGAGAAGATGGATAAAATCTTGCTTCTTTGATTCTTGCCACATCTGAGTTGGGTGAGGAAGAGTCAAGAGGGACAGGAATGTGTCAGCAGGCGTTTGTTGAGTTGGAGTGAGAGGTGTGTGTTAAGCCTGAAAGGAAGCTGGAAGGTAGGGAGTGTCAGACTCCATGCTTTCTCACTCAAATGCGTTTGTTTCAGAATGAAGCACCAGTTACCTCAGGCACATGAGCACTGTAAGAGGAAATCATTTTTTCTTTTCTCCATCATCACTTGAAATGAACGTCTTCAAAGGCAGATCATGTCTCATAGGCGAGACACAAGAGAGAATGCCAGAATTAGCTTTGTCCCCTCCATCCAAATGGTCCATGATGCGATGCCAGGGGTGCTCAGATAACCAAGGAAACTGTTGCTGATGTAATTTTCATCAGAGTCCTTTCTCCTGTCAAACAGCGCCATCCAGAATGCTTAGAGCGTCGTCCAGTGAAAGGAAGATTTCAGTCACAGCTTTGATCATTCCCTGATGTATCCCCTACCCCAAGCCTAGGAAGAAAAGCATCTTTAGGAAACAGAAAATCTCTAAGAAAATATATGCATTGCCATCCTCCCCAAACCAACCTTCCTTTCTGTAAACAAAAGTATAATGAATCACTTCTTTTTAAAAGTTAGTAGGTTTGGACTGAATTCCTCAGAGGGTTAGTTTACTTTTCATATCTGCTATGACAAAATGATTTATTATTATTATTATTATTATTATTATTATTATTATTATTATTTTGGTGAGGGCAGGCAGAGTTTGGGCCATACCTGGGAGTGCTCAGGTAATACTTCTGTCTTTGTGTTTAGGGGTGATTCCTAATAGTTCATGGGGGACCTTATGCAGTATAGGTATTACACGTAAGAAAGTCTTCCCGAAGCTATTCTACTCCCTACATGTACCAGCATACACTTGGAACAATTCCATTTACCGTTCAAATGTTAGCCCTCTTTCGTGTCTCTAGCATATTTAACTGCATCCATGTTTGTCTATCCATAATAGCCAGTTGATGAAAGTACCAATCATGGCAATTAAGTGTATGACAATGAATGAGTGCAGCTGGTGTCATGAAGATGTCTTTGGAAGAAAAATGACAGTGCTTAAATTCGGACTTTATTCATTGGTAGGTCTTTGACTACAAGTTAGAGCCTGTGGAAGGCTCACAACAATGGTATGTATACTCAATAAGGATTCCAATGCCAACCATTCTGGAGCCTTGTGGGGTATAGATTCCATGTATAAAGAATGTACCTAGCACAGTGAACTGAAGAGGGCTCAATAAATGTGAGCTATTATTAGCTTACTGTATTATAGTCAATTGTGCATGCAATTTTGTCTTGCAGGCAATGAGGAGCCATTATAGCTTATTAAGATGGGAAGTGGCATTAGGAAGGTGTTTTAGAATCCAAACTAGAGAATGAGAAGGGAAATAAAGAGCAAATAGGTGATCTAGATGAGAAATAAACAAAAGCAAAATTGTACACTTGGTTATATTAGGACCAGAGGTCACCTTGGTGAGCTGAGCGGGGGCTGAGTAAAAGTGCCCAGCAGTTGACCTGAGCAGTTCCCAGAAGCCTTGCCACGTCCATTGATTTGCCCACTGATTGCTCCCAGATGTTGTGTAACTGCTTCTTCTTCCTGGATGTGAGCATGAGGATTAAGACAGACTCTCTTTTCTCTGTCTTCTCTGAAGAAGCATGAAAAGCCAGCACATGTAGCTCATGCCTCAGGTTTCTAATCCTCCCTTAAGTTAGTTCAATATACGTTACCAAGAGAAATTACATAGTGTTGTGGTGAGGAAGTTTTTTAGGCATCGATGTCTATGACACGACCCTTTGGGGGGGTCAAGTGAGAGTTTTATTTCAGGGATGGGGAGATAACTTTAAGGGCTAGATCACAGACTCCACATGTCTGAGCCCTGCGTTGATCTCTGACACCACACGGTCCTAGTATTGCTGGGTAAAGCACCACAAAACAGAGCAAAATAACAGAATATTTGCCACAACCATGTTATTCCAACTGCCGGTGTCAAGTTCATCCCTTTCTTTCCTGAGTCTTTCACTCCCCTCTATGTTAGTAGCACCAAAGTTCTCCCAGGTACTTGTTCAATGTTTGTTATTTTAGTTTAAAATTTAAAATTTCGTTTAAAATATTAGTTTAAAATAATTCGTTTATATTCTTTTTAATATTTAAATTAGTTGAAAATATTTTAGTTTAAAAATGTATCTTCTGGGGCTGGAGCAATAGCACAGCGGGTAGGGCGTTGGCCTTGCACACGGCCAACCCGGGTTCGATTCCCAGCATCCCATATGGTCCCTTGAGCACCGCCAGGGGTAATTCCTGAGTGCAGAGCCAGGAGTAACCCCTGTGCATTTCCAGGTGTGACCCCCCAAAAAGCCAATAAATTAATTAATTAATTAAAAAATGTATCTTCTGAATCAAAGATACACATTCAGGAAAACAAGAATATATCTTGGGTCTGTAACATTCCTTTCTTTCAGGGATCACTCTTGGCAAGACTTGGAAGATCATATGGGATGCCATATGGGTCAGGTGCACTGTAGCACTGTACTGTACTCTTGTTGTTCGTCGATTTGCTCAAGCAGGCACCAGTAACATCTCACAACAAATTGTGAGACTTGTTATTACTGTTTTTGGTATATCGAATATGCCACGGGGAACTTGCCAGGCTCTGCCATGCGGGCAGGATACTCTTGGTAGCTTGCTGGGTTCTCCGAGAGGGTCAGAGGAATTGAGCCTGGGTCGGCCATGTGCAAGGCACATGCCTTACCTGCTGTGCTATCACTCCAGGTCAGCTGCATGCAAGGTAAATGCTCTACTCCCTGTATAGCTCATGTGTAGCATCCTTTTAATAAATCGGAAGGTAGGGGTCATCCTCATAGTGCTCAGAAATTTGCTGCCATGCAGTTCAAGAAATCAAATAAAGAATGCAGAGAATGTGCTCCATGGGAACTCCTCCCCCAGCCTCTGTAGCATTCTCTTCAAAGGGAGAAAGAGAACTGGTTTGACTAGGACATGATTGTTGATGGGTTGCAATGTGCCAGTGTGGGGAGCAAGCAGAGATGGGAAGAGTTCAAATCAGACCAGGGGGGTGTCCTGCGTCTCAGACTCGACATAGATGTAGGAAGCTGTGCAAAAAGGTATTGGAATCAATAAAGGGTGTTTGGAGGATCCTCCCAGGAGGGGAGATGCATGTCGGAAGTGGACTATGGACTGAACATGTTTGCCACTCAATGCCTCTTTTGCAGACCACAACACCCAAAAGGAGAGAGAGAACACAGGAGATTGCCCTGCCACAGAGGCAGGCGGGGATGGGGGGGATGGGGGTGGGGGGGATATTATCCATGGTGGTGGAAAATGGGCACTGGTGGAGGGATGGGTATCTGATCATTGTATAATCAAACCCAAGCACAAAAAATTGTAAATCTACAACTGTACCTCATGGTGTTTCACTAATAAAAAAAAAAATTTAAAAGAAAAAAAAGGTATTGGAATCTCCTGCCTTCCCTTCTCCTGCTGAAGAGCATCTGCCTAGGAGCAACACTGGCTGCGAGGCTGGATGTCACTAGAACTTTCTAACCTCGCCTCTTGGTATCCCAGGCTGGCACTTTGGGGTGGGGATCTAAGAATAGCAGCTGCCTTTGGAGTGGCAACAAAGGCAGGCTGCTTGGGTTTCTCTTCACCCCTCACGAGCTGATGCTCCTTCAGTTCCACCCGTGCATCCCCCAAGACTCCATTACTCCGCTTCTGAAATCTCCATGACCCTAGTGGGCTGAAGGCCATAGATCACAGGGAGTTGAAGTAACCCAATAACACAGGCATCTTAACCATTTTAGGAGAGTGAAACCCATTTAACCCCCCACGTAATGGCTGCAGCGGCTGTCTGAGAAAGAAAGAAATTGGTTTTAACTGACGCTCCTTGGGCTTGGGAGAGAAATAAAAAGGCAAAATGGAAAGGCAAAATTGTTGTGCGTCTCTCGCATCTACCTTTCCGCTGTCTGTGACTCCAGACACAGGCGTCGCTGGCCCAGAGTAAATCTAATCACATTGAGAAACAGTCCTGGAGTCAATAGAGGCGAGAGAAAAGATATTACAGGACCATAATCTTTGGGGAGATGAGAGCTGGGAGGAAAATCCAGGCAAGGATTATGATGGGAGCAAACCTGCGACTCCCTGCAGAGGTGTCACAGGTGAGCATGGCCCGGACAAGCCCTGCATGTAGCAGGTATTAATGGGGTCTTTGGTGACAAAGTCTGCAGGGCAGGAGGTACCTTGCAGTGCTGCTGGAGATTATTGAGGCTGGAATGACTCTGCAGCAGAAAGTCTGAGGCAGAGGCTGCCTGTCCTGTCACTGTCACCTGCAAATGATGGTAGAGACGATGCTTAAGAGATGCTAACAGACATAGCCATGTTTCTGTCCCTCTCACTAACTGGCATGCTCCTTTCCATCCATCCATCCATCCATCCATCCATCCATCCATCCTTCTATCCATCCTCCCATCCATCCTTCCGTTCATCCTTCTTTCCATCCATCCTTCCATCCTTACATCCATCCTTACATCCATCCATCCTTACATCCTTCCTTCCATCCATCCTTCCATCGATCGATTGATCCATCCATCCATCCATCCATCCATCTATCCTTCCTTTCATCCTTCTATCCTTCCATCCATCCATTCTTCCATCCACCCTTCCATCCACCCATTTCCCATGAATAGATTATGCGTTTGGTTCCAGACTGCTGCCACAAAGTCAATATTCCAAGAGAGACTTACAAGCTGTTTTGCTTTCCGGATATATTGTAAAAGTTGTGTTTATGCTCTGCCATATGCATATGCTATGAACTGTGCAATGTCATCTTAGAATAACAAAACTTTGTCTCAAAATAAAAATCAAAGTGTTGGATGAAATTTAAAAATATTTGATTGCCCTTCCCTTTCACAAAATATTTCTCAGGCCTGCTATGTCACTGGACCTGATTTTACCTACAGTTGATTTGGGCTTCTTTCAGAATCGAAGTCAGTATGCTCAGAATTCTACCACCGCTTTCCCAACCAAGTGGAGGTCGAGTTCTAAATCCTTTGTCATCCTTTCAACAGTGTCTGCCGCATCTTGATCAGGAGTAGGCTCCGTCTCAAGAAAATGCTTTTGTTGCTCACATATGAAAGGAACTTTTATCCTTCAACTTTTATCAGGACATTGCAGCAATTTGATCGCATCTTTAGGCCTCACTTCTAATCCTGTCTTCTTGTTCTGACCACATCTGAAGTGGCTTCTACTGAAAGTCTTGAACCCCTCAGTCAACAAGAAGGCTTAAATTGGCTTATTCCAAACTCCTCTTGATATGGATGTTTTCACCTTTTTCCACAAATCATAAGGACTACTGGACTACTGTCCTCCCATTGTTCATCAATTTGCTCAAGCGGGCACAGTAACGTCTCCATTTTTTTGAGACTTCTTGTTACTCTGTTTGGCATATTGAATACGTCACGGTAGCTTGCCAGGCTTTGCCATGTGGACAAGATACTCTTGGTAGCTTGCCAGGCTCTCCGAGAGGGGCGGAAGAATGGAACCCGGCTCGACCCGGCTGGCTGCACGCAAGGCAGCCCTACCGCTATGCTATCGTGAATGATCTTCATGGAGTTTTTATTTATTTATTTATTTGTTTGTTTGTTTGTTTGTTTTGCTTTTGAGTCACACCAGCGATGCACAGGGGTTACTCCTGGCTCTGCACTCAGGAACTACTCCTGTCAGTGCTCAGGGGACTATATGGGATGCTGGGAATCAAACCCAAGTTGACCGTCTGCAAGGCAAATGCCCTACCCGCTGTGCTATCGCTCCAGCCCCACTTAATCCCTGAACCTTCCCAGAAAGTTCTACTGATGTTTTTCCAACTCCATCAAAGGAATTAATTATCCATGATGGCTATCACCTTATGAAATACATTGAAATAATTAGATTTAAATAAGACTTGAAAATCAAAATTGCTCCTTGATCCTTGGGCTGTAGGATGAGTGTTGCCTTAGCAAGAAGGAAAACAATAATAATCTCCTTTTACATCTCTATCAAAGCTCTTGGGTGACCAGATTCATTTTCAGTGAACAGTAGTATTTTAAAAAGAAATATTTTTTCCTGATTAATAGGCCTCAACAATGAGCTTAATACATTCAGCAGAGGTTGGAGAGGTAGTATAAGGGTTAAGGTTCTTGCCTTTTTTATGGCATCTTCTTGTTCTTGCCTTTTTTATGGCCTATCCTGGTCCAATTCCTAGCACTACATAAAATCTCCCAGTCCCGGAGTGGGGGCGACTAAAACCTCATGGGTCGGGGGGCGTTCCGGTCCGTCCTTCACGCCCTACCGAGGTCACAAGTCACCCCCCGCGAGCGGCTCTCCAGCACGGCCATGGCCCCAGAAGCACAAGGACTTAATGCAGAACCCAGCAGCTTGGAGCAGAAAAGTGAACGGACTATGCGTTGATCCAGCCCATCAAGTCTGCCGGAGGGGAAAGGGTGTTGCCCCATTCGCCCTCTCCTCTCTGGAAAGAAAGATGGCGGCCACATGGGAGCCTTGTGGACAGCAGGTATGAGCCGGGAGTGTGGGGGCGACTAAAACCTCATGGGAAGGGGGGCGTTTCGCTACGCCCTTCACGCCCTACCGAGGCCACCAGTTGCCCCCCACGAGCGGCTCTCCAGCACGGCCACGACTCCAGAACACAGAAACCAATTTCTTAACTATCTGACTTTCAGTAGAAATACTTCCAGGGTCAATAGGTAAAATAGCAGAAATCCAAAACCAACATTTAATTCTTGAACCCAGCTGTAGAAAGCAAATCACTTCACAATGCTTTTTCAGCATGTCTGATTTGGGGGTGGGGGGTAAACTCTAAATAATAGTGGTGAATCTTTTATTGAAACAATCTAATCAAAGCGGATAGAGTGTTAACTAGAATTCATCTGCCTCACAGGGATGGGGAGGGGTGGGGGGTGGGGTTTTATTGGGGTTCTTCATGGGAAAAAATAAGTATTGGTGAAGGGAAATGTGTTTGATATTTGCATGACTGAGACATAAACCTTTGTAACCTTTCCCACAGTGATTCAATAAATAAATTAAAAAAAAAAAAATCTCCCAGTCCCACCAGGAGTTATTCCTGAGCACTCAGTAAGAAGTAGACCCTTAGTTCCACTGGATCACGATCACGATCACGACCACCCTGTTGTTCGTCGATTGCCTCGAGCAGGTGCCAGTAACGTCTTCTTCGTCCTAGCCCTGAGATTTTTTTTTTTAAAGTGCCATATTCAAGGCTTTTTCAGGGTTAGGAGAATGAGACCCATCATTGTTACTGGTATTTGGCATATTGGGTATACCACGGGGAGTTTGGCGACTCGTCGCCATTCCCGGAGCAGCTCGGCCTCGGCCCAGCGGCGAACGCCGGTCGCCGAGTCGCAGTTTGCCAGTTCCACTAGGTAAAGGTAAAGGCCCTCCCGTTGATCGTCGATTTGCTCGAGCGGGCCCAGTAACGTCTCCATTGGAGACTTTGTTGTTACTGTGTTTGGCATATCGAATACTCTCGGTAGCTTGCCGGGCTCTCCGAGAGGGGCGGAGGAATCGAACTCGGGTTGGCCATGTTGGCCGCTTGTAAGGCGAACACCCTACCGCTGTGCTATTGCTCCAGCCCTAGATATGGGCTAAAAATTACAAATTATGAGCTAGAAAGATAATACAGGGGCAGGATACTTGCCTTGCATGCAGCTAACCTGTATTCAATCTCCAGCACCCATATGTTCCCCTGAGCACTTTCCAGAGTGAATCCTGAGTGCAGAACCGGGAGTGAGCCCTGAACACCATTAGGTATGTCTCCCAATCAAATAGAATAAATGAATTCATTAAAATGTTTATTAATCTATGTTTCAAACAGATGTGTTACTGTCCATATTTGTTCCTATTAAGCGCACAGTTAGAATAGATTTAGCATTACTCTCCAGGGCTTTAGGAATGACAAAACGGCAAATAGTCATTGACTTCAACTTAAATTCACCAGCTGTATTTATACCTCACAACAGCCAACTTGAAGCTTTGAAGCCAAATATTGACTTCTCCTCTATTGCTCTGAAAGGCTCATTTCACATTTCCTTCCACTCTTAAGATGTACTGGTCTTCACAGAAAACCTGTTGTTTAGTGTACTCACTTCCATCATCACCTAAGCTGGATCTTCTGGAGAACTTGCTGTAGCTTCTCCATCAGCACTCGCTGCTTCAGCTGCTCTTTGATTTCAGTGGAAATGGTGCCTTTCCATAAACCTCATGCATGAGCATCTGCTGATCCCCACTTTCTTTCTGCAGCTTCCTTCTCTCTTGCCACCTTCACAGGACTGAAGTAAGTTATTGCCTCTCTCTGGATCATGAGGTTTCGGCTTCTAGCTGCTTAGATCTGCTTAGACCACTCACAGTTTTATCCAACCACCAACGAGGCTATTTTCTTTTCTAATTCATATTGTTCCTGGAGTAACTTTGCAAATTTGTTCAAGAAATTTCCTACTTTAGCTGTTATGAACAGGAGCCCTAGTTTCCAGTCTCTGTTGACTATGGACATGCCTTCATCACTGAGTCCTCCA
The DNA here is from genome assembly GCF_029834395.1 of Sorex fumeus. Lineage (NCBI taxonomy): Eukaryota > Metazoa > Chordata > Mammalia > Eulipotyphla > Soricidae > Sorex > Sorex fumeus. Next base: position 11,760,674 of record NW_026606226.1, read on the forward strand.
TTTCTAGATTTAGATTTACAGAGAGACATATGTGACTCTGCCTTTCACATGGATCATCAGAAGCCAGTGCAGGGTAATAGTTAACCTCGTTCCCATATGTATGTATTTTGGGGAATAGGGGGGGCCTGAAGCACGCTGGGTTGATGAAACAGTCATAACACCCATCACATTTATCAATGAAATTTGCCGAGTTTACCATATACATACATAGGTATAGTCATGGCACTCCAATTCCAATAGTTTCCAGTCACTGATCATAGATCCCCATAATAGATGGAATAATAAAGTTTTAAATCTTCCAAGAATTGCCAAAACGTGACTGAGAGACATGAAATGAGCACATGCTATTGGGAAAAATGGAAGGTACAGACTTGCTCCAATGTGGAGCTGCCATCAATGTTCCATTAAAACACACACACACACACACACACACACACACACACACACACACACTCAAAAACACAGTATCTGCAAAGTGCAGTAAGGTGAAGGAAGTACAAGTAAACAAGGTGTGCACACTTATCTAAGCGTGGTCTCCATTTCTGGCTGTAGTGATGCTGACAGTCATGTCTTTAGTGAGGAATGAAAGAACATGGGTGTGATGAGTGCTTTCACCCACCGAGTCTTCCAGTTCATCACTTTGATCTCCTGCAGCCATTCTCGGCATTTGATCCTAGTCTAGTTCTCAAGTTAGCTGCTCTGATGATAACATAAGTTAATGTGTGCGCTATAACAAAATGTATGTCAGTCTATGCTAAAATGAAGCATATATTATATACCATGCATGTCACATGTCTATATAACAATCCTATTACCAAATAAAGTAATAACCATTGTCCTGTTTTATGTTATTATTTAAAAGTGTAGCTAATCCCAAAGCTAGAGCAGAATACATGCTGTTTTCCTCTCTCTCTCTCTCTCTCTCTCTCTCTCTCTCTCTCTCTCTCTCTCTGTCTGTCTTACTTCCTCAAGTAAAAGCTAATGTCTTCAATTTCAAAACAAATAATTCTCAGTGGTTTGAAGATTCAGGATCTGCTATTCCAGATCTTCATTACCTTTAACCATGACTTTGCAAAGTTTCTGCTTTCATCTGCATTAGGTCAAGAAGGTGAAAGAGCAGGGGGATTAGGGCATCCCCTGTGTGTGTTTTGTTGTTGTTGTTGTTTTAAATTTTATTTTATTTTTATAAGATTGTTCATGATAATTTATGGCATTTAATATTCCAACACAAGCCCCATCACCATTACACCTTCCCACCACCATATTTTGAATATTTCTACTGTGACACTCAAAGCCCACCCCCAAAGCGGCACCTAAATAATTTATTTTGTATTGTTGTAATACATATTCCACTAAAAATGATTTTAAAAAGTTTCCTTAGAGGAAAGTTGTGAAGATTGTTGTATTTCACCCTGGAGCCATTAAGCCGTTGTCTTGTACATCAGTGGTGTAGAGTATGAGATGTTGCTCCAGGAATTCTAAAATTTTAAATACAGTGATATTGCTGAGGTCAATTTAGTTTTTTTAAACCGGATGTTGACGTTGGGGTCTGGAGGCATCTCTGTGTTGTGTTGCTCTCCTGTTGCACTCTTCTGAGAGATTTGTTTGTCTCTGGATCATGTCCATTAATGAGCTTATATGGCACCAGAGTCAGTTCCTGGGCATGATCACCAAACTACGGGAAGCACAGGGAGATGATGGAAGGTCACCCATTGCAAACTCCAGTGACCCTGAAGATTTAGGTCACAAGTCCCACACACCTGAGTTTTAAAGCAGATTCACTCATGGATCAGCATCTGTTCGAACTTGTAGAAATCAGCCATGAGCATGGGAGCAATTGAGTTCTGGAGGTTTTCACCTGCTGGGGCTGGTCGGAGCGGGTGGGGAATCACACCCACCCCCTCCAATTTTCCTCTAATGAGACAGCCTTACAGGTTATGGTTGTTAGGGTGCAGGCCCAGGGCAGAACTCTCAGCCTGAGAATACTGAAATCAGCATCTGCTTTTCTTTAATGCCCATGTATTACTTTCAGTGACTGCTGTGCTCACATTCCCATTTAATGTTCATCCTTTTGTGAACCACATTTTAAAAGTCTTCTTGGATTAGAACCTGGTCCGACTAAGGGAAGCCTTGACGGATTGCCACAGCTATTTGGCATGGGAAATATTCTGCCATAGTAAATAGCAAAGCTTTATTATCCTGAATGCTGTCAGTTAAGGTAACAGCTGGAAGGCCTCTCTGTATTTAATTGAAAAGGATGTTTTTCTACTTCCTTGTTTTGTGTATACTATCCCTAACTCTGCAAGTCCAGACTAATACTTACAGATGAGATTTCAGGTCTCATGATGCTCATCACGTTTACTAGGTAAAGGTAAAGGCCCTCCCGTTGATCGTCGATTTGCTCGAGCGGGCCCAGTAACGTCTCCATTGGAGACTTTGTTGTTACTGTGTCTGGCATATCGAATTCTCTCGGTCGCTTGCCGGGCTCTCTGAGAGGGGCGGAGGAATCGAACTCGGGTCGGCCATGTTGGCCGCTTGTAAGGCGAACGCCCTACCCGCTGTGCTATCGTTATTATTATTATAACAATAACAACTTGCACTCTTTTGCAAAGCACTTGATTAACTCCAGTTTCTAAAATAAAGAATAAATTAGCACATATCAATTACAGTGATTTGTTGATAGGTTCTTTGACTCTTTGTCTTGGAACTTGAGTTTGAGGTTAAAAACTACATTCTCCTTGATTTTTTCCCCGCCTAACCATGACACCATCCCTTTGGGGTTGCAATTTCCTACCAAAAGAAGGAGTGGAAACTCAGTCTGTATTATAAGCTCAGATCTTGTTTGAGCATTAAAGGACAGTCCACACTAAGGACCTGCTACATATTCATAGTCTTGGAGAGAGCAGATAAAAATATGACTTTTGAAATTTTGATTTGTGATCATTTCTGAATCCATATGTACTCATTAAATGCCATCGAATACATTTTTAATAATGAGAAGGAATTTGAAAAATGACCTGTCAGAGCTGAACAAAGAGATTTAACACAGAAGATCTCACACAGCAGGGAAAATACCTGGAGAGTGTTAAAATCCCATTTGTTAAAGTACATTGTATTGTGTTCAAACTGCCTATTTTAAGGATGGTCACTTATAATCATTGTCATGGAGCCATATAGTCCTATATTAGTAACCAAGGTGCAATTTGCCCCATATCTGCAAAATAAATAGGTCTAATGCCAGGTTCAAGAGCAAGTATTTCCTAACACCTTCCTGGAAGGAAAAGTCATTCTTATTGTTACTTTAAGCTTCCATAGAACAACGATTCATCTTTTTTCTTTTGTATTTATAAACTCTTTATTCTCCATAGATTGAAATCAGTAGAGAAACGGATAAGAAATGAGCTTTATATAAATTAGGTTTTCTTTATAAATGAACTTCTATTAAAGATACAGGAAAGAAAGGCATTGATATTGATTGAATTGTTTTGTACCAGCCACTATGTTAAACTTTCGTACTCTAGGTCATTTAAATGTGTGGGTTGTCAGATAGCTTAGCTTATTGAGTTAAGTCTCCGTTATTCAATGGATTCATTTGTCTGGTCGCTTTGGAAATCTTAACTTGGTCTTTGTCTTTCCATTAGTACTACTCCAGAACTCTATTGCTCTGCTTCCTTGCTGATAATTTTTACCTGTAGATGTACAATTTTAGTTTAGAGTGGAACTTTAAGAGCACAATTGCAAAATAAAGTTACAGTGTAGTATAAATCCAAATAGAAGTGGTTTTTTATTATCCGATATTCAAATTGTCATCAATGATGCTAAGCTTCATTTGTCTAGCTCGGGGAGCATCATCTATCTAGATTACTGCATTTTCACGGAGGTCTTTTGGGAAGCAAAAGAAACCACATGTATTTCGGTTATTTAAAGTTCATTTTTAGCAAATAGCAGATATAATTCCAAAATAATTGAAAACTGGCAAAATCAAAAGACAGTGTGGTAAATAGAATGAATATAAAGAAACAGGATCCTGTTCCCTGTTAGATGCATAAGGATCACTTAGTTAATCTAATGTAGGTTAAAAATTCATAACATGTTAAGTGACTTTCCCCAAAATCACACAGCAGGGAATACCAAAGACTAAAGCAGTTTGAATTTCGAAGGCAACCCAAAGCTATTATTTATTTCACTTCCTCAAAAAGAGCCTATTTACCTCTTAACTTCTATACTTTAAGGACAGGAAATAGGATGAGTAAAATCTTTGTGTTTAAAGGGATTTCTAAATGTCTCTCTTCCCCCATTCGTTTCGGAAATTAAAGGAAAAACTAAACTGAAACCAGCCTAACTCAACTCGATTCACATGAAACCAACTGAACCCAACACAAATCAATTACAAACCAACCCCAATCCAACCTACACCAAACCAAACCAGACCCTATATGTGAAAAGCGTGTATATGGCCAACCCAAGTTCGATTCCTCCGCCCCTCTTGGAGAGCCCGGCAAGCTACCGAGAGTATCTCGCCCACACGGCAGAGCCTGGCAAGCTCCCCGTGATGTATTCGATATGCCAGACACAGTAACAACAAAATCTCCAATGGAGACGTTACTGGGCCCTCTCGAGCAAATTGATGAACAACGGGAGGGCCTTTACTTTACTTATTTTCTCTTACTGTCCCTTGCAATCCAGGAGATTTTTTTTCTCCTTAGCAACAGACACCTATACTTCTTCTTTAATAAGATTCATAATTTGGATCTTTTACTTTTAAATATCTTTAAAAAAAATACTAACTTTCGTTAAATTACAAGAACATGCTTTACAAAGTTACTGATGGTTGGGTTTTAGGCATTTAATATTTCAACGCCAAGCCCACCAGCAAAATCATCTTCCCTCCACCAGTGGTCCCATATTCCATCCCAACCCATGTCCCCCACACCCTCACCTACCACCTGCCATCTTGACAGTCACATTACAAAGTTCTAGTGGTTACAGCTTAGATCTTATGCTTCCTATGTTGTTTAGTCTGTTTTGGATAATTGCTATACCATTGCCACACCTCACCGTGTAACCGAATTACCAAGGCCTGTTCACTCATTGCTCTATCTTTTAAATGTCTTATAATTAGATCCTACAGTCATCTCGTCCCTTAGTTTCTGCTGCCCATCTCTGATATCCCTGCATCAAATTCTCCATTCTCTGATCATCTGTCTCTAATCCTCCTTCGGTTAACATCCATCTCTCACCTAACGTAATTCACTTACATCACCCATTTCTGTCTTTAACCCTCCTCCTATCTTCACTTACCTCTTTCCTATACTTATATTTTGTTTTCTCTCCTTAGATTTAATCAGTAAGCACAAACACCCTCTCTCCCCTCTCTCACTACTCTTTTCTGTTATACTCAGAGCTCTGTTTCTAAACATTTTCCCTCATGTGGCCCCCTTCTTTGTTTCCCTCTTGTGCTTATGTCCCCCCCATCCTACTAGTTGGTACCCAAGTCTCATGTCACAGTCTCCTTTCTTACATAATTTTTCACCCATGACACCCTTGGTACATCTTAAGTGCCCACAGGGGTGTCTAATGGATGAATTCTGCCTTGTAACCGCAGGAAGGAGATGGCTGAAAGAAGCTGAATTTCCTGTTGGCAGGTCTGAACAATCTCGGTGATCTGATAGGCAGGGCCAGCAGCTGGCAGAATCTGTTCAATGTGTCATGAGTGTGAAGAGAGAAGTAAAGCATATTTTAAAGAATAAGAAATTAAAATATCTACAAAGCAGGATTTCTGATATATTTAGGGCCCATTATGTAATTGGGTAATTATGAATTTAATCTAGACCTGCCATTCTCATGGCATACACACACAGAGACACAGAGACACAGAGACCCACAGACATACACACACACACACACACACACACACACACACACACACACCCCAAACCTAAAAGCAGAGGCAAGTGGCTAAATCATAACGATGGGCATCTTCTGCTCTGTCTTTGAAGTATTGCCAAATTGGCTTCTGCAAAATCTTTCTAATTTTTTGGTATTTGGGGGGAGGGTCCTACCCGGTAATGTTCAGAACTCACTCCTGGCTCTCTGCTCTCAAGAACCATTCCTGGTGGAGCTCCAGGGATTATATAGAATGCCAGGGCTCGAACCCAGGTCAGCCACATATAAGACAAGCATCCTACCTGCTGTACTATTGCTTCTGCAGATACTGTTTTTAATTTGTACATTTAGACTGAGGCTAAAATATTTCCTGCACCCTCAACTCCTCTGCCAGCGTCTCAAAAATGAGCACCCTTGTTCCCCCCACACCCCCACTTCTTATTTCTCTCTGTGCCACATTGTGCTGGGCTCCTCAACACTTTTCAGCTTCAAATCCCCATGGTAAAAGCTTTTTCTTGGTCCAAGAGCATTTTCATAGCACCACCTTCCAATCCTTCACACACCACCACTTAACTGTGTTTTCCTCTCCACACTATCTTTCTGGAGCATTAGCGTTTTCTCTTAGCACATAACATATTACTGTTTAATTCTTTAGTAGGTTCAACAGCAGGTTAATGCTTTATTTGGGGTGTGCCAAGACAAGGCATCAAGCGAATAGAGGAACGAAGCAGAGTGGGGCAGGCCAGGCGAGTCAACAGACGCATGCGGATCCATCTGTGTGCAGCCTTTGCCTCCTTAGTAGTGAGACCCAGCTGGTGCATTGCTCAGCCACAGTGACCTTGCTGAATGGCCGAGACATGGAAACCAGGCTCATGAGCTGAAGAAGAGGCCTTTCCGGCCCAGGAGTCTCCCCTCCTCTCTCAGACAGGATTTAGGTCACAGAGGCATTTTCGGGTTCCGACTAGGAGTTTCTCTGTAGCAGTTCAGAAAGCCATGCCCCCTACCAGGCCTTGGGATGCTCCTCCAAGGTGAGTTCCGACTGGGGCAAGAGGTGCTACGACCACTTGGACTCCAGGCAATCCCTCTGCCTTGCCATGGCCTGTGTGCTAAGAGGTGCTAAGAGATCAGGAAGGCAAGTAACCAGACAAGCAGAGGTGCCCAGCATCTTCTTGTATTTAATTCTGGTGCTAAATACATATTGTTTAGTCACTGCCATATTGATAAAACTCTAGCCGATAGCACAGTGGTAGGGCGTTTGCCTTACACGCAGCCAACCTGGCCGACCCGAGTTCGATTCCTCCACCCCTCTCCGAGAGCCCGGCAAGCTACCGAGAGTATCTCGCCCGCATGGCACAGCCTGGCAAGCTCCCCATGACGTATTCGATATGCCAAACACAGTAACAACAAAGTCTCCAATGGAGATGTTACTGGGCCCACTCGAGCAAATTGATGAACAACGGGAGGACAGTGACAGTGACGGTGATATTGATAAAATTGGGATGAAGAGAGGAAAGGGATGAAAGGTTGGAGAACAATGATGAAGCACCCTGGATTGGGATGGATGGAGACCTGATCCCCTCATCACCAAATGGCATGGTACGAGCCCAGTGATGTGACCTCTTGATGTGAACTGGAGCTTTGGGGAGCCATCTGGCCTGTGTGCAGGTCCTTGGGACATAATCAGCCCTGGACTTTGACAAAACAGACAAGGAGTTAGGAAGGGTTGAGACATATACTTGCCTGCCATTTGGTCTTCCACAGGCAACTGGATGAGTTGTAGGGTCCACTGGTAATGTCGTGTCAGAGCTGAAGGGCTAGTGAGCCTGTGTTGTGCAATTTTCAAGTGTGCCAGACACAAGGTACAACCAGAAAGAGTGGGCAGGTGAGTCTGGGGATGGAAGCATCCAATACAGAAATCCTGATTTGAAACTGCAACTGCACAGAGCTCGGGAAATATCCTGCTGCTTGATCTAAATTCTCTAAATCGTTTCATGTGAATGAAGGATTCTTGAAGGTATGCTTTCTGGCTTCAGCTTTACTCGTGAAAAACACTGAAGGCTGAAACTGTAGCGCCCATGTGTAATATTTTGTTAAGGAAAACAGCTGCTGAAGTGATCCATTTTTAAAACTGCACAGCCTGAGTGATAATACAGCAGGCAGGGTGCTTGCCTTATACATTGCTGACCCAGGTTTGATCTTTGGCACTCTATATAGTCCTTATCCAGGGGCAAAACCTGAATGTAGGGCTAGGAGTAAACCCTGAGGCCGCTGAGTGTGGGACCTAAACTAATAATAATAATAATAATAGTAATAATAATAATAATAATAAATGTGCAAGTTTCATTTATAAAGAGAAGCCCATTATAGAAAATAATAGTAATTCAAAATATGTAATTTTTTTTTTTTGCTTTTTGGGTCACACCCGGCAATGCACAGGGGTTACTCCTGGCTCTGTGCTCAGGAATTACTCCTGGCAGTGCTCGGGGGACCATATGGGATGCAGGGAATCGAACCTGGGTCGGCCGCATGCAAGGCAAATGCCCTACCCGCTGTGCTATTGCTCCAGCCCCCAAAATATGTACATTTTTACCTTTGTTAGTACTTTACATTTTATTGTGATTGTATATAAAACGTAGCTATGTGTCTATATACTTGTGTATGTATATACATTTATGCATATATCACGATCATCCTGTTTGTTGATTGCCTCGAGCAGGCACCAGTAATGTCTCCTCCCTAGCCCTCAGATTTTATTTATTTATTTATTTTTAAATTTTTATTAGTGAAACACCATAAAGTACAGTTGTAGACTTACAAATAGCCCTGAGATTTTAAAAGAGCCATATTCAATGCTCTTTCAGGGTTAGGAGAATATGCCAAATACCATTGTTACTGGTATTTGGCATATTGAGTACGACACGGGAAGTTTGCCAGACTCTGCTGTTCAGGCAGGATATTTTCGGTAGTCTGCTGGGTTCTCCAAAGGAAAGTAAAGTAAAGGTAAAGGCCCTCCCGTTGATCGTCGATTTGCTCGAGCGGGCCCAGTAACGTCTCCATTGGAGACTTTGTTGTTACTGTGTCTGGCATATCGAATACTCTCGGTAGCTTGCCGGGCTCTCCGAGAGGGGCGGAGGAATCGAACTCGGGTCGGCCATGTTGGCCGCTTGTAAGGCGAATGCCCTACCCGCTGTGCTATCGCTCCAGCCCAAAGGAAAATAAGATAATGAAATGTTGCGTGGCCGCAAGTGCCGCCATGTGCTTCCGGGAGCTGGGTTTTATAGTCTCTGCATCTTGGCCATTGATGGGACCAATCTGGCGCTGGTGGCAGCTGGTGGGTGTGACGCCTACCTAGTGGAAGATGGGGGATCTGGGTGGAGAAGGCCCAGTCCCAATCCGAGTAGGCTCAGAGATCTCAGCCCCGGGACCCACATGCCTGAGTTCCTCTGCCAGTTCCTTCATGCATGAGGCTTGTCCGGACATGTGGAGAGTGGTCTCAGCATGGCTGTGACTGGTTCTGGAGGCCTTCGGCTGCTGGGGCTCTGCTCGGGGTGTGTGTGTGGGGGGGGACTTAACCCACCTCCCTCCAAGGGGCCGCAGTGAGGACAGCCAGGCGCCAGGACAGGAGACTCATAAATTTATATATACATACAGAATATTTAATATTACTTAAGGAAAAACAGGTCTTTCTATCCAAAATACAAACACAAAGAGAGAGATTTCCTCTTTAAGCATCTTGTGTCTTTCCTTTACAGAGGTTTTAAAATCTTTTCATTTAAACCTTTAATCCAGTGGTTCTCAGACTTCTCACCTCTGCAGGCCAGTCACTAGACTGGGGCTTGAAAATCACAACAAGTAGTTTTTCTGGATGTTGTGAGATGGTTTTCCTTTGTAATACTGTCTCTGTCACAAGTACTTGATGATGGTCATTCCTCATCCCCTTACACGGGCAGCCGGCAGGTCTATCAGATTGCCACTTATGTGTGGCTTTTCTGCTTTCTCCGATCTGTTCTGTTTGTCCATGGTCTAAGCTTCCGTTAGTCCTCCACCACCACTTTCATTTCAGTAGCTTAGAAATAATCATGGACCTTTGCTATCAGTCTGCTGCCCAGTTATCAGATTTCAGCTCCATAGCAATCATTTTATTGGGCCTGGAGAGATAGTACAGTGACTGCAGTGCTTGCGTTGCATACAGCTGACCCAAGTTCAATCCCTGGCACTGAATAAGTTCCCCCAAGCACCACCAGGAGTGACCCTGAACTCAGAATAAGGAGCACACCTGAGCAGGTATGGCTCAAACTAAGTCCATGCAATGATTTTGTTAGAGCTTTAAAATTTGGAATTGTGGTTTAAGGAAAGGTAATATTACTGACTGCTCTTGTAAACAAAGAATGTCTCTCCAATTATTTAGGTCTATTTTAATACTTTTCAATTTTATATTATTATAATAAGTTCTCAGAAGGCTTGTACATCTTTTGCAAACCCTTTCCCCTTGAAAACATGTATTTTTTATGTTTTCATTGTGAATAGGTTCCCTTTTTCTTCCTGAAAGCTATATATCCTTACTGTTAATTTTCATGCTTGTTTTCTTGTTTTCAAGCATGCCTGGTGATGCTTAGGGCTTACTCCTGGTTCTGTGCTCAGGAATTGACTCCTGGCTCAGAACCACATGGTATGCTGGAGATTGAAATATAGACCCTTTTGTAGCTCCTTGTTTCCCAATCTTACTTCCTATACCAGCTCTTCCTGTTTAGACGCACATATCTCAGAAACACTCTCCTGAAATAAGAGTTCTCACTCCTTCTGGGCCTAGGAGCAACCTAGAGATGCCCCTTATGTTCCCCCACACACACAGACACACACTCACCCCCAGGCCCAGCCTCCGCTTTAATATCTAAGAAGGCAAAACCTCTGTAAAACAAAGACTTACAGATTCAGCACTTTCATGGGCTGGACTCAATTTTCTCTCTCTGATTTGTTTTTAAGATAACTATACCTTCTATAATCATTTTTATTAAAATATTTCTAAAATATATTGCAAACTTATTGCCCTTCCTAAACAGAATTTCCTTGACCTAAGTTAATCTTTTCTTGATGACTCAGGGGCCATCAGTGTGGTTCAAATATAGTGATGCCCTGAGGCATAATTGTGGTCCTGAACGGTGTGTCCAGCACTTACTGCCTGGCATTTCCAGTTAGTGGATATCCTGCACCTCTCTCCCCGACACCTGTCACTTTTTAGAGTGCTTGCCTCTAACAGCCCCCTTCTTTGCTGCTTCTAATTTGTTATCCCCAGTAACCTTGATGGTTGCCATTGGAAACCAGGCAAGCAATGTGATAAAATCAACCCCTGAACATCCCTGACTATGATTTAAACAGGGTTCCAGGGTTCCATTCTTTGCCTTGAGAATAATAAAGATAGCATGCATTGGGAAGCTCTCCTCTCTGGCATTCACAGACCTGGTAAGGACACCTAAGATAATGATATTGTTGAATCTCTAGCAAGAAAATATGAAATGGAGAGATAGTATAGTAGGCAAGGCACTGGCTTGCCTTGCATGTTTCAAAAACCAGACCCACGGTGACTGATCCCTGAACACAGAGCCAGGAGTAAGCCCTGAGTAACCAGCCCCCCCCCAAAAAAAGAAGAAAAGAAAAGAAAAAACAAAACAAAACAAAAGTAAGGAAATGCCATAATAGACTCAACAATGTCTGAATCACTTCTTAGGCCAAGCATAAATCCTTTCCCAGAGGAAGTGTGACTGGCTTGCCTTGCATGTTTCAAAAACCAGACCCACTGTGACTGATCCCTGAGCACAGAGACAGGAGTAAGCCCTGAGTAACCACCACCCCCCCCCCAAAAAAAAGAAGAAAAGAAAAGAAAAAAGAAAACAAAACAAAAGTAAGGAAATGCCATAATAAGACTCAACAATGTCTGAATCACTTCTTAGGCCAAGCACAAATCCTTTCCCAGAGGAAGTGTGACTGGCTTGCCTTGCATGTTTCAAAAACCAGACCCACTGTGACTGATCCCTGAGCACAGAGACAGGAGTAAGCCCTGAGTAACCACCCCCACCCCAAAAAAAGAAAAGAAAAGAAAAAAGAAAACAAAACAAAAGTAAGGAAATGTCATAATAAGACTCAACAATGTCGGAATCACTGAATCACTTCTTAGGCCAAGCACAAATCCTTTCCCAGAGGAAGTATGACTGGCTTGCCTTGCATGTTTCAAAAACCAGACCCACTGTGACTGATCCCTGAACACAGAGCCAGGAGTAAGCCCTGAGTAACCATCCCCCCCCCAAAAAAAAAGAAAATAAAATAAAAAAGAAAACAAAACAAAAGTAAGGAAATGTCATAATAAGACTCAACAATGTCGGAATCACTGAATCACTTCTTAGGCCAAGCACAAATCCTTTCCCAGAGGAAGTATGACTGGCTTACCTTGCATGTTTCAAAAACCAGACCCACTGTGACTGATCCCTGAGCACAGAGCCAGGAGTAAACTCTGAGTAACCATCCCCCCCCCCAAAAAAAAAAAGAAAAAAGAAAACAAAACAAAACAAAAGTAAGGAAATGCCAAAATTTAACTCAACAATGTCTAAATCACTTGTTAGGCCAAGCACAAATCCTTTCCCAGAGGAAGTGTGGATGAGCGCTCACAGATCCATACATAGATTGTCCTAGGCTTCTGTTCAAATTAAGTATAATTATTAAAAGAGGCTCACACTCAAATGTTCTAAAAATGAATGTAGGCAGCCTCGGATTTTGGCCAGGTTCCTGACAGCAAGCGATTCTCTTAAAGACATTGAGGGTCAGTGGAGAAAATCAGGTCTGATTTTCAACTGATCCTTATAACAATTATTTGTTCTTCTGCTCAGCTATCTGGAAACCATGAGGAAAAAATAAAGATTGAATTTCTTGGAGACTTATAGTGGCAGATCAACAAATCGGGAGGATGACATGTGATTTCAGAGCTTTTGTCCCCTTAATTGTTTAAGCTATTGTTTATAAGATATCTGCAACCTGCTAGTCCCCGTTATGTATCCATGTGGACATTTATTGGACATTTATTTCTTGAATTAACTCTGAAAGCCACAAAATTTGAACTCTGGAAGACTAGCATAAAGAGACAAAATTGGTAAGAAGGATTTAATCGTAGTTCTCTCTCTCTCTCTCTCTCTCTCTCTCTCTCTCTCTCTCTGTGTCTCTCATTCTCTATTTCTCTGTTTGCTTCTGTTCTCTCTTCTGTGACACGGGTGTAGAACAATGAGAGGAACCCTTGATCAGGATTTAGGTGCAGGAACAGAAAAGACTGAAGCCTAAGTGACTATGCAGTTCCTGAGTTTAAGTACAACATCTAGAGAAAAATGGTATTCCATGTACTCAGTTTGCTGCTAAATAGTGGAGAGTAAAGTACATCTCTCCCAATGAAGGTATTAAGTAGACCTCAAGGTCAAGAGCCTTAGTTCTAGGTGACTCTCAGATGAACTATCCCAGGAGAAATAATCATACTCAGTAGATGATGATGAGAGTTTGGTCTTCCCCCAACTGACTGTGACTTCTCCTGCTAGTTAACATAGATAATAGTGGTAGAACTTTGGAGCTATTATCTTCACTCATTAAGCTTGGTGAGTTTCTATGAGGCTCCTCATTATGTCTCTTTGTCTGGGGGAGTTCACCCCCTCCCTTAAGGGAGATCTCTAAGGGATTCCCTATGAGTGTCTTTTCCTTCTTGCTGTGTGGCTAGTTCAGGTTCCTTGTGAATTCTGGATGTGGATGACAGGGTTACTTTGCATGTCAATGACTTTGCCTCTCCTGATGGCTGTGACTTGGGGCTCTGTGGGTTTCTTACTACCAGAGCACCTTTTGGGTTTTTTCCCCTGTGAGAGAGGTGAGTGGACCTAGAAAGGAGTTACTATTAGCAGTACATTTCTGGAAGTGTCCAGGGCTATAGCTGTGTTTACTGAGGGAAATGTGTGTGTGTATTGTCCGGGTATGCTCTGTGAGGTCTATGAGGTGCAAGACAGAGAATTATCACAAGGTGGTCAGATGGCTCTGGTGCACTTAAGAAATGATCCAATGTGTAGGCAAACGTGATTCCCCAACTGTGGAGGCAGGATCCCTCAGAATAAGAAGGCCCAGCTACCAGAGTAGGTGGGAGAGAGGGTCAGGACAGAGCAGACCAAACAGGCAGCCTTGGGAAAGGGTTTCTGTTCTAGTGTGAGATGGAACCTCTGAGCTACTGGTAAAGACTCACAGTCCAGCTAGTTACTGGCCACTCACGATCCAAGAGCATAGCTGCCTAGGAGGTTGGAGGGGAGGGATTAGGACTCAACAACATCAAGAAGAGGTGATGGACAGGGAGCCTGCGATTTCAGAGGGGGCAGTCATGGAGTGGAGCAAGTGCCGTGAATCCCTGTGGTTTCCCAGTAGGTATACGATGATGTGACGTCAACACGGGGGAAGGGATGTTGTGCAGCTTAACTGGTTCTGGAGAAAGAGATGAGGGCGCTGGAATATGGCTCTCAGGAGAGCGCGTTCTGGGCTTCACTATCCTACACCATTTAGGGGATTATGCATTAAGGTAGGGGACTCCCCAGCCCCCTCTCTGAGACTTAACATAGAAAGCTCACTGCGATGATGTGCCTCCTGAGGTTGGTTCAACTGCAGTTCCCATGAGAGAATTTTCATCCCTACAAAGACTGGGCTGGAGCGATAGCACAGCGGTAGGGCGTTTGCCTTGCAAGCGGCCAACATGGCCGACCCGAGTTCGATTCCTCCGCCCCTCTCGGAGAGCCTGGCAAGCTACCGAGAGTATCTCGCCCGCCCGGCAGAGCCTGGCAAGCTACCTATGACGTACTCAATATGCCAAACACAGTAACAACAAAGTCTCCAATGGAGATGTTACTGGGCCCGCTCGAGCAAATCAATGAACAATGGGAGGGCAGTGATAAAGACTGAAGGGTGTGCAGTATGGAACCCAGATGCAGGGTAAAGCTTTCCTCCCTCACTAAACTTAGGGGCGGCAGCAGAATAAGACCCCACTGGAAAAAACTGACCCTGGAGATTCCATTCTCTTCCTCCCACCACTCCCACCCCCTAGCTGTTCTGGAGCCCAGAGAGGCCTGATCAATGAACAATAGCCATAACACTATTTTCCCTTTGTCTTCTTGCTGATTTTGAATGGCACAAGGACAGAAAATTGATCCAAAGGTGAGATGAGGATGAAATTGGGGTACTTGCTTCCTCTGCCCCCACCCCGTTTCATTTCCCCAGGCTGCCATTTTTGGCAGACACCCTCCTTTTCCTCTTCCCCTCCAGAGTCAGTAGTCTTCAAGCTTCACTCCTTTGCAGGCACCATGACAAGACATCCTTGTTCTTGCCAGCCCCGGGAGAATAAGCACAGGCCTTTGATTTATCGTATTTCACTCCCATCTCAGTAAAAAAAAGTCTCCTTATTAAAACTATTTCATTATCCACATAGAGTATGTCATTTATTTCAGCCGGAGTATCTGGCCAAGGTAGAGGAATAAACAGGGAAGGTTCACAGGAGATGCAGTGAGGATTGTGTGCATATAACTCATAGAACTTGTGCTGGTGCGGAAAGTCCCCGTTATCCCTCTACTGGGAGAGATGATTTAAGACTGTCCATTGGCAAAAATAGAAACAAAAGATCAGATCGCTTCCTGAAAGCAGGCTGTTGCGAAAAGATTGTTTGAACTACAGTTGGAAGACCCGAAGTCACGTCCGCAATTTTGCGTTGTATATATTTTGGAAAGCCACTTAAGGTTTCGGAGCTATTTTTTCCAGGAAAATTGGGCTGAGGCTCAAAAGAGATCATAATAAGGAAGCACTTGAGAAACTGTGAGGCAGTGTTCAAAGGGACATTGCTATTATTGTTATTCCCAGAGATTCCCTGCTTCTCCACATTGTTTTTATGGCACTTGCTAATTTATATTCTGCAGAACATAAGTACAAGCATTTTTTTCTAAAAAAGTGTTTAAATTGAAGTAGGTTTGAGAAATACTGAATATTATATTCTGTTGAGAGATTCTTCTACACCTCAGCGTGCTAAAGACTCTGATAATTGTGGTATTGAGGAGATGTATTTGACTTGGTTTAATTTTGCTGTTTCCAAACAGATG
The DNA here is from genome assembly GCF_029834395.1 of Sorex fumeus. NCBI lineage: Eukaryota > Metazoa > Chordata > Mammalia > Eulipotyphla > Soricidae > Sorex > Sorex fumeus. The sequence continues at coordinate 11,776,705 of NW_026606226.1, forward strand.
TCCCCAGAAGCTCTTAGATCTCATGACTTACATGGTTACTTGAAAGAACTAGTGTTTCAGAGAACATACTGGTAAATGTGAGGTCTCTATTTACCCAAGGTCCATGGTACTTTCCCCCTCAATACCTGGATGACATATATTCATCTCAATATTGGCCTCACAAAACCTGGGTGTTATATATATTTATCACACAGAAAATCACAGCTCTTAAGAGATCCCAAAAGATCCAATGAATCACAACCATGTTTTTCTCCTCCCAAATTCACAAAAAATACACATAGATATGCATACACATAAATCGATCAATTTACTCAGCTCTTGGTAGCTCTCCTTCTAAAACTTGAACAAAAAATAAAACCCCATTACAAATGTTTGTAATCACCACACATAACTAGAATGCAAGACAAATGGTAGTCAGGATAATTACCTGATCTGGTAAATGGGGTGGAAACATACAATCTCCAGTGCTCTTACAGTGTACAAACTTCGTTTTCCAGCAGTCAGAAACGCAAATGAGTGTGTTATGGACATTGAGCCATCGCATTCTTAAAATTTTCTATAAACACGAGTACTTTAGAGGGGCAAACTGTTTCCTCTGTGTCTCTTAAATCATTTCAATAGACACAAAAGCTATCGAATATGAGGAAACCTTAACAGCTGACCCAAGCAGGTTGTTGTTTGTTTTGTTCTCCTGATGGTAATGATGAGGCCCTGATGGGCACTCTAGCCATCTGCAAATAATATTTAAGACCATTTTTTCCAAGATATTTCAGGTATAAAGAAGGATGGTAGAAATTGCTGGTGAAAGGCTGGCTTGTTATCACCAAGTCACTCATCCCTTCAAAGGAGGGTTTTAATTCTCAAGAATCTTCTTCCACTCAAGAGATTCCTGTGTCTCTATTTGTTTTTACTTTCCGCCTCTTCTCAGAAGCTTTTTGGCATTGTCTTCTTAAAAAAGAAGAATAATTATGGACTGACCAGAGAGATGGTTCAGCAGGCTGCGATGCAAGTTTACATGCAAGAGGCCCAGATTTGATCCCCAGAACTGTGCGGGCCATCAGGCACTGCCAGCCGTGTCCCCTGGAAACTAAGCCAGGGACAGTGCCTGAGCACCAGTGGGTCTGGTCCCACAACAAGAAACACAAAGAGTGAGAATTAAACCTTGAGTGTAAACAAGGGCATATGTAAACTTGGCCTGTATTAGCATCCTTCCGTTCATTTGTCTGTCTGCGTCCATGAAGAATGCCGTGGCAGCCTTTGCTGGGTGATTTCACGGTGGAGCTGACCCAGAAACAGTCAGATACTGCCCTGGGGGTCTGAGTACAGCCTGATCCACAGGGTTGCTCTCTGGCCATGTAACTGCATGAGGTGTGAAGGCACTTCCCACATACCAACAGGAAAAAATAGCCACAAGAAACTTTCCAAATGTAGCTTTGGTGGCGGGGAGGGGTGGGGTGTGGAGCGGGCATCTGAAAGGTCCTGTTGCTGGGATGCGTGCTCCTCTCTTCCCTGAGTCTCACCAGCCAATTTTTGAAAAGCAGTATGACATAACAGATCCTTCGACTCCATTCTTTCGCTGCTCTAATTCTGACAGCGGTTTTAAAGGTGATGTTCATATATTACAGTTCTCGGTTTTCCCAAGTTGACAGTGAGATTCGTGAAAATAACTTTGCAGAGAAAAATCTTTTTGCATTATAATCTAGGGCTTAAGAGACAGTAGAAGGAGTAAGGCATATAGCATTTCCAGTCCTGGGGGGTCTCTGAATACTACTGGGGTGGCTTGGGTGACCTCAGACACTGAAGCCTAGGGTCCACAGGCCTTTGCATTGAACTACCGACCCATTGACCAAGAACCATTGTAGAGGCCCCAGAACTTATGAACACCCCCCAAAAAAAGACACTTCATAAGCTCGAGCCTAGGTACTAATTATAAAAAGTAGTAAAGGTGGGCCAGATAGATAGTACAGCAAGCATGGCACTTGCCTTGCATGTAGCTGACCCTGGTTCAATCTCTAGCACGACATATTCAGTCCCTAGACCCCCAGGAGTGATCCCTGAGTGCAGAGCCAGGAGTAAACCCTGAGCATCACCGGGCATGGCCCCAAAATAAAGTCATAAAAGACCATTTATGTCAAAAACAAGAGAAACTATTGGTTCCTTTTCCCTCTGGTCTCCATTTTTGCCCTGCTAGTGAGTGGAGAGCAGGATAAACAGAGGATCATGTATTTGCCAACCAGGACGGGAGGAGGTTAATTTATCACAGAGTTGATGGGAAGGACATTATAGAGTCAAAATATTTGTACATTGACTTCATAGTGTTCTTGCTCTGATAAGAGCACAGAGGTTTGGGATTATTTGGGATCTAAAATCACAGGATTTTACACATGGGATGAATGTCCCCTGTTTCCAGGAGTGACTCACCTTTCCCAGCCAGTACCACTTTCCTTTAGAGTATCAACAACCAGCTGCTCCCAGCAACTTTCTGAGTTATGACTGTGAACTATGCAGTTTGAGCACTTTCAGAAAGCAGATGTTAACTTATTCCAGAAGACTGCTGGAATAGTAGACACAGATATTTTGCTTATATCCTCATGATAAATAAACAGGTTGGTAAGACTTTCACTTAAAAGCAAGTCACTGTTCAAATTGGGATAGTCATAATTACATTATTCTTATTGGCTGAATCCATTCACTTAATGCATTCAATATAGATCTTGACTATAGTCAACCAAACAAAAGGAAAACATAGTTAAGTCAAATGTAGTTTAAATAGTCCCTATCCTCTCTCTTTCTGTATATGCATATATGTGTGTGTGTAATCTACTAATTATGCCCACCTCACAGAGTTGTAAAGATTAAATGAGATTAAGTATGTATTCATACTGAACACTCTGTAGAGTATTTGTTATAAAGTATTCATTTGATAAGCATTAGCTGTTATTATGATTAATAACAGAAACATGGAAAAAGAAACCCAGATCCTAGGGATTTCCTATGATGTCTGCTATTTTTTAAAATTTGCTTTTGTGTTATATCATAGCCTACGGGTTGATTATAAATCATAGGATTTGAAATTAAAATTCTTTATTTTCCTTGTTTGTCTTGTTACTTTAAACAGTGGAGAAACTACAGAAATATTGGAAAATAATGTTCCATACTTCAAAGGTTTTGATAGCATTACTTGCTTACAGGGGGAAAAAGATTTTATGTTTGTGAAACACACATATATGTAGACCGGATAAAGAAAGGAAGCTGTTAAAGCATTGTGGAACCATTTCTGTCAAAATAGCCACAAACATTTGAGTGATCGCTAAGACTTTCTTTCTATAGACCTTTGCCTACAAGAAATTCATTTCCCAATGATGTTACCAGGAAAAATTTGTTTGAAGAATTACTTCTCTCTCCACTTTGCTTTTAACTGCTCAAAATGCTTTTATATCTCTAGGTATTTAGAACCTCAAAAAAAGAATCTGAGGTGTTTGGTCAGGTCACTTCATCTCCATATGAAACAAGAATTTAGAAATCAAGATGAGGGGATTTATAGGGATACTGAGAACAGACGGGCTGGAGCAATAGCACAGCACATAAGGCTTTTGCCTTGGACCCGGCCAACCCAGGTTCGATTCCTCCGCCCCTCTCAGACAGCCCGGCAAGTGATCAAGAGTATCTCACACACACGGCAAAGCCTGGCAAGCTACCTGGGATGTATTCAATATGCCAAACAAGTGTAATAATGGAGACATTACTGGACCCTCTCAAGCAAATCAGTGAACAACGGGAGGACAGTGACTGAGAACAGAGAGGTCACCCCTAAAGAGATGACTCCATTAAGAAATTCCATCTTTCTCTTAGAGGTGCTACTGTTAAATTTCTTGAATAGGTATTCCTGATAACCTATAACTTTCCATTATTCTTTCCTTAAAGTTAATATTTTCTTTTCACACAGTCACAATCCTCCCCTTGTTCATTGATTTGCTCGAGCGGGCCCAGTAACGTCTCCATCATGAAACTTGTTGTTACTATGTTTGGCATATCGAGTATGTCACGGGTAGCTTGCCAGGCTCTGCCTTGTGGGCGAGATACTCTCGGTAGCTTGCCGGGCTCTCCGAGAGGGGCGGAGGAATCGAACTCGAGTCGGCCATGTTGGCTGCATGCAAGGCAAATACCCTATCGCTGTGCTATCGCTCCAGCCCTAAATGAATCAATAAATCACCTTGACTAGTTCAAAAGCCATTTTGAATTTTTTAAATTTTGGAGTTCCACTCATAAAATGTCCCAACACCTGTTCCTTCACCCACCACCAATCAGTTTCTTCTCTCCTGCCCACCCTTTCACACCACCTCTATGACAAGCACTTTTCTTCACTCCTCTCTCTCTCTCTCTCTCTCTCTCTCTCTCCCTATTTCCTTTTGGGCAGTATGGTTTGCAATACAGATACTGAAAGATTATCACGTATGTCCCTTTACCTACTTTCAAAACAGTTCTTGTCCAGAGTGATTCATTTTGAATACCTTTAAATGAGGTCATCAATACATAATAGAGATGAAATTATTATTTCTTGAGAGCCACATAATGTCTGTATATTCATTCATGTTCTTGTATGAAGTATGCACAATAATTTTGAAAGTTAAGTATCATTATCTGCACTTTATATATTAAGAAAACACATACAAAGATTCCAGGATTTTGTATCACAAAACCCTTACTATTCTTCTATTTTCACATCTTCCAAAATGAGCCCTTAGAAGTCATCACAAATGACCCAGAACCCGAACAACAAAGAGCATTGAATTTATCTATAAATATCCTTGCTTTATCCTCAAGGAAATGGGAACTCAAAAGACAGCATGATAAGAGAAAATGTCTGATAAATGTTTTCAAATTTGGAAAAGGTTTCAACTCTTCCAAGATGTGCATTCAACATATACAGAGTCTCCAAGGGTCAGTAGACCCTGAACTTCAATTGTTCCCCAGAATATAACCAAAAGTGTCTGCTAAGTCAGGGAATATTTGCAGGGTTTTGCAGAGGCTCATAAACCACTTCTCCTGCAATCACCATCAAACCCAGTCATAACCTATAAAGAGAAGACACTGAGGTGCAGTTAATCAGATGCTCCTCAACCCAGAAAAAAATATAAAAAGCAGTGAAGAACAGATCAGAGGAAAAACAAAAGGTTATCCCCAACCAACTGCTTTATTTCTTTTGCTTCCTAGGGAACAAATACTGTATAAACAGCTGATATAAATCTGAGGAGCTGAAGATCTAGATATTCTGCAATTAATAGAGACCCAGAGATTATTTATACTGATGATATTTTAGAGACCCCAAAACATTTTCTCAGATGAACTATTTCTAGAAAGTTGTCAAAAAATTGACCCTCTGTGATTCCACATTTGTTGATCAAATCAACCACAGATTGAAAATAGTACTGTGTGTAATGATTTGGATGGTCATATTACAGTATGCATGTAGTTCTTGTATGAAGTGGTTCTTATGGTAGCATGTAGTGTGATAGTACTTACTGTATGCAGTGGTTCTTGTGGCGGAATGTAGTATGTATGTAGTTACTGTCTGCAGTGATTCTTATGGTGGTATGGTGTATGCATATAGTTAGTGTATGCAATGATTCTTCTACTAGCATGTAGTGTGTGTGAATCTATGCAATGAATCTTATGATGGTGTGTAGTTTGTGTGTAGTGCACAGCGGTAGGGCGTTTGCCTTGCACGCAGCCAACATGGCCGACCCAAGTTCGATTCCTCTGCCCCTCTCGGAGAGCCCGGCAAGCTACCAAGAGTATCTCACTCACACAGCAGAGCCTGGCAAGCTCCCCATGACGTATTCGATATGCCAAACACAGTAACAATAAAGTCTCCAATGGAGACGTTACTGGGCCCGCTCGAGCAAATCGATGATCAATGGGAGGGCCTTTACTTTACTTTTTACTATATATATATATATATATATATATATATATATATATATATATACTATAGCAAGAAAAAAGCCTTCATTACATATGGACAAAGCTATCATAAGAGTCAGTGCATATATATATGCACTGACTCTTATGATAGCTTTGTCCATATGTAATGAAGGCTTTTTTCTTGCTATTATATCCTAAAAAGTGCAGTATAAAACCACTCTGCAGAGTGAATAAGTCCTTTTGCACATGAGAGGATGCCCATAGGTCTTGGGTAACACTGTGCCATTTTACATGAGGGACTAAAGAAGCCCAGGATTTTTGTATAATCTGGTCCTGGAACCAATACTCTCAGACGTTAGGGATTACAACACTGCTACCATTTCCTTACTATGAACCAACGAAGGCTCAAATTTGACTTGGAAATGAGGAGATATTACAACTTCAAATCAATCTGTCTTGGTGCCCTGGTTAGTCTAGTAAGTATAGATCACCTTTATGAAAATTTTGGAGGTGATGTGGATAAATATTGAGAATCTATCAGATTCACAAGGTGCTGTTAGCATAGGGAAGTGAGCTAAGCAGTGGAAGGAGGTGGAAAAAAATACTTTGCCCTAAGTCAGTTGAGCAAACTTGGAGAGACAAGGCTTGCACCAATGAAGTGATCATTTGTACAACTACTGATGGAGAGTGAAAACTCTCTTTCTCAGGAACTCGCAACCTAAATTGAACAGATAATCTACCGTGGGAAATAATCAGTGATGCCTCTGCATGGACTTGGAGGAGAAGCAGCCTGGCGTGACTGACATGGCGAGTGTTTGGCCTTTGAGGCCGGCTTCCTCCACTGCTTCCTTTCTGAAATAGCTGGAGAGGAGACAATTCTTGTTCTCCATTTTTGCCATGACTCTGTAGCTCAGGATTTGTGGGTTTTCTCCTCCTTTCGGACTATTTGATCAAGATGTGAAACAACCAAGACAAGTCATACCGATATCTTAGACCCAAAACTGTAGAATGACACTTTCAGCTGTTCAGCGTTGGAGAAAAGTGGGGTTGCACCTGTCTTCCAGTTTTGCCTCATGATTGATGATTCATTTTTTTCCCCCTCTCTGAGCCTCCGCTTTACGCCGCCTAAGGATAACCCTGGCACATTTTACCATCCATGAGCCAATTAGCAGAGAAGGGAGCCGCTCAGCTTGCAACAACACACAGACTCTGGGATGAGCCGCACAGAGGAAAAGCAAACCCCTTACACAGACACCTTTTAAGCATAGCTGCCTACCTATTCTCTGTGATCTTAGTCCTGGGAATTGGATGAGCTGCCCCCAGTTGCCATCCACGTCCACAGTGGATAGTGTGGGTATTGTGGAAAGGGCTTCTATTGGTGCAGGTTCACTGAACACCTCGCCTTGTAAGAGCCATTTACTTTTACCATTTTATAGGCTGGGCAAGAGGAAAAGAGAATTTTATTTGAAGATTCAAGTCCCAGGAGAAAGTCTATTCATACACTCCACAAAGAATCACCGGTCGAGATAACTTGTCATATATATTTTTTTTAATCTCTAAACTGAGGAAATTCTACTTCCTGTATATAAATTGCTGTTGGGTAGAAAATGAGGGAACTCTGCTCACTTTTGGAAGAAAACAGAATTCAAAATCCATTTTTTTTAAAGATGTAATGCTCCAGATCCAGTGTTTTTGGGGGGACAGGAGAAGATTCACTGTCACTGTCACTGTCTTCCTGTTGTTCATCAATTTGCTCGAGCGGGCCCAGTAACGTCTCCATTGTGACAATTGTTACTGTGTATGGCTCCATATCAAATATGTCACGGGTAGCTTTCCAGGCTTTGCCATGCGGGCGAGATACTCTCAGTAGCTTGCAGAGCAATCCGAGAGGGGTGGAGAAATCGAACTCGGGTGGGCCATGTTGGCTGCATTACAAGGCAAAGCCCTACCCACTGTGCCATTGCTCCAGCACAAGGAGGAGATTCAAAGAAATGGATTTCTTTCCCTGCTCTTCTGGTCTCACTGTGGTAAGACTATGAGGCAAGACTATGCTAGTGGCAGAACACTTGTCACTATAGTGTCTCATTTGCACTTTGTATTTTATAGGCATTCATGTCAGCGAGTGGGGCCACAATTTTCAAGCAAGGACAGAATCATCTTTTGTTATTTTTTTTAGGTTATTTTTATTTTTATTTTTTTTAATGATTCTTGAATGATTGTTGAAATCAGGTGTGAAGATGTGAGGAATGCAAAAATCACCTCAGGGAGTGAGGGTGTTAACTGTCTCACCAAAAAACAAACCAAATCAAAACAATGAAATGGTCTAATGCAAAATATTGAGAGCGAACCTCCTACTCCTAATTGAGACACACTGTGTTGGTTCTTCCACATCATTCCCAGGCTCTTTGCCTGAATCTCTAGCCTGGACCAGGTTGTAGGACAGCGAGGCAGAGTTCCTGCGTTCAGAGAGATCTCAGCTAGCTGCGTGGTCCTGAACATCCTAATGGTCTTGAGGACTTCCAACACTGCAGTCTGTGTCTCTCTTCTTAGCCCTGTTCATAGGTGATGACCCAGAGCTCTTACTCATGGCTTCTCATCCCAAGGTTCCAGGCTGAACAATTTCCCCTCTCTGCAGCATTATCAGTTGGGAATTAGGAGAAAGGAAGCATGAAATCTTGCTTTCAAGCAGTGTCCACCATATCACTCACCTTCTCAGAGATCCAAGCAGATCACATGAGTAAAACTGATAATCAGGAGGAACAAACATGAGTCCTCTCTTAGGGATGTGCACAGCAAATACCTTAAACTCTAATACAGTGCAGCCTACATTCGAAGTGGAACAGAGACAGAGACTTGTATGTATTATGATGAGCTTCTTAAAATGGGCCCTAGAAAGAAATCTGACTTATGATCATCACCCAGAACAAGTTAATTTTCTGGTTATCTTGGATTTAAGCTTCAGAAGCATAAGATGAAATTCAATGGTGAGAATAAAAACATTGGATTTTGTTTGTGCCACATATACTCAATATGTATCATTGAGTTATAGTTGGCATATCGCAGGATATAATTTTAAGGTATAAAACATTTATGTATTGCAGAAGAGTTTCACTTAACTTCCGTTAACGCCAGTTTTACAACTATTGTTTCTGTGGAAAGGACATTTTAAGATCTACCTGACCTTAAAATACCACACAGTTGATATTTACAAGATAGGATTTTTTCTGTCATCACTGTGCTACAGGCTCCTTGTTTATCTGTTAGTTGCAGACATGTTTCCTGAAACAACATCTCCCCAACCGCCCCTCCCCACACCATCCGCAAATCCCTGATAACCATTGCTCTATTTTGGTTTTGAGTTATGAGTTGAACTGTTAGAAGTTGAGTTGATTGCACCTATAAGCAATACCATAAACTAAGTGTGCTTCTTCATTTGCTTATCTCACTAAGCCTGATGCTCTCATATCCAACCATGTTGTTGCAAATGGAAAGACTGTCTTTTTCTTATGGATGAATTATATTCCAGTGCTGTGTGTCCAGAATACACACACACACACACACACACACACACACACACACACACCCTCTAGTGAACCATATTTCAGTGACTATAAAAGTACTTTATTTAATTTTATTTCAATTGAATATGTAACCTTAAAGTGCTTTTTTTTAAATCATATGGGAGTTATAGTTTTATTATCAAGGAATTTCTATGTTGTTTTCTGTAGCACCAAAGAATTCAATGCACATGGGTGTTTTTCCTTCACATACTAACCAACATTTGTAGTCTTAGCCTTCTTATTTTTTTTCTACATTTTATTTAAAACTGTGATTTACAACATAGTTCACGATGATTTGTTACAGGCATTTATTATTCCAACACCAATCCCATCAGCACTGTCACCTTCTCTTCACCATCGTCTCCATTTTCCCAACCACCCTCCAAGCAGACCCACAATAATTTATTTTAGATTGCTTGTTACCACCTAATGAAATGATCAAAAACATTTCCTTCGAAGAAAACTTGTGACAATTGTTGTATCTAACCATGGGGATGTTAATTCCTTATCTGAGAGTTTACTAAGCTTTTGTTGCACGTTATACCATCTATGTTGATATTTTTGTTCATCAGGATTAGTTAGTGTCTAAATCCCATCCAATCTGTGTGCTCCTACTGGGAAGTTAGTATTGTAGAGTTTGGAGATGTCGCTCTAAAAAATCCAGAATATTTAACCGGAGGCTTGGTAGTGGCGATTAGGGTGTGAGTGCAGTTGCTGGGGCTTTGGTAGAGAGGGAAATTGTCTGCTCCCACTCCCAGCATTGGGCCTTCCACCTTATTGCTATAATCATATTTCACTGTTGCCGTGGACTGCATTTTCCTGATCAATTCTGATGTTATGCATCTTTTCATGTAGCCATTGTTCACTAGGATGCCTTCTTTGGAAAGAAGATATTTAGTTCTTGTGCCAATATTGAAACTCTCATTGTTTGAATTTTGTCATTGTTATTGAGTTGTAAAAGTTCATTCTATATTTAGAAATTTGTTCCATTTTTTTTGATGCTAAGAAGCAAATCACTGAGCAACCACATCATTGATTCTATTATATATTTTAAACAATAACTCCTTTTATTTTTTTATAAAGGGCTTACAAATGTTTTTCCCCACTTCGTATGTTGTGTTTTCATTGTGTTGTCTCTTTGATCTCCAGAAGCATTTAGTTGGATTTACTCCCACTTGATTTTCACTTTTGTTGTTGGGCTTTTGAATATTGGACAACATTGGGTATGGTTCAGATAAGCCCATTTGACCCACCTACAAAATTATTTGATTAAATATAGTGTGTAATTTATGCTGATCTTCTTAACATCTTTCCCACGTCGAAATTGAGTGTGATATTTCATGGATGTTATTGTGGTAAGTGATCTTGGAATTTTTCCTTCTGAAAATTTGTGGTAGAAAACTAAAGTTTTATAGCATCTAACCAGAAATGAAGAAACTTGAGAAAGAAATTTCCCTTTAAAACTCACATTTTAAGAGTAATTGGGGGTTAGGGAGATAGTACAACAGGAAGGCCCTTGTCATGCACATTGCTGACCTGTGCTTGCTCCCCAGAACCTGGGTCTCTAAAGCACAGGCAGGAGAGATCCCTGAGCAGAGTCAGTAGCAAAAGCCCTGAGCACAAAACAGCCAGTTGTAGCTGCAAAACAAAACAAAAATAATGAGGGATTGAAAAAGTAGGGGTTAGGTAAAATTACTATTATTTTGCATATCATGAGTACTGTTGCACTACAGACCCATCATTTCAGATTTAAAATATAAGCTATTATTCTGATTTGATTATCATTGGAATTTTCTAAACATTTTCTCAAAGCAGGTGTAATGTTCTTGTCATTTGATTAATATAAAACTCTTCATATTTATACCCACTGTCAATTTATTTACTATTTATTCATCCCTTGAAAGTTCTCAATTTTTATAGTTAAAGGCAGACATTTTGACAACAATTGTGTTCATTTTTCTTCATATCTGTCCTGACGCCTACTGGTTATATGTTCTCTGGCAATCTATGAACCTCTTTGCTTTCAGCTCCCCATCTATCAAATAAGCAAAATATATGAAGTTCTTAGAAAATGCCCAACACACCAGAAACGTTGCATATCTGTGAGGTGATTAGTTTTTGTCACTGATGTCCCAGGCCTGATTTGTCACAAAGTCATCATTACCCTAATTTATAGTTGAGGAGACCAAGACTTGGTCTGAGACTTACTTATGTAAAGAAGTTGATTTGAACCTGAGTCAATGTTAAGTGCAAGTTCATACTGTCCCCCTGATACTCACCATCTATCTATCCATCTGAATCAAAGAAGTTCCACAGAATTGAGAGGACACAGAAATAGGAAGTGTACCCGGAATGAAATATTTTGAATAGAGTGCTGAAAAGTTCCCTCATTTCCCCCTTAGTTGTTGATTGATTTTTGTAATATGATTTTTTTCCTTCCAGGTCATATATTTATTCTCTCCATTTACACTATGTAGAAAACTCTTTGGTCTAATTTACAGTACTTAGTAAAATGTTACTCTAACTTAAATATGGAGCCAGTGATTTTTTTTCACTGTTTAAATTGATTTACTTGACCACAAAACAATTCCGTGATAGTCTCACTTAATTTTATTGATGAGTAAATTTAAAAAGTTTATTCAAGGAATTTTTCTACCTTCGTATATTTTTACAGAAATTTAGGTACAAAAAAAGCTGGGCTCAATAAAAAAAACTGATAAATTTAATCGCTAAATTAAATAAATTTAATTGGTGACTACATTCATTTAATTGAATCTTTACTAAACATGTGTTGAATAAATTTATCTAAATATATATAAATTTATATATTATATATAAATATATAAGTTTATCCCAGCATCCTATCTGGTCCCCCGAGCACTGCCAGGAGTGATTCCTGAGTGCAAGAGCCAGGAGTAACCCCTGTGCATCGCTGGATGTGACCCAAAAAGAAAAAAATAAGCATGAAACCACAACCACAAGAATAGCTTATTGGTAGCTTTATTAACTATTGAAAGTTTTTTTATATACTTTTAGGACTGGAGTTAATTTTACTCAAAAATTCCAAAGGACATCTTCATCTTCCTCCTCCTCATCATCATCACCTTCATCATAATCAAGACTACAGATACCATTAGAGTAAGCAACCACTTACATATCTTTGGTTTTTATAAAACATAAATATATGCATACATGTATAATGTAAACATATATGTATGTAAGTATAATGTAAAACATATATTTAGATATGTATACATTTATATGTCATTCTATTTAGGACTCCTTGATCATCTCCCTCCTGGCAGACTACCAAAAGTATCCTGCCCACACGGCAGAGTCTGGCAAACTCCCCGTGGCATATTCAGTATGCCAAAAACCAGTAACAATGATGAATCTCATTCTCCTGACCCTGAAAGAGCCTCGAATGTGGCACTTTCTAAAATCCTAGGGCTAGGACGAAGGAGACGTTACTGGGGCCTGCTCAAGGCAATCGATGAACAACAGGATGACAGTGATACAGTGATACAGTGATCATCTCCCTGTAAAGTTGATTTAGCTTCTTGAAATGTTTATTGAAGTATAACCAAATTAGCACCAGTCATAAACAAATTTTAACAAAGCAAGCACACTTAAGTAAACAATATCCAAGCAAAAGTCTGAGAATTAAAAGCAAGTGAGAATCATCCTTGTATTCACACCTTCCACAGGTCACCTCTGTACTGACTTCAGTTTTGACACCACAAATTAGTGCTGCTGATAGTTTTATGCCACATAACTGAGCAATCCAATCCAATCCGTGCTTTGTGACATTATGTTTGAAAGATTCACCTCTATAGGTGCATGAAACAGTTGCCTCTTTATTCTTATTGTTTTCTATTTTGTTGTGTATTTGCCTACTGCATAAAATGTGGTGGCTTCACAGGTCAGCCATTTTCTACTGTCTCATAGTTTTATAGATCAAGAAACTGGGCAGAACTTGACTAGACAATGTTTAGTACCTTAACAGTAATGAAGAGCTAGAGAACTGTGTTTGCCTGGGATCATCCCACTATAAAATTTAGGGTTTCTTGTCTATGGATGGGCTGGAGTGATAGCACAGTGGTAGGGCGTTTGCCTTGAGCACAGCCAGCCTGGCCGAGCCGGGTTCGATTCCCCTCTCAGAGAGCCCGGTAAGCTACAGAGAGTATCTCGCCCTCATGGCAAAGCCTGGCAAGCTACACATGACGTATTCAGTATGCCAAACACAGTAACAACAAGTCTCAAAATGGAGATGTTACTTGGCCCGCTTGAGCAAATCGATGAACAACGGGAGGACAGTGTTTGTTTGTTTTGTCTATGAATGATACTGCCAATGTGTTGAACATAAATTACAGAAAAGTTGCAAATTGGAAGAAAATATTTGTGAAACACACATCATATGTGGCATGTGGAACAAAGTTCCCTCCCGGTACCCATGTTCTAGTCTCAGGAAACTTTAACTATATTACTCACTAGACAATGTGGCTGTGAAGTTGTGATCAATTTTATCTAAGAATGTTGAGGTGTGGGGAAAATATTTCCTGAACCATACGATCTAATCTCAGGAGTCCTTAAAAATAGAAAACTTGTTTTTGCCAGAGTTAAAACTGTGGGCTTATGCGAGAATAGCCATAGGATAGTACGGAGGTTAAGGCACTTGCTTTGTATGGTAGTTAGCTCTGGGTTCACCCCTAACATAGAAGATGGTCCCTTGAGCACTGTCAGGAGTGACCCTGGAAAATAGAGCTAGGAGTAAGCCTGAGTACCCCTGGATGTGGCTCCCAACACAGACAGAAAAATAAAATTCATAGATACTTTGATCACTTTAAAGATGGAGGAAATGGAGCACAATCCCAGGAATGTGGAAAACTTCTAAAAACTGAAAAGCACGAATATTGGTTCTCTTTTGGGTTCACCAAAAAGCAATACAGCCTTGCTGACAGATCTTAGCCTTAGACTGATCTGCCTAACTAGGAAATAATTTTATTGTTCTATGCCACTAAGTGGTAGAAATGATACCTAGTGAAAAATTTGTAGCCAAAATAAGAAAAGGAAAAAATGATAAAAATATCTGCACAGGTATGTTAGCAAAGAAGTTGTACAGAGCCCAATTAAGTATATTAAAGGATGCACAATATTATTTGTTAGCAAGTGAACACATACCACTACATACTGGTAAGATCTCCAAGCATGCAGAAGGACACAAGCTTATAGCAATTGGTAGACTAGGAAATGACAATGGCCACTTTGCAAGAGAGTTTGACAATTTATCTTAAACATAGATTTGCCATACAGTCCAACACTCATAGATATTTACTCAATTGATTAAAAAAATGTATGTGCACACAGAAACCTGCCTATGAATGTTTGTAGCAGCTTTATTCATAATCTCCCCAAACGGCAAGCAATCAAAATGTTCTTTAATAGCTGACTGGATAACAATGTACTTTATCCGCACAGTGAAATGTGATTCAGAGAGAAGTAGAAATGAGATCTCAAGTCATGCAAAGACACGGAGGAATCCTAAGTGCATGTTGCTAAGTGAAAGAAGCTGGTGTGAAAAGGGCCACACACCCTAAGATCCCATTTATGTGATATTCTGGAAAGGGCAGAGTATCAAGAGGTAACTGGCTAAAGATTGCTACGACTCAGGGGAGGCCAAGAAAATAAATGAGTCCAATGGATTTTTCAGGTTGGCGAAAACTGTTCTGTCTGATCATGCAATGGTGGGTGCATAAGAAATTTGCATTTGTCAGCTTCCAAAGGACTTGATAATGTGAACAGAGAACCTGTGCAGGTACCAAAAATGGTATTTAAAATACCATTGCAGGGCCAGAGAGATTGTATAGGGGATAGGGCACTAGCCTTGCCCATGACCGACTCAAGTCCATTCCCTCATACATATCATCCCCCAAGCCTCACTGTCAGAAGTGATCCCTGAGCACAGCACCAGGAGCAAGCCCTGAGAACTGCTGGGGGTAGCAGCAAAATGAACAAATAAAATACAGTTTCAGAGTTTGAGATACATGACAAATAATTCACTGTAGAATGTGATAAATCATCTAAGCATGTTACAAACTTGTTAATACAGGTGGGAAGTGAAAGGGAGGAAGTACACCAACTAGCTTTGGAGCTTTGATGTGCATCTCCCTAATTGTGATGTAGGGAACTTTTTCATATGCCTTCTGGTCATTTGTATTCCTTCCTTGAAGAAGTTTCTGTTCATATCTTCTCCCCATTTATTGATGTGGTTGAGTGTTATTTTCTTGTAAATTTCTACCAGCGCTTTATACATATTAGACATTAATCCCTTAACAGATGAGTGGTGGGTAAATAATTTTTTTTTCCATTCTGTGGGCTGTCTTGTTGTTCTGGTCATCATGTCCTTTGAAGTACGGAATCTTCTTAGTTTAATATCATCCCAGTTGTTTATCCTTGCTTACACTTGCTTGTTCAGTGGTGTTTCATCCTTGAAGATGCCTTTAGCTTCAGTGTCATGGAGAGTTTTGCCTATGTTTTCCTCTAAATACCTTATGGATTCAGGTCGGAGATGAAGTTCAAGGAGATAAAGTGATAATAGCCTTTCAGTAGCAATATTGCAAACCACAATGTTTAAAAGAAAAAATATGAGAGAGAGAGAGAGAGAGAGAGGTGTCTGCCATAGAGGCAGGCTTTAGGGTGTGGGGCTAGGGAGTGAGCAGAAGAAAAACTGTGTGTGTAAACTTAAAAAGATGGCAGCGGTCTATCTCTCCTGCCGCCCGCGTTCGGTAATCTCACGCTGCTTCCCCTACCCCAGGGAGGTCAATGGCGATGGACAGGTAAAGGAAGGAACGAGGGCCAGGCTGGTTGGTGTCAGTTGCAGTTTATTCCATTCCTATCTCCATTCTCCTCTCCTGCTTCTTCCTCCCCCATGCTACTTCATTCTCCTCCTTAATCCGCCTTCATCCTCCTTCTGGCTCTGGAATCTGGATCTTGATCCCTTTTCTCCTTCTCCTTCTGGAGTCTGGATCCTGATCCTCTTCTTCTCCTTCTGGAGTCTGAATTCTGATTCCCCAGCCCACTCTTACAGTCTAGTTAAATCCCAAAGCATGAGGGGTTGTGATAACAATTACACATAGGTTTGGTCACAATCAATAGGGGTAAAGTTCTTTCCCTCAGGGAAAGCCGCTTCTAGGACAGAAACTCCCTCAGCAGGATGACCCACTCTAGAACAGAGTCCCCTGGGTGTGTTTCTCCTCTTCTTGTCAAACATATAAGCATATATAATATAAATCATTTTGTATGAATACAGTAAGAAATAGTCTCTGAGTCTTGAGACTCAGAGACTCAGAGACTATAAAATCCAGCTCCCAGACGAGAACAGTGCAGTCTTTTGCCCCCGCGCCTGGCTGTTCCTCGCCGGGGCCCCTTGTAGTGGAGTGGGTTGAGCTTTCCTCCCCGCCCCGACCAGGACTCCGGCAGCCGAAGACCTCCAGGACCAGCCACCACCATGCTGAGACCACTCTCCGCACACATGAAGGTACTGGCAGAGGGACAAAGCCACGTGGGTTCCGGGGCCGAGATCTCCAAGCCTACTCGGATTGGAGTCGAGCATCCTCCACCCAGATCCTCCAAATTCCAGTAGGCAGGGGTCACACCCACCACCTGGCCCCCTGGCGCCGTGTAATCCCATCAAAGGCCAAGACTCAGAGACTATAAAATCCAGCTCCTGGACGAGACATCTTATCAGGACATCTTTTTATGACATCTTATTATCTCGTTCCTACTTTGGACAAATTTGCAGGCTATCAAATGTAGCCTGCCCACAGGGCAGAGTCTGGCAAACTCCCCCTGGCGTACCAAATATGCCAAATACCAGTAACAATGATGGGTCTCATTCTCCTAAAGAGCCTTGAATATAATCTCAGGGCTAGGATGAAAGAGACATTACTGGGGCCTGCTCGAGGCAATCGACGAATAACAGTAAGAAATACTTAAACTTATAGAATTGCCCTCCTAGGGCCATCTAAATCTCAGAATACAGTACTCAGGCCAGATAGTCTTTCCTATCCCTAGCAGAGTCCTAGTCTCATTGTTACTTTTGGGTCATGACAGCATTTGTCTATAATCAAGCTCTTAACTTATAGTTAAGAATCGTGGCACTTTGGCCTGGCCCATTTCGATGCCAGGGTAGCTCACAGCTTGTCCTGGGTCCATTTAGTCCCTTGTCGGGACCCTGCTTTTGGGGTGCTAGGAGTTAAGGGAAACTGAGGCTTAAGTCGAGAAAGCAGATGTCTTGGAGTGAATAATATTTAAAGCCAATTAAATCCTAAGTTACAAAGCATAATATTAACAGTCTTCCTGTATCTATAAAACAAATTGCTTTAAAGAAAACTATTCAAAAGACATAAGGAGATGAGAAAGACAATATTTCACCCATACATATAAAATCATAGATTTCTGAGGAATCTGACCTTACAAGTTAACAGTCTGATTAGGGGAAAGAGCTGATTAACTGGTTGGGGAGGAGATCATAGGGAAGAGTTTACAGATAAACACAATGGAATGGAAATGCATAAGGAGCACTGTAATAAACCTGAGTTCCTTGTGGCAGGAGAGAAAAGACAAAGCAATGTTATCCTACAACTGGGGACATTGGTGGTGGGAAATGTGCACTAGTGAAAGGATGGGTGTTGGAACATTGTATGACTGAAAATTGTTCATAACAACTTTGTAATTGTATACCTCGTGGTAACTACTCAGTTTTTTAAAAAAAGGTTTTGGAACTAAATTGAGTCTTCAGATTAAAGGCCAAAGGAGCTGTCATAAAAATTTTCACTCTGATTGATAAAGTTATGCCCCTTGTCAGCATGGGTTAACGATTCTGAAACTATAGCACATGCACAGTAGGATGGAACAATTAAGAAAATGAACATTTCAACATGGAAGCCAAGTTTCTTGCCATTAGTGGAAGATGTTCCAGGCAAGGAAAGGAAGAAGTCTGAATTACCTGTAATCAGGTAGAGGTTAATAGAGTTAACGACAGAAATATTTATGTATATAAGAACACATCAAGAGTCAGCATGCAGGCACATGTATATTTGCCTTTCCATCTGAGAATTTGGAAACATTCTTCTAGCTACAAGGATACCTAGGGTCAAAATCTTGATTTCTAATACAAGTTTGCAAGAGATAAAATAGAACTCTGTGAAGGAAAAACGACCTCTAAAGCTGGGGCTAGTAACATACAGAATGAGTCGAGAGAATCTGGAAATCTCAGAAAGTAAACAAATGCCTAAAGCACACACATACACACAGTGATAATCAAAGGGACACACAAAGAATGGGCACACTCCTACCTGTGTAAGTTGAGGTAAAATACAGTGATAAATTAACGCGATTCTAAACCAAGTATAGTTAAGCATACCCTTGAGCCCATGTGTATATAAATTGGCAATTAGGTAAATTGATGGAGAGGTATGATTTTCTCAAGCTAAAACATTCCAAAATAATTTCTGTAGATACTCCTCTCCAGCAGAAGAAAGATTTCCCGCTCTATAAATGTGGACTCTTTAGAGTGACTTCCAAAGAGCATTCATCTGCAAAAGAGCTCAGGGAGTCAATTTACACTTTGTAATTCAGATTCTCCTCCACCAGACCATCAGCTCTGTGAGCCAGACACACAGTAGGACCCCTGGATGTGTTGAGAATATCCCGCGGCCTCTGAGCCATACCCAAGTTGAAGAAACACTGATAAATCCTAGTTAGTGAGCATTTGACCCAACACCCAAGGGAAGGATTCCTCAAAACATGCCAAGGTCATCAAAACAAAGTCAGCAGAGCTGTCAAGCCCTGAGGTGCTGAAAGAAGGTGTTAAATATCATGTGTCCTGCATGGGACTCTGGAACAGAAGAAGGACATTAGGTAGCTACAATGGAAAGCTACATCCAGGATAGACTAGTTTTTCCCAAAGTGGCAGTATATTCTCTAGAATTGCAGGAACAATCTTGGTAAGAGCAGGGGCAGGAGTAGCTTGGTGTGGTGGTGGGCACACTTTCTGTTTGGTTGCTTTATAAAGTAGATTTTCAGAAAAGTGCTGAGTAGCATTTTTTAAAAAGACGAGTAAGCCAAATCAATTTCAAAACCTGTATTATATACCTTAGTAAATAACAATGATAAAGCAGTGCCCACCCTTTCCTAAGTGTGATAAAGGTAATATAAGATGAGAATAGGAGAGGACATGGGCCCCAAAAATGTGGGAACTCTATCATATTCTCATTTTCCCTCTGAACTTAGACTATTCTAAAATTTGAAGTCATAGACGATAGTCTACAGACCACGTAAACAATGCCTCCCTCATAGAGACACTTAAGCAAAAATGAACCAGAGTTTGAAATGGGATTATTAGGTCATAGTAACAGAGCAAAAAGAATAGGAATTTCTAGGATAAATTCAGGTTCTTGTGAAAGAGCCAGAGACTGTCATTGTGAAAGAGTTAGTTTGCCTTGGCTAATGATATTTCTTCTGTAACCTTTCCTACCTCTTTTGTCTCCCTCTATATTATATGCTAGGCTCAAAAGCAGAGGTAAAGGCTTGATTAAAATCAACAGGGCAGTGTTAAAGAGTTTAAACAGATGAGTGCCATGTGCTGTGATTTGTCCAAGATTGAGTTGTTATTTGGGAACGCATTGGCTGGGGAATTAAGTGTTTCTAAAGCTGTCGGTACCCATAACAAAGGCTGTGGTCAGGCTGAGATAGAAAGGAGAATGTAGATTCTGGACATACTGAGCAGATAAAATCAATAGGTCTTGGTGATTGTGTGTTCAACTTCACTGAAGAAGGAGTAATTTATATTCACTACGATAATGCTGAAACTAAGTCTATGGACCCAAACAAGATATGTGCATTAATTCATTCATGGTAGAGACGTGGCTTAGGTCCCCACACATGCCATACACATATATATTCTGGAGATAAAACAGTGAAGAAGACATTCAGCACCCACTGGTATGAAGTACACATGCTCTCTGAGGAAAATATGCAGTAGAGAAATAATTATATACTGGTCAATCATGACCATGAAAGGCACAAGAAAACCCAGGTGCTTTGGGAGGATGAATAGCACTGTAACACTGTAGAACCCTTCTCCCATTGTTCATTGATTTGCTCAAGCGAGCACCAGTAACGTCTCCATTGTGAGACTTGTTGTTATTGTTTTTGGCATATCAAATACATCATCGGGAGCTTGCCAGGCTCTGCCGTGAGGGTAGGATACTCTTGGTAGCTTGCTGGGCTCTCCAAGAGGGACAGTGGAATCAAACTCGGGTCAGCCATGTGCAAGACAAACGCCCTGCTCCCTGTGCTATTATCCCAGCCCTGGAGGATGACTAAAGCTAGGAAATCAAATTTAAGGGTTAGAGAAACTTTACAAAGAAATGAGAATATAAGAAGCAGGAAGAAGAATGGAATGTTAGGAACGAAACAAGGGATCCTTACCATGAATGACTCAAGTTTATAGAGTTTCTAGAAAATTTCCTTAGGGTAAGTTCAAGATGGCCACATTACCTCCAAAAGTTTTGGGTTAGGGAAGGAATAATAAAAATAATTTTCCATCATACTGCCAATATCCATAGTCCATGTACATATATGAGGCATGGGAAGTATTGAGGACTGTGCCCAAGGGAGGGAAGTATTTAGGACTCTGTGCGCAGGGATCCATTGGTGATGGTACAGTGACCAGATGTGATGCCAGGGATGGAACTGAGGTTAGAATGTAAGACGAGCATTAAACCATTATGCTATCTCTTCAGGCTGTTGGAATCAAACCCGGGTCAGCCACGTGCAAGACAAACGCCCTGCTCGCTGTGCTATTGCTCCCGCACTGGAGAATGACTAAAGCTAGGAAATCAAATTTAAGGGTTAGAGAAACTTTACAAAGGAATGAGAATATAAGAAGCAGGAAGGAGAATGGAATGTTAGGAACGAAACATCTTTGACATATTTTTTTTTTGCCCATATTTGGAGATTCTTAAGGGGTCACTCCTGGCAGTTCTCTGGAGCTTGTTTGGGGATGCTGGGGATAGATCCTGAGGTGACCGTGTGCAGGGCAATGTTCTACCCCTGTGCTATCTCTTTGGTCCCATATCTTGACTTTTTAGTTTTCTCTCTCTCTGCCTTTCTCTCTTTGCCTGTCTCTCACTCACTCTCCCTTTCTCTTTCTCTCAAAGAAAAATGCAAAAATATCATGCGACAGGAAAAACATTTGGAGGAGGCACAATATTGACCATTGCACCATAGTTATTTAAGGGCTTATTTGTTTGTTTTAAGAATTCCAATGTTTTAGATGCATAGTCCATAGTCTTTAGAGTCTATAGTCTTTCTAGATGTAGATTCATTGAGGTCAATAAATCTAAATAGTGCCTTCAGGTTCTGAAAGCCTGGGCATCTACTCCTCCCAGGCCCTCTCTCGCAGGCAATGCCTTCTCTCTTGCAGACCTAATTTTTTTTCGGCTATATTTGGCTCTATCCCAGCCCAGAGTACACATTTAAAAATCTACAGTCTAGAGAATATATTATTAAAAATGATGAAACAGGAAAGAGCAAAAGTCCTACATATGGAGAGAATTTTCCCCCCTGTAATTCTAACTCACCAGCCATTAGCACTTGTTCTAAAATGGAGATAATAAGCTATTGTAGAGAGTTGTTTGAGGAGTACATGAAATAGTCCATGTAAAGTGGTTAGCAGAATAAGGACTCAAATGTTAGCTATTATTATAACTATTATTAGTGTCATGATTGTTATGCAACCATTATTTTCTATCCTGGCCTTAGCAAGATAGCCGTGAAAAATTGATTCCTTATTTTCCCTGCTCCGTAGTCTTTCCTGGTTTTCTTCTAGAAACTTCCTGCTACCTTCTTCTGAAGACACTTAAATTTTAACACAATTTCCAATGCTTTTTAGGGAGTTATTTGTACAGCTTGAGTTTTCCTTTAATTGTGTTCCCTCCCGTTTTTTTTGAAAATTCAGAGTTAGGGTGGGGCGAAGGTTGCATATTACTACATCTGTTTGCAAATGGAAATGAAAAAACGGATGCACCAAATGAAGTGTAGGAGGGGAACAGTTTCCCGAGATGCATTGTGAGCTCTTGCTCTTGGCTTTGTGCACAGAGACCAGCTGAGGTGTTGTAAGCTTTGTCCCAGAGTCTAATTCCAAAGTCAAAAGTCACCTGGGAACCTTGGAGCCATAGGGGTCCCTCACGGAGTCTAACTTCCTGTGCCCCTAGTAGTCCTTGGGGGAGGATGAGTTGTACACTTCTGCAGCTGGGAGTTCCAGCGGGAACTTGGAGTCGGCAGTATTTTTGCACCTCGGGGATGTCATTCTGCCTGGCACAGCTGTCACCCACAAGGTGGAAGCGGGTGGGGCATCATGGCAGATGCCTCTCGGAGCATCTGGGCTCCTTGCACCCTGCCGTGCCCTGGCCAGGTTAGTGGAGGTTCATGAGGTTCTCTGTAGCGTGTTAAATTCAAGAGCACTGGATTGCAGTAATTACCTGGGAGCCAGCCGGCTGATGTGTACACCTCACACATAGAGCTGGGGACATTATTTCCAGGGAGTGATAAATGGCAAGGACTTAATTGTTTGGAGAAAAGGTGGTATAGTTTCAATCTGGCCTGGTTCCCAGTTTGGATCACTAGAAGTGACTTCCAGAATAGCATCAATAATAACATTTCGGGAGAGCAAGGCCGCCTCCATTGATATTTCTTAGAGGCTGTATTTCTTAGGTGTGTTCTCCGGGAAGGAATAGGGTAGTATTCTTCATCCATTATTCTCATTAGGGAACACTGGCTATTGAGAAGCGATGGCAAATACTTCATCCACAATGGATTATTGGTGCTCAATCCAGAACAAAGCCCAGAGACCAGGTCCTGGGTGACCTAGAGTGTGTGGAGGAGATGATTGAATTTGAAGAGGGTTTCTTTTCTTCCTGAAACAGGAATGAAGAAGCTTTTGGATATTTACAAAATCCTTGTTTTGGGTCTGGAGAGATAGAACAGGGCTTATGGGGCTTGCCTTGCTGGCAACTGACCCAGGTTCGATCCCTGGCACCCCATATGGTCCCAAGCATTGCCCAAAGAGGCTCCTGAACACAGTTCCTGGAGTAAACCCTGAGTACTGCTGGTTGTGCTAAAAGAAATCCTGGTGTTATTTTGCACACAATTGTATATGAATAAATGTTCAGTTCTTATCTCTCCTCGTTCTTACCTTTGGCCTCAGAGTTCTCACCTGTGCAAAATTTTAGTTTGGTTTCATCCAAAGCCCCCAATGATATGCTGTTTCCAAGAGTTAGGTACAACTTTTCTCTCTCCCCTCTTTCCTTCATCTCTCCGTTCTTCTTTCTCTTACGTCCTCCATACAAATTTAAGGGGACAGAGGCCAGATAAGGAGAAAGTGTGCCAGTCAACAGATGGTGATTCATATAGAAGATTCTAGAAAAAGAAGAGAGGAGCTCTTACTTTTTCACTTTTTATTTTTATTTTTTAAATTTCCTTTAGACTGTGAAAACCAGAGGAAAGGGAAAACATGACTCCTGCAGGTCGGTCGGGAGTTTGATTTCTCTCCATTTCCTGTGCCTCTCATTCTTGGCCAGCCCCATCCCCTGCCGTGGCCTGACCTGGCAGAGCTAAGGTGAGGCTGACAGGCAGGCCTGAAAGCTTGGACAGCGCAGCTCAATAGTGGCGCACGCTGTGCTCACGCTGGGCCTTCTCACACTCCCGTCCAATTAAGGGCCTGGGCCTCACGGAATAAATTACATCCTAGCTTCCCTGGGTGCCCGAAGAGATGCCCTGTTCCTTCCAGAACCAGCTTCCTCCTCCTCTTCCTCCTCCTCCTCTTCCTCCTCCTTCTTTTCCTCCTCCTCCTTCTCCTCCTCCTCCGCCATAGCCTGCCCTGGGTGTGAGTACAGGGGCACTCCTCTCCCCTGTGCATATGTGACCCACCTCAGGAGCTGGCAGGGTCTGGCATCTGACAGCTGCCAGGAGGCAGTGCCTGTGCTCACATCCCAGGAGCTCTTGTGACTCCACAGCTGCCCCCAGCCATCACTTAGGGCTGTTTGTCTTCACGGCATGTGCACGTGCTGCTGCTCCATGGGAGAGAACCCACATTCAAGCCTGTTCCATCTGTGCCCTACCTGCCCCTTGGCGGATGCTGGGGAGTGCAGGGATGGGGTCACGTTGCTCTCCACCGTCCCACCTACTCAGCTGCCGAGCTGACATGGCTGTGACTGAGGCTCCAAGAATCACCCTGGGCATCAGGAGTGGCACAGGCATGGAACTCCCAGAGTCCTGTAGGCTGCCTGCTACCGCCTACATTCCCAGACTCTCATGTCCATTGAGGAATTACTCTTGGCGGTGCTCGGGGGACCATATGGGATGCTGAGGATCAAATCTGGGTCAGCCATGTGCAAGGCAAATGCTCTACTCACTGAACTAATACTCCGGCCTCTCATCTGTATTGTCTACAGGCTTCTGGGGAGAGTGAACCTGCTCATCAGCTACTGTAGTTTGGGAAGTTCAGGATTCTTCACTGGTGCTCACAATGTCCAGAGGCCATACGTGGTGAAACAGCTGCTGGCTTGTGTTTGGTGATGGGTTGCAGGGCTCAGAGCCAGCATGACCCCACGCCTGGGGGTGCTCTCAGGGACCTCTGCAACACAGAGGCTCCCACTGGAGTCCTTGCATGTGCAAGGCCTGTGTTCCTGACACCTGAGCTCTCTCCCTAGCCCCTAAAACTCTTTCAGTATTGCCTAAAGGTATTTTGCTTTCTGGTCCAGGCCCACTTTCATGAAAGCCCAGCATTAGCAATTCTAGAAGGCACAGCTTGCCCGGTGAGTACTGAGCGTACAGGATACAAGAAACCAGCAATTTCATATGGATGCCATATTGGAAGCCTTTACAGGCTTCCAATGTGCAGGGATTTTTCTGCCACAATGTCCCAGAAGTAACATTGTGGCAGAAACCTTGTGGTTATTTAAAATTTATTTTTAAGTCTTTCTCCTTGAAGGCAGTCTTTCCTCTTTGCAATAGCTGGTTTTTTTATTTTATGTCATGTTGCTTCTCCTGGTTGTGCTTCCTTCATAGAAAGCATGTAACTTTTTGCAGGGGCCCGCGTACATACGCACACTCAAGAATATATACTGATATTATTAGAGAGGTTTCATTGAAAAGTGATGCACTGATACACATTTTAAGAAAAAATAATAAGGCTAAGAAAATGGCCCTAAAGGCTTGACTGTATTCTTGTTTGTTTGTTTGTTAGTTTGTTTTAGTTTGTTTTTGATTTGGGGACCACACCACCTGTGCTCAGGTCTTACTCCTGGCAAGCTTTGGGGACTGTCTACAGTGCCAAAGATCAAACCTGGGTCAACTGTGTCCAAGGCAAATGCTCTACCCACTGTACAACCTCTCCGGCCCCTACATTTTATGTCTTGTAGACACCAGGTCCTGAGTTTGGTCCCAGGCACTGCATGGTCCTTATGCACCGCTAGTTATGGCCCAGAAAAATCCTTCAGCACTGCCACACTAGAGCTGCCTCACATTGTACAGCCTGAGCTCCATGCCATCAGTCTACCAGAATATTGCCAGGAGTAACCTTCGGGCCCCAGTGCTTGACTCCAGTGCTTGTACTCCCAAAATAATAGAATACTGTATCTTGGAATGTCTTCAATAACAGTAAATGCAGAGCCGTCTCATCTTAAAAATGACATCTTACTTCATTATATGAATGTGTTCCAATATCGATTTGTCCAGTATTGGTGGGATGCAGATATTTTCAATGATTCTTATATACAGCTAATTCAATTCTTTGAAATACAGATTTATATACTAGTGCATCCATTATTTCACCTAATAAACTAGTACTTGCTGGAGAAGATTATGAGTCAAGATGATGTGAATTTTTAATGCATAATGTAGGGTGGCACTTGTGAAGAACATTTGGAATTAACTATTTCAAAGTTTCTGAGAAATAAAACAAAATAAATGTCAACCCTGTAATTAATATTTATTTTATGTAACATTTATTCTAACTGTAAGAGAAAGTATTGTCTATTTTCATGGGTTTTATAGCTAGTTTGCCAGCTCCCTCTGTGCATGAAATATATATACCCCCTTTCAAAACTTAGAATATGCTTTTACTATTTCAAAATGAGTATAGACTTTTATAGTTGTGTCTTTTTCGGTTGTATAAGCTGGTCATATCAATGATTCATTTGTTGCGGAGTTATTGTTCTGAGATAAAGCTCCAAATCTCCATGCTCTGTTTCTTAAAACACAGTTTTGATCATGTCAAATTCTGTGCTCAGAGTCCTGGAGTGGTTTCTCTTGGAATCCCAAAAGCTACAAGGTTAAAAAAAAAATACAGTGAATACAGTGGGTAGGGTGTTTGCCTTGCACATGGCCGACCTGGGTTCAATCCTCAGCATCCCATATGTTACTCCATGCACTGCCAGGATAATTCCTGAGTGCAGAGCAGGAGTAATCCCTGAGCATCACTGAGTGTGACCCAAAAAGCAAAAAAATAAAATAAAATAATAAACCTCCTCATAGCTCCAGTGTCCACATTATGTCCAGAGGCACATCCATAGCAAACAGTGAATAGGGGCCTTCCGGAATTGGACAGGCCAACTCTGGAAACAAACGACCCAGACAAGCCATTTATTCTAGGAAAACTTTCTAAGGGAAACTCACATGCAGGCCTTTGATGAGGACAGAACATGGATTTTTGACTTCAGAGAGCCCTGCCCTGTACTCTAATCTCTGTTTCAAATGTCACAGAATTCTCCACTTGTTTAAAATCTAGGGGGCCGGAAGTGGAGGTAGAGAGTCATAGCATCTGTCATGCCAAGAGATTGTGTAGTAAGTAAACCATTTGACAATGAAGGTCCCGTGCCTCTGAAAATGGTCTTTTCTCTTCGCATCTTTTCCACTCATCGAACAACTGCTGGGATGTCAGAAATTGACTTTGTTTCAGAGCTTACATGAGAGGTCTGCCAGCCACACCTTGTAGATTGAATATTATCCACCGCCTGCTTTGCAGAGAGCCCACAGTTGTGAACTTAAAATTAGACTTCTACAACATTGTTGAAAAAGTCAAAAGGAAAAAAAACATATTCTATCATATTCAAAACTGGTATGCAATTCAAATGTCTTTGCCCATGAGTAAGTGGAACAACTCATGTTCATTCCTTACATATATCATCTATATCTGCTTTTACCTGCCAGAAACAGGTCGAATCCCAGTGGCAAAGACAATCTTGAAAGATTAATTCTCTGCTCCTTTCCCAAAGAGTGTGTGGTCATCTCTGGCCTACCCACCCTTTTATGATGTATGTTCACATATGATTGGGTAAGTATGTTCATATGTATATGTATGTATTCTGGGTTGGTAGTGATAAGAGATATGGGACTAGTAAGGTTATTTTATCCTTGTTCTTTCCTTGCGTAGATGGGATAATTGGATTTAGAAGGTCCTTAGGAGAGTTCTTTTATGTGGTTCTGTGGAGCGATAGCACAGCGGTAGGGCGTTTGCCTTACAAGTGACCAACATGGCCGACCCGAGTTCGATTCCTCCGCCCCTCTCGGAGAGCCTGGCAAGCTACCGAGAGTATCTCGCCCGCACGGCAGAGCCTGGCAAGCTCCCTGTGACGTATTCAATATGCCAAACACAGTAACAATTGTCACAATGTTACTGGGCCCGCTGGAGCAAATTGATGAACAACGGGAGGACCGTGACCGTGTCCAACCATTGGGTTGGTAAATTTCTGTTTGACTTATTAATAATGGTGAGCTTAATAGGATCTTAACTTTGGACTGTTTTTGTGACATCCTCAAATTTTATGCCAGTGGTAGTGGATGGCCCCAGAAATTCACCAAGCTTTCGTAGCTGGAAGTGAGAACTGCCTTGTGCCTTCTTTCTTAGTGGATTGTTCGCTCAGCTGCCCTTGCAAGTGCTTGAATGTGGTCTGGAGTTCTGTTTCCTCAGAAGCTATGGATGAGTCATTCACTCTCCTTCAGGCTCAGGCACATCATTTAGGACAAGAAGCAGAATTGCTCATACTCATGTTGACATGGGGACCTTCATTGACCTGCTTGATGTTATGTTGGCTGGTAGGTCTCACACTTAACTAGCACCCCATCCAATGGTTGCTGGCATGCCTATGTGCTCTTCACAAATGATTTCTCAGTTGAATGATGTAAAAGATGGGCCTCAGAGCTAGAGTGTGTACCAGGGATGTGCAAAGCCCTGCCCTTGATTCCCAGCACTGTGAGACCTTCTGAGCACCACCGGGTGAGCATCCAGAGGCATCCTTGAGACATGCCCCCCAAATGTGAAAAGAATGTCATAGCACCACGTTAATTTTCATCTTCCGAGTTCTGAACAGAGTGAGGGTTGGAGAATGCAGAGGTATGAGCTCAGTGGGAGGCCTTCAGTAGGAAACCCCCATGACAGAGCGCTGAGCCATTGAGGGTTCCTTCCCCGCAGCCTCCTTATGAATTTGCATTGTTCGTTCTTTTCCAAGGTTTCACAGTATAGGAATCATTGTTCACTTGACTTTTGGATGCAGAAAGCTTTCCCTTGCTTGAGAAGGTAGCTGCAATCCGGATATTGTGTGTAAGAGTTTAAGCAATATCTCTGGGTCCTCAGATTAGCTCTGTTGTGTGTATCTTCCTTCCTTCAACCCACGGGAATTTATTCAGTGCCATAAGGTGCTGATAAACTTACTTGCTGGGGGGGGGGGGAATAAAGAACACCCCGAATTCCATGTTTTTATAGCTCACGAAGACATCTCACAGTTCACTAGCTCGAATTTATCTTCATAGAGTCCACATTCCCCCAGGTTCCCTCGAGCCTGGGAGTGAGAACATTAAGAGAAATGACTCAGACCCTGCTGGTTCATTGCCCCCACCTCCACGGTCAAGTACATCAGCCTTCCCCCCTTCCCGCTATATGATAATCACGGCTGGGAGTACCCAAGGGTGTCAGGTCTGTAATAGGGAAAATAAATGTGGTTATTTGTTCCCTACATTTTCATTGGTGCCCAGTGTCCATCACGTCCCAGAGAGTGGTGAGTCACGTCCCCTCGCCTCTGGATGCAGATTCGCTGCCTCTTTCTCCTTCCAAGAGAAAAGTGGTACTTGGAAATTTCTTACCATCCTGACTCCCCTAGAGGCCGGAGCTGTTTTCCTTGCAGAAGGAGAGGCAAGGCACATCTGTCTCAGTTCTCTCCTGGGTAGTCAGATGTCCTTGTCCTGTGGCGGTACTGCCATTCCTCCCTCTGGAGGAACTCAGTGCACGAGGAGGGGTACCCAGAAGCGGGAATCAGAGTCCAATAAGAATCCCCATGACTAGAATCTCCCCACACAAGGGGGACTCTTGCCCTTTGGCATAAAAAGAACCACATAACAATGCCAAGGCACACCAGAGCATATTCATTTCTCCCAGCCAACAGGGTACAGACACACCAGTGGAGGAACCCAGCCCAAGAGGGCAGCAGCCACTGAGTCCCACGGTGATCATCAGGCAGCAGGTAGGATAGTTTGACTTTTCATTCTGGTTTAGGCTGGGGTTCGGAACCAGGATGCTGCTTGGTGCCTCTGTGCTTATGAGATCGGTAGGGGCTGCGGAGGAAAGAGTAAGCTGGGGAGTGCGAGTTGGAAAGCCTTTTAGTTTCACCACCCACTTTGTGGCATGACATTGGGAAAGCATTAAAGCTTAAAAGTCTGCAGTCATTTCTCACCCCCGGTGCCAGTAACCACAACAGATGCTGTTGGTCCCTTTGTATTATGGTGCCAGACTGTTCTGATGACATCAGATGACTTCATCTCTGGTGTGACCTTAAGATTCACTGACCACCAGCTAGGACATGGAGCTCTAAAAAGCCCTAGGCAATTGTGCCCAGCTCTGGGACCTTCTTTACACTAACAGCCATGTCCCACTCCCTCCTGATTTATCTGCCATGAGATTGCTTAGATACCAGCCTTTGATACCCACTCGTACCTCGCTAAATGAATTGGGCAGGTGGACCCCAGGGTTGAGCAGACGTGGATGTTACTCACGGCCATCTTGGATTTGGCATGCCAAGCACATTGAGATGACTTTGAATGTGAGGGAGTTGGTTGCAAGTCATGAATCAGAGCTGCTGAGTGAGTATCTGAGTTCCACCCCTTACCTGAGAACGTTTTCTTCTTCAGCTTCTAATCCTAATGTTGCTGGAGTCACCGTGCCAGGTAGGGAGCCGGCCATGGGAGCCCACCTCACTTCACCCATTGTGCACCAAATGGGCGAGGGGACAGCCCTCTGAGTGAGAGTGAACATGTGGAGCCAAAAGAGAAAATGTACTCTGGGAGTCTCTGCAGGGAGAGGACTCGCAGGTTTATATACCTCTCAAGAAACAGGGAACAAACTTTTCCAGGGAGTATTCAGTACACACTTGCAAAAAGGCTTCAGGCTATGGTTTGTCTTTCCTTCTTGGTTGGGGGTCCCGTTTGCTCAATCATTCCTGGCATCACCAACTGGACGTCACGGATATTTGTCAGAGGGGAGAGAGTAAGGGAACGGCGAGGGGCTGCTGCTGGGAAATTGGAAGGGCGAATTTTGGGGGAGAGACCACGGGCTGCTCATCCATGTCATCCCAAGTCTCAGTGGTTCCATCCTCAACCTCAGTGACTCCCCAGTTGTTCCTTGCAACGTCCCACACCCTAAGTCTTATTTGTTGGTTTGGTTTGGTTTGGTTTGGTTTGGTTTGGTTTGGTTTGGGGTCCTCACCCCATGCTACTCAGTGACTACTCCTGACTTGGTGCTTAGACATTCCGGATGACAAGGTGCCAGAGTTCAAACCTAGCCTCCTGCATGCAAAGCCTGTGCCCAGCCCCTGCCCTCACCCCAGGTCAAAGGACTGTGAGTTAAAGTCCTCCGAAGTCTTAGATTTGAAAAGAGGAGGAGAAACACTGTCCTCTCCAGTGTCTTTAGATCATTGAACACTAAATAGAAATCAAAACTGAAAATATAATCCAGCCGGGCCACAAGCTACAATCACATCCCTTTCATTCTCTGCTGGAGTCCTCATAGATAATGACCGGAGAAACCAAAGAAAGGTGGTTTTGTCCTGTTCTGCCTCCCGAAGCTTGAAGAAGAATTAACGTTTCTTCTTCTGCAAAGAATTTAGTGAGGTCAAAAGGAGCCCGGTGTCTGGATCTTGAATTTATAGATAGCTGGTAGTTGCTTCTGTTTGTTCTGGAACTTCTGAAATATTCAGAATGGCGATTCCCTTGAATTCTCACCGTAAATATTGCCTTATACATTTAAACGCCATGTATATGTGTGTATGTATGTGTGTGTGTGTAAGAGAGAGAGAGTGTGTGTGTGTGTGTGTGTGTGTGTTTGTGTGTGTATCAGCAGATCGGGAGAAATAAAAATAGCACATAATAATCAAGGTGATTGTTGCGTTTTACAACTTTAGTTGAAGAAAAAGTGAAGAAATAAGCAACCACAAAACTTAAGGAAGCACAAGCTGGCAGCAACCTAAACACAGCATGGCTTTTTGTTTCCTTTACTTTTGTTTCAAGATACAGTGTACAAGAATCATTCCACTGCTTTGTGTCTCCAGCTCCTTTCGGGAAATGTGACCTGTGAATGTCTTCTCAGGGTATGCTTTTCAATGCGTGCTGTAAATGACACAGGATTACAAAGGGCACTATTTATATCAAAATGTAGTTAGCGAAGTAATTTTAAAGGCGTTGCATAGTTCAGCTGTGGGCTTTATTGGTCCCTGTAACAACAAAAGCAACCAGGGGACCAGTGGCGCTGTCCTAAGTCCTTAACACACCTCAGGCAATGCCTTGGCAGTCATTGCAATGAAGATTTCAGCCTCCCCCCCCACCCCCCCCCCCAGCAGTTCCAGGGGCCCTGGGCTGAGGCCTCAAGTTGTTTACGGGGAGCCCAGACTCCTAGTCAGGAGCTTGGGCACTCTAGCCAGAGGGTCGGTCTGCAGATTGAGGGCACCCGAGGCCTGGCCCTTTCCAGCGTGCCACCAGCAGCTGCCTGGCTCCCGCCTTGGAGGTTCAGCTCTTAGCTGGATGCCAGCCGCTTCCCCATCAGGATTCTGGTCACATTTTCTTCCACCTCTGTGTCTCTTCAGTGCTGGTGTTTAAAAATCACTCCTAAGATATGAAAAATGTCCTCTGGCTTACCCGAGACATGATCAGCATCTCGAAAAAATCCCCAGCAATGATCAAGGTGCCATTGAGGGGCCTTTAAGAAGATCGAAGTCAGCCCTGAACTGCTCCTCTTGAACTTGGACCAGCACTTGTTGATATTCTCCATGGCTGCCGCTGGGGGAACACAGCGATGACAACAGACAGAAGAGGGGAAGGGCAGTGACTGTGAAGGCTGGGACATGGCAGGGCACCAGGTCAGGAAGCAGAGGGAAGAGATGAGCAGGGGAGCAGCCCGCTCTTAGCCTTGAGGGGGAGAACAGCAGGGAACAAATCTGCAGTATGAATAGGTACCTGGACGCCTTCATGGCTCATAACCCCCGGGACCCCAGCCCTGCCCACCATGAAAAAGGACCTCAAGACCAAGTAGATGATGTTCAGAAACGGTTTCCAGCACTCATTCAGCAGGTCACGCAGATGTCTCCCTGGCCATTCAAGTGTCTGGAATTTTCTTTCCCAGGCTCCCCAGGAAGCATTTAGCTTTCCGAAAGAGTGTCGCACTGTCTGGTTTGCTCCTTGCTGTGAAGTGTCCAGACGCTGCAGTGAAGGGTTAGCTTTGAGATTTGTGTTTCAGAGAGAGGCACATAATTTATGATCCCAGAGAACAGATGGCCTCTAACCCCATGGAATCATCACTCCATCAGGCTCGGAACAGTCTCGTTTTGACACTGATTCCGACACTCCAGGTTTATTCGGAATTGCCTGTCATTCTCCAGCTCGGTGCCATCTTGTGAATTCCCCATCAGTGGGTGGGGTGAATTAAAGCTCTGGACTCACAGGAACCATCTCTTCTAACTTGGAGGAGCGTCTCTGCAGACTGTCATCTGAACAGATGAATTCTTTCTGAAACCATGATCATCTTCTCGGGAGTCCAACAGAGCAAGCCAGCCCCAGCTCTCCTCTCCCTGTTTCCGCTGGCACGAAAGAACCTCATGGGTGCAGCCTGAGAGGCATTTTCATCCTTGTTCGGACAGAAACCATCAGGATCACACATGAGGATTTGTTCCACTCCCCTGGGCTGCAGCTGAGCCTTTCTGATTCAGCACATCTAAGCTGGGTCCAAGCGCCCCTAACAGAGGCAGTTCTTGCAAGTTCTGACAAGCAATGGATGCCTGTCGCCCTGGGGGCTACTTTGGCAGAGAGGCGAGGAGACTGGTTCTGGGCAAGGGAACAGCTTGGACATCATTTGCAGAAGATTGTTCCTTGACACCCTAGGAAGAAAGGGGCTTTATGACTAATCTCTCTTCTGGGCATTTTCCTCAGCCTCCGTCTCTTCTCCCTTTCCTCAAACACAGACAACTGCAGATTGTTTTTGGTTTTTATTTGGGGTTCACACCTGGTTGTGTGCTCAGGGCTTACTCCTGGCTCTGTGCCCAGGAATTACTACTGCCAATGCCCTAGGAACAGTATAAGGTGCCGGGGATCAGACCCCAGTTGGCTTCACACCCTACCCATTATACCATATCTCTGGCTCTGGCAAGTGCAGATTGAGTTTTGTGGTCTCCCAGGCTCAGGTGCTCTGCCTTGACAGGGGTACCCTGATGCTTGGCCCACCAGCATCCCTCCCAGTGATAACAGAGCCTGGTGTCTGGTGGCAGCTGTACCCATTTGTGATGGATCGGGACTATCCTGGTGTCTCTGGCTCCCCATACCCCTACCTGGAACTGCACCAGATGCATGAAGCGGGGGCAGGTCTTTCACGGACATGAACATGTATATCCCTTCTTCAAGCCAATGCATTTGCATTGCAGCCACCCCTTTGTGGAGCTACCAGGATCTAGAGTGGTGAGACTACCTCTGTGCTTGCTCCCTCTCCCACCCTCCCTTCCCCCCTCTCTCCCTCCCATCTCCCTTCCTCCCCATTTCCCTCTCTACCCCCCTTCCAGAGACACGATTTCTGCTAACCATTTCTACCTAGATATTCTTTTGGACTCATTTATTTTCATGAAGGCAAGCAATTAAAAATCACTGATGAAGCATGACAGCTGCTGGTCGCCCTGTTAGATTCTCCCAGAGACTGAAAGATGAATGAATAAGGTGCAAATCCTACCTGTCAGGAGTTCATTCTCTCTTTGGGGGGGAATGTTATGTCCTGGCTTATGAAGGCCAACCTCAGATGAGGCTCCAATTGCCCCCATAGAAGACCCACATCTTTCTCTAGGCTGTCATGGTCCGTTCCCTGCTCTGGCATTGTCAGGCTGCTGAGCGTGTACCTCGTCAATTTGTGTCCCTGGAGGCCCTGGGTGTCTGTCTTTCCTCATCTCTCATGCTTTCTCCTCTGCCACCAGGCTCAGAGGAAGCAATGAACACTGAGTGTCATGGGCACCCCGGTTGCTGATGCCTTAGAACTTATAGTTTGGCCTTTTGTTACTATTGTTTAAAATTTGAGGCCACACCTGGCTTTAGTCTTATTCCTGGGTCTACGCTCAGGGATCACTCATGGTGGTGCTCATATGGAGTGCTGGGGAGCAAACAGATAAGCTCCTGCAAGTCAAATGCTTTAACCTCTGCACTGTCTCTCCAGCCCCCCCAAGGTTTGGTCTTTGGGGGTGAGGGTTTCTAAAATGTGCCTGTTCTATGCCAGATATCATTGCTCTGCACATGGAACCTCTGAATGCAGCTGCCCAGAACTTCCTTAAATCATGAACTGTGTCCTTCTGGGCATTTCCTGTGAGGTCACTGCCTCTGCCCTGTGAGGTCTGCCTTTGCCCAGATTGCTTCTAATTTCCTCAGGACCAGTCTCCCCAGTCTGCTCCCAGTTCTGCACTATGAGTAGATCCTCACCCTGTCTAAAGCCCACTGACTTCCATACATGTGGGTGAATGAATGAATGGACCAACAAGTGAACAAATAAGATCTGAATTATGTCTTTCAGGAGTTCCTTGTGGGACAAGGGAGAGGGCTCAACAGTCTTCACAATAGGGGATCAGCTTCATAACTCGGCACTCAATATGGTCCCACTAGCACCCAAAACAACTGGGAAGAATAAAAGGAGAGAAAAAGAGAGCATCCATTATCGGGCAGAGTCTACACTTCTCATTGATCATCGTTCCGACTTGGAAGATTTTCTCTGAGAATCCCAGGCTTTTCTTTTCATCCCTGTGAACTTCATCTATTTCTAGATTCCAGCATTTGGAAACAAGGAGAGATTGAGTGTTCTTTGAAGGGACAGTTTCACCTTGATTTGCTTCTCTGGTTTGACAGTTGGGGAAGAGCAGGCGTGAGTGAGAACGTATCATTCCTTCATTCCGTGGAACGGTTTCAACCAAGAGGAGCCTCTGTCTTCCATTCATCTCACTCTCCTCTCCTACTTCAGATGGTAGTTTATGTGGATGGCCTATGGGATTTATTCATCCTCCTCCCATCCCCTCTGCCGCCTCCTCTGAGCTACCCTCCCCGGCCACACTCCAAACCCACCGCATGTCTATATAGTTGTTCGCTCAGGCAATGGACAGAAAGTGGACGAGTTTTCCCAGATCCTTTCTTACAAGCATATCTGATTATAATCTCTAGCTTTTCAAGCACCCTCAATAGATGATTTAGTACTTTCTTTGGAGGCAAGATTACTTGTCTTTGAAGTCTAGCCCTGGTGATATGAATGTCTGTCCTGGGAGAAATTGTTTCATTTCAAATTCTTTGTTTTCAAGGGTGGGGAATGAATAAGGTCAGGGTCTGGTACTGATGGACCAGAAGTTTCTCCTAGGCTGCTTCTGGCCTATTTGCCTATATTTTTTAAAAAATTTATTTATTTATTGAATCGCTGTGGGAAAAGTTACAAAGCTTTCAGGTTTAGGTCTCAGTCATGCAAATATCAATCGCATTTCCCTTTACCAATACTTATTTTTCACCACGGAGAACCCCAATAAGCCCCCCCCACCCCCACCCCCAATGCCTGTGGGGCAGATGAATTCTAGTTAACACTCTATCTACTTTGACTAGCTTCATTGTTTCGATAAAAGTTGCACCATTATTATTTAGACTTTACCCCCCCCCCCCCCGCCCCAAATCAGCCATGCTGAAAAAGCATTGTGGAATGATTTGCTTTCTACAGCTGGGTTCAAGAATTAAATGATGTCGCACAACCACTATTGCGGCCACACAGTTTTGGATTTCTGCTATTTTATTTATTAACCCTGGAAGTATTTCTACTGAGAGTCAGATAATTAAGAGATTGGTTTCTGTGCTTCTGAGGCTGTGGCCGTGCCGGAGAGCCGCTCGTGGGGGGCAACTGGTGACCTCGGTAGGGCGTGAAGGACGGGCCGGAATGCCCCCCCGGCCCATGAGGTATTCGTTCGCACCCCCACCCCCCGGCTCAGACCTGCTCTCCACAAGGCTCCCATGCGGCCGCCATCTTTCTTTCCAGAGAGGAGAGGGCGAATGGGGCAACACCCTTTCCCCTCCAGGCAGGCAAGATGGTGCAGCTATTTGCCTATATTATATGGTCTGAGAATGATTCCACAAATATCCAAGTGACCCTTAACTGAGAAAAGGTGGCTGCCCCA
Organism: Sorex fumeus; assembly: GCF_029834395.1. Taxonomy (NCBI): domain Eukaryota; kingdom Metazoa; phylum Chordata; class Mammalia; order Eulipotyphla; family Soricidae; genus Sorex; species Sorex fumeus. The sequence goes on from NW_026606226.1 coordinate 11,813,960, forward strand.
TGAATCTGATTGAACTTTTAAATCATACCTATTCTGTAAGGATGATATGAATTTTTGTTCTGTTCCTCTGGAGGTCAGACCTGGAAGTGCTTTTCCCTATCCTTTCACTTTTATAGTGCTCAGAGGATCGTGCAGTGCCAGGAATAGAACCTGGGCCTCCCACATGCAAAGCATGCACTCAGCCCATTGAGCTTTCCAGCCCAGCATGGCCCAGGATTCACTCAGCCATATGTATGAGTGCTTAGTCTGTTTGTCAAATCAGAATTGTTTGCCTGGGAGCTGTTACTGTTACCACTGTTGTTACTGTTGTTACTGTTGATGTAGTTATTAGTAGTTATCAAGGTGACCCACAGAGTCAAGTAGCATGAATCAGTTCACATAGCAAAGAACAGACTGTTCTTAAGGACAGGGCACAGGCTTGTGCTTAATGACTTTGTTGAAACTGAAGACCTATCCGGGAGTACTGCAGAGACCGTCCATGGCTCAGGTAGGGAGCACTCACGGAAGAGGAGCTAAAGTTCTATAAATAGATACAGAGGCCAGGTTATGCCCCTTCTGGGGGCTTGGGGAGTTATAGCAGGTATCCCATCGCTATTGTGAATTGGGGGTTTCTCTCTTACTTCCTTCCTCCCAATCTGCAGGTACTGTTGAAGCAGTTGGGGCGGGGGCGATAGAAGCTCTTGCTGTTTGGTGGGTTTTGATTTGCAGGAATGTTTACCATTTTAGTCAGCCAAAGACAAAAATCCTTTTCAATTTCCCCAGTCTCCAATTATTCATGAAAAATATCAAACTGAGAAACAAAGGCTTTTCTTTAGGAAAAAAAAATACGAGTGGGTGTTTTTCAACCTCCAAAACATCAAACAATCTTTCCCATTGAACGGTGACAACTTCAAGAGAAAGAGCTGTGATTCTATCATTTTGCTAAGGAAACCCTTCTTTTTCCTGGTGAGCTCTTGTGTTAATAATTTAAAAGTCAGCAATTTCCAAACCAAATTATTCTTTGCTTACAAGAAATGCCGTCAGGTATTTCTCTGTCAAGATGCTGCCCCAAATCCTGAAGCTAAAACATGACATAAAGAAATTGATATACAAATTATAATAAAGGCAAAAAGAAAGTAACACATTTAGAGAGCAATGCTGTGGATCCTTTATGTAATACTTTTGTGTAGTTATATTGTCCAGGGAATAATAATATAAATCACAAGTTTTGAAAAGATGTATTTGGCCCAAAATTAAAGTGTTATCTGAAGAGGAAAGAAAGAATTTAGTTAGCATAATTAATTCACCTCCTATTGAGTGTTCCAACGAAGATATACACATTTAAAAAAATATAGTAATATGTATACAATAACAGCATCAGTATTTTAGCATTGAGAGCAAGCAGAATAAATATTTGTTTTCCCAGAATTTTAACTCTGGCATTAGTTAGTGTCCATCCACATGAGGAGACAGAAAACTGTCAGTCGTTAAAGAAAAAGAGTGATACAGTGAAAAAAAAACATGTCTACAAGCAGAATGTGGTCAAATCCAATCTGCTACTAGGTGCAAACTTCATTTTTTCATTGACTTTCCTGAAATTAGAGTACAAGCTAGATCAGGACTAGAATACTTCCATCCCATTTTTCACAAAGCAATATTTATCAACAACAACAAATAAAACCTATATATTTAAGGAAATTTTAAAAGAACTATAGATATCATTAATATATAATATAATCGTATGTATGAATATAAAATGTATTTGTATGCACAATATATACATATATGTATATTTATATACAATATCACTTGATCACTTGACATCCCGTTACTCATTGATTTTCTCAAGTGGGCACCAGTAATGTCTCCACTCATCCCTGTCGCGTGCTAGTATAGCCCAATGGCGTCTGCTCGTTCTAGGAACACGAAGAGCCTCAAACTGATCGTTCAGGGTCTTGAAGAAGTCTGGCCATCTCGTGATCTTTTGACATCTCATGGAATCTAGTCGGTAACGACTCTAGTCCAGTGATCATCTCCAAATCGCATTACGTGTCCAGCCCATCTGATTTTCGAGGCCTTGGTAAACGAGACAGCATCCCTGATTCTCGATCGTCGATGGAGGTTGGTACTCTGGATTCTTTCTCTCACTTGAGTGAAGCGTGATACTGCAAGCATAGCTCTTTCAATTTCTTTTTGGGAGACCCAAATAACGTCAAAGAAATAGCTAAGAGGAAGAAGAACCTCCAGCTCTGGGCACATCTCTTCGATTCCACTGTTCTTCCTGCATTAACATATGCCGCAGTGACCTGGGCCCTACGAAAACAGGATGAGAACACTATATAATATATTATCTATAAAAAACTAGGGCCTGGGAGATGGGTAAAGACCTGTGATAGAGCACATGCTTTGCATGTCAGAGGCCCAGGTTAAATCTCCAGTATCTCATTGGTCCCTGAGCACCTCAAAAATAATCCCTGAGCATGGACCCAGGAGTGACCTTTGAGCACCAACTGGTATACCAACAAAGCAAATGAAATAAATCATAAGAAATCACAAAAAATACATAAAGGTCACCCAGGAGTGGCCTTTGAGCACCAACAGGTATACCAACAAAGCAAATGAAATAAATCATAAGAAATCACAAAAAATACATAAAACCAAATTATAATGACCTCAATGCAATGTCTTACATGATGAAACTCTATAAAAACCATCACTGGTTTAAAGATAACAGGCACAGTCTACTCTAGACTCTGCATCCCAACTTGAGGTCTGTAAATAGAAGGATTTTCTCTTTTCTCTTTTGATCTTGTTTTTGGTTGGTCCTCCAGAGGAGTGCTTGGGGAAACCACCAATAACAGTATTGTAAATCACAGACCTTCAATCAATTTAAAAACAATTAAAAGAAAAGACAGTGCTCAAGAGGCCTGATCCCCTCTCTGTAATTCGTGGCCAACGGGGCTGGTGGTTTCCATGTGGGGCCTTGAGGATAGGGTGCTTCTCAAGTCTGTGAATCAGGGGTTTAACCAGGCACCCCAGAAGTGCTCCAGAGTCTCCAGGGCTATACCCAGTGACGCTTAGGAGACTGTTTGCTACTGAGGCTAGAACCAAGGTTAGACACATGCAAGTGTTGCACCTTGTTAATCACCTGTTAGTCCCTCTTGCCCCTAAATGCAACCATTATCACTTCAAATATAAACAAATGATTGTACCAAAAGGAATGTATAGAAACTCAGAGTATTAAACCTGGAAAACGTTACAAGTGTCAGTCAAAACATTCCCTTCCCAGATAAACGCTGACACAGGGCTTGGCGATTTGCAGTAACATATTTGAGATGGAAGGACACATACCTCATTAGTGTGGGCCAGTGAAGGGACCCAAGTGCTGTGGGGTCTAGCAGACTTCCCTGGGCACACAGCCCATCACCTTGCTCCCTTAGGCTCTGCAAAGCAGTATTTGAAAGTAAAACTGGAGAGCAGGCAAAGCCTCTAGGCAGATGATCGGTATGTCCAGCTTGAAGTCAGGAGCTTAAAGAAATTATCATTTGTCCAGGCTGTGGCCATATTTAACTGCCCTCCACATACTTGCCTTCGGGAAGCCCCAGGCTTGCTTCTTCTGTTCTTAACCAGGACACCAAGTAAAATTCAAATAGGCGATAATGTTCCAGTTGCTGGGCTTGAACTCAGACTGCCTGAGTTCTGCTTCCATCTCAATCCACTCACCCCCGGCCCTTGATTTATTCATCTGCAACAGGCAGATCTTCATAGTTCCCAAATCCGAGGTGGCCTTGGATGCTTTGGCACATGAAGTTCTTTCTACGCAAAACAGAGCGAGTCACTGCTTTTACTCTGGGCTGTGCAGAAACCCCAAGACTTGCTTGATGGGAAGCTGGTCAAGGAATTGCGTGTCTAGAAAGAAGTACTGAAGTAGCCTATATCTTTAGACTGAAAGATATTTATCAACAACAACAAGAACAACAAATAAAATCTACATATTTAAGGAAATAGATTTTATTTAATAGGCCGCCCACCTATGAAATGGTCAGACTTCTTCTTCAAGACCCTGAAGAAGAGTGTGTAAGCTGAGTCAGGATGCAGTTATCCCTGACTGGAGAGAATGAAACATCTCTTGGAAGAAGTGAATGCATTGGGAGCCTGAGAGCTCCAGCCTTCTGGCAGGGGCCAATCACTTCTGCCTTAGCCCTCTCCATCACTCTAGTTCCCTAAAGTACTGTCTTTGTAGAGAACAGGTACTACATGCTGGGTGAGTGCATGGAGGATTAAATTAGGAGGAGAGATTCCCAGCTCTCTCAACCCCCCTTTCTCTAGCCACGTCCCCCTTTGAAATTTCTTTCCTTCCCGCAACCCCCATTCTAACGGTTGACCCCCAAATCTCTTTGCCATGACCCTCTTAGAATGTCCTAAGGGTCTATAGGGGCACACTTCTTGAGAAACGATGCTCAAAATCCCAGAGAAACCTCCCTCAGGCCTTCAACTCAATAGCGCCACCTCGCCTGCAATTCGATAACTGCACAGGCCATTTTCTCCTGTGGCCTATGCCAAGGGGTTAGCAGTACAGGATGGAGAGGCTTGGGGAGCTGGAATTTCTCTGTCACCAGTGTGAGAATAGCCACGGTCCTCCACTGGTCTCCAGAAAGCAGACACATAGATCTGCTCGGTTCTCATTTGTCAGGGCATTTCATTCTTTCATTTTTTGCATGTGCTTAAAGCTGTCACAACTTTTCTGAGTCCCAAAGCAGGCAGCTGAGGGCGGTAGCATCCTGGGACACATTGCCCTGGATGATGGCTAGGTCCAAAGAGAGAAATGTTGACACCAGGCTCCAGGTTTTCAGGGATCACAAAAAATGGTCATTGGAGGACACTTAAAAAAAACTCCAAAGGGCTGCTCTTTTATTGTGGAGAAGATGAGGAAGGCCATCCTCGCTCCCACTTGTGATGGACACTCAGCACGGCATGAAAAGGTAGTTGGGACCCTGTGGCCCAAACTTTCCTCTTCCTCCATTTCTTTCTTCACTCTTGTCCTCTTTCCTGTTGGCCTTTAGACCTCTAGTGGCTCTCTGAGTCTCCTGAGAGTTTTCAGGGACAGGGAAAAGATGCATTGAAATCAAATCTCCTCTGTCCCAGCCTCATAGGTCCCTGTGCCTCAGAGCTGAAGTAGCAAGTGACCCTGACTCCTCAACCGCTCCTCAGAGATATGGCCTGATCATGCAGCGAGAGACTATTCTGACCGAGCCAACAGCTCCTCCAGCTAATGCTAGAAGGCTCTGCCCCACCAATGACAGAGAGATACGTCTGCTTTAGAGTGGACAGAGCGGGACAGGATTTCATGTAGAAGCTGCTCAGTGGCTTGCTTTTGCTGTGGGAATGGTGCTTTTTCACTTGTATCTACCCCAGAAGAAGCTAAAATTGACTTTGCTCAACTTCATAGCACCTCAGAAGCTCAGAGCTCCCTCCAGTTGAGATTATTGTAGTTCTAGGGTTGAGCAGAGATGCAATTCCAGGAATACGCAGTGGCACTCTGCTGGCTCTAAACCTTTGTCCCTCTGCAGACTAGTTTAAATAGAAAAGTGCCTACATAGATCACTAAGGCAGAAATAAAAAGCATTATCTCTAATAAGAATGGTAAACCATCGCCATGGTTAATGGTCTTACTCTAGGATCCGACAGCCTGGGTGTTAAGCAACACTAATTTTCACGCACCACCTTGAGACTTGCCTGGCCCAGAAACAGTTCTCGGGATGGGCTAGTGAAGTTCCAATAGTCAGTGACTTTAGCCGTGAAAGAGCTGTCACTCATAGCACACAGCCTTTCATTCTGAGTGGTAGGTTTTCTCTGGGAATCATGGTCACGGTCACTGTCACTGTCCTTTCATTGTTCATCGATTTTCTCGAGCGGGTCCAGTAACATTGTGAGACTTGTTACTGTGTTTGGCATATCGAATACGTCACGGGGGGGCGGGGGGGGGGCTTGCCAGGCTTTGCCGTGCGGGGGAGATACTCTCGGTAGCTTGCTGGGCTCTCCGAGAGGGGAGGAGGAATCAAACTCGCGGCAGCCATGTCGGCCATGTGCAAGGCAAATGCCCTACCCACTGTGCTATCGCTCCAGCCCTGGGAATCAAGGTCAATAAAAGGAAATCTGTGTATTTCAACAGCAAAATTGTTTTTGAGACTTTGCATTCTTTTTGCCACCTCTTGCAAGTCCCAGGAGTTTATTGGAGGTGTCTGTCTGCTTAGTAAAAAGCCTTGGCTCCATCTTCGGCTGCCTTTCTGGACACCCCTACCTCCCCCCACCCAACCTGAACCCCACTTTTGCATTTCCCAATGCAAGTCTTTCCTGTTCCACCATATGCCGATGGGAAAACACATGTCTTTGTCATCTTCTACTCAACACCCACATCCCCCCAACGCATTCACATCTGCGCCTCACTCTGAAAAGAAGTGATTTGTTTCTGTTCAACTTGCTGACCTGAAGATTCAAGCTGTTAATTTTTATGAAATGCAGTAACGAACATAGCCTCATACCCTCCCCCCTCAGCCCCAGCCCAGCCCAGATGTTTCCCTCCGAAGCAGCTGATGGCTGTTTTTAGCCACTGCGTGTCTGCTTCTCCACAGCCTGCCTGCTTTTCTCCAGCTCCTCTCGAACAAGGGCGGCGAACTCAAATCCAATAATCACTGGGCCTTGTTATTATGGCTGCGCTCCTTGAAGGATAATAGAAGCCCCTCTAGGATGATCAGGACTTGAAAAGAGGAATCAATTTTCTAATTTGTCTTGCTGAAAATAGATGCCAGAGCTCCAGAAAGAAGAGCAGCTTGGGAAACAAGCTTTGCGTGTTTGGGCTTTGTGACTCCCATGGTACTCACAGTGGTAGACTGTGATAATGGAAGGATGGAAAACAACAGAGTTGAGACGGCAGGGTGAGGGAAAGGACAGACTTGGGCGTGGAAGAGTTGGGGATCTGAGTCCTGGAATGATTACTTAACAGCCATGCAAGGTTAGATGGTTTTCCTTTCTTTCATATTCTCATCATCAAAATAGGGAGCATTTGGATGTCTGAAAGTTCAGAAGCAGTGATATTATAAACCATAGTGCCTAAATAAACATTTTAAGTGGGTGACTATAGTACATATTTATCTATGATTTGTTCCGTTGTGATAGAAATTTCTATTAGGCTGGTTTGTGTAGTAAAATTGTATTGGTTTCCCATCCAATTACTAATCCTGCCTTAAGTACTGGGAGAGAAAGCAGTTGGGATAGAGAAGGGACCACTAAGTCAATGATAGTTGGAGGGATCACTTGGGATGTGTGTTGAAAGTTGACACAGGACCAAACATGATGGCCTCATAGTATCTGTATTGGAAACCATAATACCGAAAAGGAGAGATAGAGATAGAGATAAAGAGAGAGAGAGAGAGAGAGAGAGAGAGAGAGAGAGAGAGAGAGAGAGAGAAGAGAGAGAGAGAGTAAAAAGAAAAGTGCTGCCATAGAGACTGTGTGGTAGGAAGGATACTGGGGACATTGATGGTAGAAAAGTTACACTGGTGAAGGGATGATGGGTGTTTGATCACTGAATGACTGAAACTCAATCATGAAAGCTTTGTAGCTGTATCTCGTGGTGATTCAATATAAAACAAAAGTACAGGTTTGTGAATGTGGAAGAACAGAAGTGGGAGAGTGATCATGATCAGTTTGATTTAGTGGTTCAGTGATGTTTTCAAGAATCTAATTCTAAGAGGCCAAAGAGGTAGTACAGCCAGTAAGGAGGCTTGCCCTGAACTTCACCAATTGGATTAAATCCCTGACACCATATATGATCCCTTGAGCTCAGTGCCAGAAGTAAGCCCTGAGTACAGCCAGGTATATCCCCCTTCTCCCGAAAAAGAATTATATTCTATCAAATTCTATTTGTTTTCTCTAATATTTTCCACTGGGAACATAGATTCCAAGATTGTCTGCCTTTACAGTATCAAAATGACAGCAGTGGTATAGGGGTTCACCCTCCCATAATTTATCTTCCAGCATAGAGACAGTGCTTCCGTCCAGCTTAATCACCTGACAACATCAAAATTGAAAGTTCTGGTTGTAATAGTGACCCTGGACTCACTCCTGAGTACACTGCGGTCTTGGCATTGTTGTATGTAACACAAGCACACAAAAGTCCAGGTGCTTATGATGTAAAAGTTGTTTTATTTAGCAGCCTAAGAAGGTACTACAGGGATTCTGATGTCCTTGTCTGATCCTCAATGATCCTGTCACTTGATGCCAGGGGGTTTGTGTATCTCGATATCCACAGTTGGATGGCCCGAGCTATATAGTCTGTTCGTCCCCCAGAGCCAAGGCTGCTGCTCTTTGTCCCTTTGTCTTTCCTTTGTTCTTCGACCAACTGTATGAGAACTGCTGCTCTGCTGTACTCTAGGGTACAGGTGAGGGTCAAGGAGGAAGTTACCTTCCCTGTGTAAGTACAAATAGGTATTTGCTGTCTCCACCCCTGGCCATTTCCATTTCTGTTTGGCAAAATGTAAGTGGGTTAATTGTATTCACTGTATCACTGTATCACTGCCATCCCGTTGATCATCCATTTCCTCGAGCAGGCACCAGTAATGTCTCCTTCGTCCTAGCCCTGATATTTTAGAAAGTGCCATATTCAAGGCTCTTTCATAGTCAGGGGAATGAGACCCATGATTGTTACTGGGTTTTGACATATTGAATATGCCAGGCTCTGCCGTGCAGGCAGGATACTCTCGGTAGCCTTCCGGGTTCTCCAAGAGTAAGAACTAGATAATAAGAGATTGTGCGGCCACAAATGCAGCCGTGCCCTTACAGAAGCCGGGTTTTATAGTCTCTGGGTCTTGGCTATTGATGGGATAACATAGCGCCGGCACCAGGGGCAGTTGGTAGGTGTAATGCCTACCTACTGGAAGATGGGGGAACTGGGTGGAGGAGGCCCAGTCCCAATCCGAGCAGGCTTGGAGACCTCAGCACCAGGTCCTTCATGCCTGGGTTCCTCTGTCCTCTGCAGGTTCCTTCATGCATGAAGCTCATCCAAACATGTGAAGAATGGTCTTAAGCATGGCTGTGGCTGGTTCCAGAGGTCTTTGGCTGCCGGGGCTCTGCTTGGGGCGGGGAGGGAAACTCAACCCCCCCCCCCAAGGGGCCCTGGTGAGGACAGCCAGGTGTGGGGGCAGGAGACTCTGTGCTGTTCTCTTCTGGGAGCTGGGTTTTATAGTCTCTGGGTCTTGGCCATTGATGGGATAACACAGCACCAGGGGCAGTTGGTGGGTATAACACCTACCTTCTGGAAGATGGGGGATCTGGGTGGAGGAAGCCCAGTCCTGATCTGAGCAGGCTTGTATTCACTAGATTACAGATAACCCTCGGAGAGCCCGGCAAGCTACCGAGAGTATTCGATATGCCAGACACAGTAACAACAAAGTCTCCAATGGAGACGTTACTGGGCCCGCTCGAGCAAATCGACAAACAACGGGAGGGCCTTTACCTTTACCTTTACCTTACAGATAACCCTGCTTAACTCCTCCACAACCACCATAATGGGGGAGGGGGGCCTAGACTGTGAGTTTTGTGTTGCTATGTGTTCCCCTTCAAGACTGGCAGATGTCTGCATCAGTCATAAAACTAAGCTGACAATGTCCAAGTCTTAACACCTCAGAAACAGATTACTCTTGTGAGTCGCTGTTTCCTGGGGATCAAGCCCGCTCATCGATTTGTCCCCCTCCATCTCACTATTGCCAGGATCCTCCTGTATCCTTGATCCAGCAGATTGAAGGAGTTAGACAAAGACAGGAGAGACTTCAGACAAGGAGCCCTCTCATTTCCACTCACTGGCCACTTGCAACCTGAAATGAAAGAGACTAATTCAATGAAAATTCAGGTCACTGTCACTGTCCTGTCCTCCCGTTGTTCATTGATTTGCTCGAGTGGGTCCAGTAATATCTCCACTGTGACACTTGTTACAGTGTTTGGCATATCAAATATGTCACAGGTAGCTTGCCAGGCTTTGGCATGTGGGCAAGATACTCTCGGTAGCTGGCCAGGCTCTCCGAGAGGGTGGAGGAATCAAACTCGGGTCAGCCATGTTGGCTGCGTGCAAGGCAAACACCCTACCTGCTGTGCTATTGTGAATATTGGTGAACACTGATCATTTTTTTAAACCTTTCTTTGAAAATCCCTCTCCCTTTTCTGACATACAGGGAGTACACACACCCTGTCCTTGGGAGCTGTAACCTAAAATGCCAACGGTTTTCTGCTTCCATCACATGTGGACTATTCCCTCCATGTTAGACTTTCCCTGGGGGCCAGGGGCTGCAGGGTGAAAAGGCTGAATTGTCCATTTCTCCCTACAGGGTCTTCAATATGCTGTGGCATGGGACAGAATCATCATGCTGAATCCTCCCAGGCAGAGGAGGGGAGACTGGGGAATGTTGTAGGTCCTATTTAAGGGGAGTCAGAAATCAGGCCGACCCAGACACACGGAGTCAGTCCTCATGTACAGGCAGCAGGAAGTGCCTAGATTGCTTTCTGCAGTCTTCCCTGCCGAGATTTCCCTGCCCTGTCGTTGTCCCCTACACCCAACCCACCCCACTCCACTCTCCTTTGGCCTTCTCAATCTCTTCTGCCTGCTGGAACTTTACAAGTGCAACCCCTTTGAAGATTCCAAAACTTTCAATGCCTTTAGTCATGAACAACTTGGGGATCAAATGTTTTGTTTCTTTATATATAGCTGTGAGGGGCCTCCGAGTAGGTGCTCAGGAGACCCCAGAGCCCTCCCAGTGGTCACGAGTCTGGAGATTCAATGAGCAGACCTCAGAATACAGTGATGTATAGGTCCTGAGGTGCCAGAGGTGACCCAGGAGTCTCAGAGCTGCACCCAGTAATTGTCAAAGCATCATGTGGTACAGGGGATCCCACTAGGGTCCGTTGCATTCAAGGCACATGCTGAACTCCTCCTTATACTATCTCTATGCCCCTCCAGTGTTATTTTCAAGACCAAAACCTCTTTGGTCCACACTCTTTAATTTTGCTTTCATAATGCCATTTCTCAAAAACTACTAGGCCTCCAATCTATTTGCTTGGCCTCAATTCCATGGTCTGTCACTATAAGGTTCCCCTTTGCAGAGACAGTGCACGAACCCAACAGGCTTGGTTTTCTTAAATGTGCATTTCTCTATCTTCACTGGAGTTGCTACTCCTGCAGAACTACCTAGCGCAGTGGCTGAGACCCTGCACTCAGTCTGACCTTGGCCATGGATCTCATTTGATGCCACTGAGAAATTGTGCCAGGAGAAACTAATGAACTGAGAGGTTTCACCTTGCCTTGGTTTCTCGTTTTTTGTTGTTCTTGTTATTGGTGGGTGGGTTGGTGGAGAAGCTCCAGAGTTCTTCAAGAGTCCAGGGGTCATGCCCAGTGACACCTGGCCCCTGAGATAGATGGTTTAACATCAGGGAAAGCAGTGTGTTACTGTTCAGGAGGAAATCTCAGATGACCACAACTAAGGCACAAAGTAATGGTCCAGATTTTTATCGAAAATTAAGAAGCTATAAAACTTTGAAATAATAGCTTGGGATAAAGAGATGACTCAGAGCCAAGTGCTCATGTTATATCGTAGATACACAGTGGTAGGGCATTTGCTCAGTCGGGCGGCCTTGCCCGCAGCCGCCCAACTGAGCCGGGTTTGATTCCTCCGCCCCTCTTGGAGAGCCTGGCAAGCTACCGAGAGTATCCCGCCTGCATGGCAAAGCCTGGCAAGCTACCCATGACGTATTCAATATGCCAAACACAGTAACAACAAGTGTCACGATGGAGACATTACTGGCCTGCTCGAGCAAATCGGTGAATAACGGAAGGACCATGACCGTGACTCCAGTTCAAATCCCAAGCACCACATCTGGTCTCCTGAGTACATCCTGGGGTCTGACCTGAGCCCAGCCCCAGGAATAACCGCTGAGTACTGTGGGTATATACTCCTCTTCTTTCCAAAGAAGTAAAATCAAATCATAATCTCATGAGAGAAAATTTTAATTTAATGTAGGCTTGAACTAGAAATGATGAAATATCATAATAAAACTAAATCCATTATGTTTTCCTGGATTTAATGGATCTTGGGCTAAAAAGGGCATTAAATTAGAGGGACATTTGGTAAAATTTTAGTTAAATCAGATAGTGCTTTATCAATATTTATTTTCTCATGACTATCAAGAGTTGTAAAGAAATATGGTCATCTTAAGGAAATACACATATTTCAAGTTCATAGGTCACTTGAGCTGCAGGTTATTTTTGCACATTTCAGAATATAGCATATATAATAAATATAAAATATGCATTTATGATGCAAGCATATACTTTTATATGTATGTATGTAAATTCTCATACATATGTAAAAAAGTATATGAGAAAAATATCTAGAGACAGAAAGTTAAATAGGAATTTTGTTTATGTGGACTGGGACACAGCATTTAGGATGCGTGTCTGACTCTAACCTGACCCAGTTGAACCCCTGGCACCATTTGTTCCCCTGACCATCACTGGGTCCACCCCTGGAATCCCTGAGCAGCACTGGGTGTAGCTTTGGAGGCCCTGAGCTCTGCCAGGGTGAGCCAGTACCCCCTGCCCTGCAGGACTCCAGCAGCAGTGCTCCATAGGGCACTTGCAACATCCTGGGTGGCAGAGAATCACCAGTGGAGTCTTCAGATCTCCTGAAAGCAATGCTGAGAGCCACATCCCCATATAACTTTGTTTTTACAACACATATGTAAGTGAGAATTAATTTCAAAACAAAGGGAAAAGGGGAAAATGAAATGGAGAAAACCTTGTAAGTAAGAAATAGTGCTGTGATATATCACTGAGCCCCTCGAAAGTATCTGATCCGAGCTCTGAAGAAATACTTTCGTTCCTTCCAAGATCATAAATAAAACCAGCTAATTCTCAGATCCCGAGTTTCACTTGCCCATCTGGTCGAAATCCTGTAAACACACACACACACACACACACACATACACACACACACACACACACATCTGCTCTAAAACGCACACTCACACATATTCACACACACAAACACGTGCTAGGCCCCACACAAATATTTTCTTTTGCAAGAGTAACTGGAGCATCAGTATGGGAGGCAGGATGCTGTTTGACAATATAAACCTAGAACTGATCAATCTGCTTCTGCAAAAAGCATATTTAAACACACAATAGTGCTTGTCACAGATAGATAACCCTCTTTTTAGAGTTTAACCTTCACAGTTTGCAAAGAAAAGGCAGCCAACAAGCTAGTAACACTCTTATTAATTTGGGAGTCAGACCAAATAATGCTAATGGTTTCAAAAGTACCCCAAGCAAACCTTCCCATTCTTAACAAGGCTGAGAGACCCACTTGTAAATGAATTGTATTGACCTGCAATTTGGGTAATTTTCAATGTAGACTGTCCATAACCCAAAAGAAACAAACAGGAACAAATGGAAGTTGAAAACCTTGCATCACGGAATCCTACATCCCATAAATTAACTGTGATTTTACTAGTTTACTTTGCATACCCCACCTCATTTTTCTCGTCTGTAAAATGATTATATTATACCCACCAAAGATAAAGTTGAGGGGTGATATAAAATAGTATAGGCATTGAAGGTGCTTGCTTTGCATGTTACCAACACTGATTCAATCCCTGGCAAGACATATGATCTTCCAAGCACTGCCAGGTGTGTGGCCCCCCAAATATATATTTATACTAGTTTAGGGATGTAGCTCAGTTATAGACATATGCCTTGTCTGTATGAGGCCGAGGGTTTGATCCCTGCATGGAAAAAAATAAAAGTAGATTTATGGAATGGTATGAATTATGTATAAATGTTTCTTCAAACCTTAACTTCTATCTATATGCATATTGACTTTTATAGATTCTTAAACGCATAGCGTTGCTTTTATTTAGAAGCCGTCTTCAGAATTTATTTAAACTAAAATATTCATTTTTTCCTTCATTCCATATAATATTTAGAAAATGTATATAGGGCATATTTGGTCTGGCATTAGAGTTTTAAGTGAGATTTTGGTGTGCATGTGTACTTTGTATTTTTCCATCTCTTTATAGAAAATCTTCTCTTTCAAAAGAGTAAAGCCAAACCTGTATGCATTGTTTCCAATATTGACTCCTCAATATTTATATTTACATCCAGGCGCATTGGTTGAACAGTTGCTTTTACTACCTGGATTAGTCTCCTACTGCTGCAGTGGAAAATTGCAATAAACTTAGTGGGTTAAGTGGTACAAATGTCCTGTCTTGTAGTTCCAGGGATTCGAGGTCTCACCCAGCGAGAAATCAAGATGCAGACACAGCAGCATTGCTGCTGGGAGCTCCAAGAGAGTTTTTTGCCTTGCCAGTTTTAACTACCCGTTCCCATCCTCTGATGTGTGATCTCTTCCCCAGTTAAGCGGCAGCAGTGGAAGTCTGAGTATATGGCATCTTTCAGAGGGCCTTTCTCCCTCTTTCTCTTCAAACAACCTTTGCTATTTTAGCAGATACACCGAGATCATTTCTATCTCAAAATCCTTAAGAGGGTCCTATCTGCAGAATCACTTTGTTTTTTGTTTTTGTTTTTGTTTTGCTTTTTGGGTCACACCCAGCCATGCACAGGGGTTATTCCTGGCTCATGCACTCAGGAATTACTGCTGGCGGTTCTCGGGGGACCATATGGGATGCTGGGAATCGAACCCGGGTCAGCTGCGTGCAAGGCAAACACCCTACCCGCTGTGCTATAGCTCCAACCCCTGCAGAATCACTTTGGCCATGTCAGTGGAGACTTCTGTGGGATGCATGGACTACTCAGGGTCTGCCTCCCACTCAAGTTATCAGTGCATTTGTAAGATCCCACAATAAAGGTATCTGAGATTATTTCCAGGTAATTCAATGAGATCAGTACATCATCACTCTTAGTCAAGTGGGAAAGACTGAAGTTGGGAGAGATTGCATTGCAAGAGTTAAGAGGAAGAAAAGTGCATCTTCAGTTCTTTTTTTTCTTAATTTTTATTAGTGAAACACCATGAGGTACAGTTGTAGACTTACAAATTTTTGTGCTTGGGTTTCAGTTATACAATGATCGAGTGCCCATCCCTCCACCAGTGCCCATTCTCCACCACCACTGATCCCAGTATCCCTCCCACCACCACCCCCACCCCCTATCCCATCCTGCCTCTGTGGCAGGGCATTCCCTTTTGTTCTCTCTATCCTTTTGGGTGCTGTGGTTTGCCAAAGAGGCATCGAGTGGAAGTCTTGTTCAGTCTATAGTCTTGATGGTCCTATCTAACAATGCCACCCCAATAGTTTCATACCTGCCCACATTTTCTGCTAGACATCTCATGTGGGCATGGGTTTCACAAGAGACCCTGTTCTCCCTATTTTCCAGGGATTTGACATCCTAGAAAAATCCCAGTGCTCCAGTGGAACTTTGTCTTTGGTGATATGTGTCTGTTATGGGTGGGCAAAGACAACGCTGCAATCCTGTTTTTCGGTGACTTTTATTTCTCTGCATTTAATGCTGCCACAAACTCTTTAAACATATTTGAATTTGTTGTGTCTCTATTTATTGTTTTCACACCTTCAGGTACTTTTGAGAGACTGTAATTTCAAAATTCTGGGAGAAAAAAATAATGCATTGCACAGAAGCTTTCCTCAGGAAAGAAACTGGTGAGGTCACATACTATTGCCTCCTCCTACCTGGAGGCAGAATTGCCCGAAACCTCCAATAAGTTTGATAAGTTTTGTATCATCTGTCAAGTACACAATGTCTAAGAAGAAAAAAAATATCAAGTAAATGTAGTAGATTACTTTAGCAGAAAATAAAACATAAGGAGGAGAAATCTCACTTGAAAAGTAAACATATTATTATCTAGAGTCTAATCACTCACAAAACATTAGAGTCTAGAGTCTAAAGGTAAAGGTAAAGGTAAAGGCCCTCCTGTTGTTCGTCGATTTGCTCGAGCGGGCCCAGTAACGTCTCCATTGGAGACTTTGTTGTTACTGTGTCTGGCATATCGAATACTCTCGGTAGCTTGCCGGGCTCTCCGAGAGGGGCGGAGGAATCGAACTCGGGGCGGCCATGTTGGCCGCTTGTAAGGCGAACGCCCTACTCAAAAACATCTATGGCCATACACAGTAGAGATGCACCAAAGTGGAATAATGAGGCACAGTGTATTTTAGTCGGGGTTCTATGTGACTTGGTGTTACACCCTAGTGAGATCAAACACTTGCTAGGAACAAAACACTGTACCATCTCTTCTCTGTCAATATGATGTTCTTTGTAAGGATTCTCACCAGTGTGGAATAGCTACCCCATGATCTCTTGCATTTGGTATAAGCGATACGCCATCTGATGACCCATGTTTAAGTCACCTCTGGCTTTAGTTGAGTGGGTGACACCATTTGTTTATGTACATGTTCATTCAGGAGACTTTCTTATGATCCACTCTCTATCAAGTACTGGGGTAGACAAAGGGGAAAATTATAAAGTCACAATCTTCCATTTTCATGGGAGTTTGCTCCACTCTTTCGCCACGAAGCACATTTTACTTGGAAACCTAAATACATACATCCTTATAATGGAAACAGAACTTCAACTGATTCCCAAAGAGTACTTTCTCCTTTTCTCATCTCTTCCTGTTCGTTTTGTATCTCTATGCTTCTCTCTTATTTAAAATGCATGCTCATCAGCAGACACTGAATGGATTTTTCTACCCAATAGTGGGAAGTGACCTGGATTTTGCAAAGTACAGCTCAGCAGCACACTAGTCGAAGCAAAGCACCAGTGTGACCATCTTAAAGCAGCTCATTATAGCTCAGAATTTCCTTCTCTTCCCTCTCCGGATATATGGCCTTAGAAAATGACTGTTAGCAAGATCAAATAATTCATGCACATAGGAAACAATATTCTAGGCCTCATTCTAAGTGCAGGGAGCTTTCTCTTTTAGAAAGTTGAGGAAAAATGTAGACCCTCACACATTGAAAAATTAATATAAATTGACATAAATATTTCACATTGTAATGTTTTAAATCATACCAAAGAATACAGTTTTGTAATGTTACTTTAAATCTTTTCTGTATCCATTGAACTTAGTACAATAGTGATTTTAGTCTCATGATCTGATATAAATACATAAACAAATCCAACATAATTTTTCTTTTTTACCTTCTTTCATAATCAAACCTTAGCTCCTTTCTTTTCATTCTTAAAATAGTATTTTCGATCATCCTCCTAAAGATTTTTACCCCAAAGTATTTTATACTAGAAATATTTTATTTAGCCACTGTTCTGCAAATGATGCCCAACATATTTGCAAATAAATTAATTTTGTATCAAAATTAATTTATTTGCAATATGTATATGCATGGGCTGGAGCGATAGCACAGCGGTAGGGTGTTTGCCTTGCACGTGGCCAACATGGCCGACCCGAGTTCGATTCCTCCGCCCCTCTCGGAGAGCCCGGCAAGCTACAGAGAGTATCTTGCCGGCACGGAAGAGCCTGGCAAGCTACCCGTGACATACTCGATATGCCAAACACAGTAACAACAAATCTCATGATGGAGACGTTACTGGGCCCACTCGAGCAAATCGATGAATAACGGGAGGACAGTGACCGGACCGTGATGTATATGCATCTAATTTTACTGTGTGCTACATAGCACAGAGAAATAAGCAGTTTAATGTCAAAGGGGGAGAAAGTAAGGCTGTCAGAGGAAGTGATGTTTAATTCCTAAATAATAGCCAAGAAACCAACATGTATAAATTCACAACATAGAAGTGCAAAATTAATGAAAAATAGTGAGACTAGAGCCAGATTGCAAAGGGACTCTTGGTTGAACTTACGTTGGGCATCATTTGCAGAACAGTGGCTCAAATCTAGAATTTTGTAAATAGGGTAACAAGATCAAATTTTCTGCTGTGATGTAAACTTAGGAGCTTTCAACCTGGAGCTAGCCAGTGCCTGGGAGCTAAAGAGTGTTACTGAGACATGAGAATCAATATCAATGCTTAAGAAAAAAAAAAAGCTATTTTACAGATAACAGACTCCTGTTTGTTTTTTCCCCCGAAGAACATATGAGGATTCTGTGTGGTACAAAATTGATTTGGAAGATTTCCAATATGTATTTGGCAAGAAGTCATGAAAGGGACTCTCTCTCTCTCTCTCTCTCTCTCTCTCTCATATTTCCTCGGTCAACAGATTTAGCATGAAGCCATAGTTCAAATCTTTTCTTCCTGTGCAAAGTGAGATCATTTTTACATAAACAAGAAGTGTCTGATTATTCATGAAATAGAAAAACAGAATAAGCTGCCATAGGTTGGGAAAAGGACATTCAGCAGCTTTCAAAGTTATGAATACAAATGCAAGAAGACTGTTTCCAGAGTCCCTTACTTTAGCCAGTCCCAAAGTTTAAGACACTGGATTTATATACAGGCTAAATTTAGAAACTGATTATTCATTTTTTAAAGGAGTCAGTAGGACACAAGTCAATAGAAAAGTCTCTAGCATATTTAAAATAGAATTTAGTTTGCATGCAACTTTTGGGAAACTTTCCTCTTGGAACAAACAAGGTCAACGTAGGAGGCAGTATAGTTCTCTCTTCAATCACCATGCTATCAGAGATGGAACACAGCACTGCTTTTGAGGTTCAAGGTTGGTTCCATGGTTCTTGATTATCAATAATGCCAAATCACCTTTTTGTTTTATTTTTATTTTACTTTGGGGAGCACTCCGAGTGGTTCTCAGGGCTTACTCTTTTTTTTTTTTTTTTTTTTTGCTTTTTTGGGTTACACCTGGCAATGCACAGGGGTTAATCCTGGTTCATGCACTCAGGTATTACTCCTGGAGGTTCTCAGGGGACCTATAGGATGCTGGGAATCAAACCTGGATGGGCCGTGTGCAAGGCAAATACCCTACCCGCTGTGCTATCACTCCCACCCCAGAGGGCTTACTCTTAACTCTGTGCTGAAGAGATCATTTCTGCAATTGCTCAGGGAATTATCTGTGGTGTCAAGGATGGAACTGGGCTCAGATGCAGGCATGGCAGGCACCTCAAACCTCTGTACTAGCTCTGCACCCCAAGTCATCTTGCTTACAACAAAGCAAAATACATATTCTAAAATGCATCGGTTGCCCATTTCAGCTTTGCAATATTGTGCTGTAATGTTACTGCCAGGGTGCAGGGATTTTCTCTTGACCCAAGAATATGTGACCTTGATCTGAATCTAGACAGGAAAACTCTGCCCAAGAGTATATCAGTTCTGGAAGATGTTTTATCAAACCATTAGATCATAATTTCTAAATTAGTTGAATATGAGTTTCACAATGCAGTAAAAATAGTCACTAAAAGCAAAAAACAGAGCAGTAACTAAATGGATATATTATTGTGAATGTATTAGGTCTTTTTTAATTCCAAGTGACCAAAAAACAATAGAACTTGTCTTAATTTAAAAAATTTTTCTTCAATGCAATTAAATTAAGTGCCAGAATAGTTGTAGTCAGAGGTTAAAAAAAAAACTTTAAGTTACTGAGAATCTTGCTTTTGTTTCTTTCCATCTTTAGACTTTGATTTCTCATAGACTTCATTTGGGGGCAGTTCCATAAAAATGAGGACAAAAAAATCCAGCAGCACATGAGATAGTTTTACCATTTGCTCTAACCAGAGTGCTGATGTGAAGCCTTCTGGTGTCACTGGGGTACAGCACTTTCCCAAAGAAACATTCCTTTGTCCACGGCAATCCTTAATCCAGGAGAGCATCTCACCTATTTCAAAGGGTGAAAAAGATCATCCATTTCTTTGCAACATTTAGAAGACTCACTAGTTCTACTAAGAACTCATGCTGCAATTGGAAGTTATTCAGGATCTTCCAAAACTGCTCCAAATATTTCTACTCTCTTGCTATCTAAAATCTTTCTGCTTTCTTCTCTCTACTTTAGACTTATTTCCACTGCTGGAAAGGAGGCCCACAACTCCTGTCCATCACTTCCATTACTGGCTTTGTGGGATGGCATGAGTATCCTGAATGGCTCATAAACATTTTATTAAAAAAATCATAATAATATCATTTATTGAAATGTTTGTAAAACTTCTAGATCAACGTATGGCCTCAAGTAAGTTCTTGAGCTCATTCTTTTAGAGATGAATCTATCAGGTGTTCTAATGGGCTTTCATAAGACTTAATGAGTCCAACAAGCATAGGTCCCCACTTCTGGACCTGAGTATTGAGAGCAGAACCTTAACTTTTTTAGTTTAAATGGAGAAAGTACGATGTCACACACAGTGCTCAGGGGTCCTGCCTGCTTTTGAGTATTGGGGGGGAGGTTGTTTGTTTGATGTGTCGTGTGTGTGTGTGTGTGTGTGTGTGTGTTTGGCCATACCTAGTGGTGCTCAGGACTTACCCCTGGCTCTGCATGAAGGGCTTACCAAGTATGAAACACCATGTTGGCCATGTGTGAGTCCTGCACCCTACCCACTGTATTATAATTCTTGTGTCTCAGAAATCACTTCTGAGTATCACCAGTGCTGCTCGGGAGCCATATTTGGTGCCAGGGATGAAGTGGGTACAACTGTGTGAAAGGCAAGCACCTTAACCCCTGTACCTATCTCTTTGGCCCTAGAATATAACCTTTAGATGTGTCAAGAGTTCTGGGGTTAACTCTATAGGTAGCAAGAGATGAGGCCTTAGATAACTCTCATTACACAAATCTTGTGAGGAATACTCAGACAAAATGGCAGCCAGGACCAAATGGCAACTGGCTGATGAGACAGCAACATTCCTGGAATCAGAGATCACCCTGTCCCCAGCACAGGAGACAGAGCTTATGACACACATGGACAGGAAGCCACTAGGCTGCATTCCAGGCTTCTTTGCCTCTGTTCTTCCTGTTCAGATAAACAGGCCAGACCCAGCACGCCGGTTCCACTGGTCTTTGTCCCCTTCTCCCCCTTTCCCACCCAAGACTACTTAAAAGCCTCCTTAGTCTCTCCCAGACAATGGCTCTGCCCCAGCCTCATTCAACTTTCCTAGAATTCCATCCAGGAGCGCACCCCAATAAACTTCGATTTCCTTCACTTTTACTTGTCTCTGTCTCTCTGTCTGTGTCAGCTGAGGTCAGTGATGTATAACCTGTGATTTGAATGTCCTCACTTGAAAAAAAAAATAAATGCTTGGAAACATTACTTCTAGAGCTCCTCTGTCTGTGATAACTATGTGTATGTAATGTACATTCTAAGTATGGAGTTCTTTAATCAAAAATCTCACATCTCTGCCTCCAGTTAACAAGTTTTTGTCTTCGTGGACCTCAGTTTCCAACTTAATAGCAATGCACAATAAGGAAGGTATCACTTCCCTTCCCAATACTTCCCTTCCCAAGAAGGCAGAGCAAAGTATGAGCTTAAGAGTTGGGGGGTGCTGGAGCAGTAGCACAGCGGGTAGGGCATTTGCCTTGCAAGCAGCCAATCTAGGTTCAATTCCCAGCATCCCATATGGTCCCCCAAGCACCGCCAGGAGTAATTCCTGAGTGCATGAACCAGGAGTAACTCCTGTGCATCGCCGGGTGTGACCCAAAAAGCAAAAAAAAAAAAGAGTTGGAGTTGGTTTCAGAATAGTGTTCTGTTGCGTTTTCAGGGGTCCAGGTTCTTTTTTGTTTCTTCACTATGACATCCTTGGTAGGATGATTAGAGTAACTTCCTACTACAGTGATTACACTTGGCTGTTGAAAGGGGGGGGGGGGGCGCTCAAATGTTCGGAAAGGGTCATTCTTCTTGGTTATTGTTAAAGAAAAGCATTTTCCAGGAGTGCGGCCACGATGATTAAATAATGAAACTCTTTTGAGAGTGACACAGGAGTCTGGCTGACTTGGATTAATCATACTTAGCTGTCTGCAGAGGAGCCAGGATGGGGGTTTCCTCCCTGGACACTTGGAGGTGAATGTCCCTATGCAGAACCAGTGTGGTTGCTGGAAAGGCTGTGATTGGCCACTTGCAGTGGTTAATAACGGGCTGCCCTTGCATGCTGCTCCAGTTCATCTCCTGCTATGCTTTGATTTGTATGTACCCACTGAACAACCTCAAGTTCCAGAGAATATCAGACTGTTGATTGCCTTTGTTCTGACTTTCACCTTCGTCTGGACTTATTGCCAGCCACCACTGCCCTCTGGCCTCCAGCTGCCCCGAATTCTTCATCATGAGGATAAAAGGACTTGGGTCAGAGAAATGGTACAGAGGGTATTAAGACGCTGGCCTTGCATGCAGCCAACCTGAGTCCAGTCCCCAGCACCCACTGCATTTGATCACCCAGCATCAGAAGGGATCCCTGATCACAGAGCCAGAAGTCTATCCTGAGCACTGCCTGGAGCAGTGCCTCCCCAGAAGTAAGCAAGACAAAACAAAAAATACAAGGACATTTCACTCTATCTGGCCCCTGCTTCTCTACCTGCTTTGGTGGGTGATCCTGCTTTGGTGGGTGATCTGCTCACTCCATTCATTGGCTTCCTCTGCTTTGCAAGGACAAGTAAAGTGTTGATTTGTCTTTCTAAACTCTGAGCTGAATGAATTAGGTCAGAGAACTTAATGTTCATCTTCATCCCCACCCAAGTTCAGCCAGGCCATTGACATAAATTCTAAAGCTACATTAACAAAAGAAAGAAAGAAATCTGCATCTAAGAAAATTCAGACTTCCCCCACCCCTGCCTTGAAGGTCAGAGATCTAAAAACCAGAACTGGATTCAAGGAATCCTAATGTCTGTTCTCACTCAATCCAAATAAAGAAGTCCTCACTAGCTATTGCTGTGATGCCGGGAGAATGGGGAGTGGAAGGAGCAGAGGGGGTTGGGAGGGTGGGGGGGGGAGGGAAGGAGAAACGAGAAGGATTGGCTGTTGACAGCATCTGGGGCGGGGAGAGAAGCCCCTTTTATTAGACTATAATTAACAACTTTCCTCTCGTAGACATTAATTTATTTTGTCATTAAATTAATTAGAATTAAACGGGCCTCTAAATCACTTCTTGTTCCTCGAAAGAGAGGAATGCTTATAAAGGCAAAATCAAGCAAAAATTTCCACTGCTTTTCTCCCCTTTATAGAGACAGAGAAAAGGAAGGAGATGAGGCCTCTGGAGAGAGCATGTAAAGACTCCCACAGCGGGGGTGAAGGGGGCACTTTGTAAGAATCACATTTGGCTATTCAATGGACCAGAGCAGTAGTATAGTAGATAGGGCCTTGCTTTGGGACCCAGGTTTGATCCCAAACACAACATATGAGCCTCCAAGCCCAGCCAGGGGTCATGCCTGAGCACAGAGCCAATGGTAAGCCCTAAGCACTTCCAGATGTAGCCCAAAATATTGACAAAGGGAAAAAAAAGTACTGTGATATTTAAGAAGCTGCCGGAGAGTGCTTTCTTCACTGTCAGAGGTCTTCATCCCACTTTGATTTGGGACAGGCTACTTTCTTGCTTTCTCTTTGGAGAGATAAGAATAGCCCTTCTTCACAAGGTCATGACGAGATAATCCCAAGCTAGATAAGAGAAACCAAGTGTCCAGGTATTATTAGACTTCAATAAATGCTACTTGTTTCATCTGTCTCTCTTAAACAAAGATTTAAGCTTTTTTTGCAGATGAAGGATTGACTCGTGGATTCCCGAGAAAAGATTCAGAACCTAACTCCCAACAAGCAAAAGCAAAAATGAAACCAAAACTTTAAAACCAGATGATGATTGTATCAATACTGTATATATTTATTTACTTAGCCCATGTGATTTGTTCCGATAATTTTTTTAAATCTCCTTTCCTTGGTTTCTATCAATCTTGTCTCAGTTCGTCTGCGCTTGTAACTCAGAAGTCATTTATTACTTCTGCTCTTTTCCCATGAATACTACTGAAAATACTACCTTTCCTACTAAAGAAACTCCCTGATGAAGGCAAAAAGTGATATATCACTCTCTCTCCTTTTCCATGCAGAGATCAATGGAGAGAAACGAGTATCGAGCCTGGCATATGCTTATATTGCAATATGCATTGTCTGTGTATTGACATGATTGCAAATTTCAATCTGGTCCCTTTCAAAACAGTGCAGATTCTTGCCCAAAGTGATGGTTTTATAACTTGACTTCTGAAAAGTGGGACTCTGTTAGAATTAATTATCGCCTAGATACTCTTTGAAGCATTTCCTGTGCTTGCCTGGATGGGGTGGGGAGCCGGGGGAGTGATCATTTGAGGTCCCTCACAGATCTGGTGCTCTGTGAATCTATGAGTCAGTGATATTCCCTAGCCTCAAGACAATCTCATGATTTCTCTTAATGAGGACATGGTCAAAAGGGTGCGTTCTTTATTGATGAGTCCATGATTCTATTCTGCCAGGACTTCGACTAAGGGTCCCTTAATAGACTCTTAAGAGAGCTCAGTTTTAGGATGGAGACGCAAATATTAGCCTAGACAGACTTTGAAAAAGGCAATAAGGAGGAAATGGACTTCCATAGAGTGACTCCAATTTAGAGATTTAGAAAAGGGAAAACAAGAGCTTGTCTACATTTATGACTAAATGATTGAACTTAAACAGGTGGAGAATTTTCCTGCTTATGACTGTAATTCTACCATCAAGAGATTCAAAATTCATATTTAACATTACAGCAAAAACATGAGTAAGTACAGAATGCGTCGTCTCCTATGATTTCTGACCTGGGTAATTCTTAACAAAATAATGTCAACCTGCAGTGGGATGGCTCTGTTGTGTTGACAAAGGTGTTGAGTGCTTTTTCTTCTTCATCTCAGAGAATCAAAATGAAAACGTGCCATATTCCCCCCCACCCCCTTTAATTAAGACCACAGCATTATCAGGCTTTAGAAGACTGAACAGCATGCACAAATGAATTGCTATTTAATTAAGCTTTCTAAAAAACTTTTGTGAAAACAGCAGATTTTATTTTTGCAGCTTTGGAAAAAGATTCCATTGTTTTTCCTCTGCTTGATGAATTCTTAGATGAAAATCAACATGTTGTAAGCAAGAACAGAAGCCGGTGATATATTTTCTTTCTTTCTGCTATGGTCATGAGGTTAGCACGACCGTTGTCCACCCGCTTTTCTAAGGGGAGAACTTTGTGTGTTTGAAAGTTGTATAGATGGGCTTATGCCTCAACTGGATTACAATCCGAACCCATTCGGGGGCAAGTCACTTAAAGACCTAATCTCAATGTTCCTAGTTGCAGAACCCCATAGCTGAGTCAATTTAGAACTGAAGAGCTTTGAGCATAAAAAAAGTGCCTCGGGGCTTGAGCGATAGCACAGTGACTAGGGCATTTGCCTTGCATGCAACCAACCCTGGTTGATTCCTGGCATCCCATATGATCCCCCCAACCACTGCCAGGAGTAATTCCTGATTGCAGAGTCAGAGTCACCCTGAGCATCACTGGGTGTTACCCAAAAAGGAAAAAGAAAGAAAAGAAAAAAGAAGTGCCTGGCACCACTCAGTTCTACTTCCAGTGTTTGAGACAATACCGGTTTCCTGGATAGTGAGGGTGCTCTGACGTTCTTGGGGAAGGGATTGAGGGTGAATGAACCTCCTATCAGTTCTCAGAGTAACTGCAGCCACCCTATCTCACGCATTCCTTCTCCAACAACTTTGCCTCAGAAATGGGCATATAGAGGGAGAGCACAAATGGAGGATTCCCAGTTCTTCCTGTCTGAAGTATGTGGGCATATGTGGAAGAGATGGCCTCAGCTTATTTCTAAGAATCTAGTGCCAGAAGAAATGCCAAGGAGGGAGTGGTTAGAAACTCCCCCATAAAGTACATGTAACATGTAGGTTCCTGCATCACGTTGGTACTTTTCAAAAATTTTAAATGTTCTTTCAACCTCTGATTAAATGTATATTTTACTTTTTACTTAAAATTATATTTATTTTTTTAATTTTTATATTCAAAAATATTTTTATATTTACATTTGATATATTTAGATGGCATGTTTATTTTAGTTTCATACTTTAATACATTTTGAATTTATGTTTTAGGGTCTAATAAATCAAACCCATTCACGTTTTTAATTCTAGTTTTGTATGTACTGGGGGAATATTAACTCATTAAACTTGTCCTTATATACTAACTTGGTTTGGAACAACCTGGATTAGAATTTTGTCTTTCATCTTTGTTCAAATAATTGAACTTTTTATAAATGTGTTACTGATTAGGAAAAAAATGTGACTTGGCTATGACCTTCTTGATTAGGTTTTCAAATGTCTGCTAAGGTAGATTGTGTAAGTAATCACAATATTACACTACTTCAAATGCCAGGCAAGCCCATCTGCTAGATTTCAATACTAAAGTTATAATATATTGTCTTGTCATACATTAGTATTTAAATTTTAGCATTTACCATAAGTTTTGCTGGTGTGTTTTTTTCTTTAATTTTTCCATAAAGTGAAGGATTTAATATTTTTCTGCTTATATCTATTTAACAATTTTCAGGGGAAAAAAACAAATTTCAAATTTGAATTTCATAAATTGAAATAACTGGGACTATTTTTAATGTTTTAAGTGAACATTTGACATAGAAGATCAAACCAGTTGAATTTTTATTTTTCCTATGAAGAACTAAAGTTGAAGAGTTCAGAGTATTATAGCCAATAGCGAACACATTTAACTCGACAATGATGTTTCAAAATGTTGTGCGTGATCTGTTCATTGACACACTCCAAGTTGAAAAATTCCAGAATCAGTAGGTGAGGCTGATAACTTTATAATAATAAGTCAGAAATGAAGTCTCAAGTACTTCTGTTTCAGAACTTCTGTGATTTTTGTGATTTTGTTTTGTTTTGTTTTGTTTTGTTTTGTTTTGTTTTGTTTTGTTTGGGGGCCACACATAATTGTGCTCAAGGCTTTCTCTTGGCTCTGTGCTCAGGATTTCTTCTGCTCACTTTCTGAAGACGCAGTTCTGGAGATCAAACTAAGGTTATCTACATGCGAAGCAAGTGCCTGACCCACTGAATTCTCTCTCCAGCCCCTTTCAGACTTTTGGATGAGGTTTTTGTTTTTTTTGAGGGATATTTTAATATTGCGAGTTGAACTGTTAAGAAAAATAAACAGTCGAGGGCTAGAGGGATTGTACAGCAGGGAGAGATTATATAGCCTTGCATACAGCTGATTTGGTTTCAATCCTTGACACTCCATATGGTTCCCCCAAGTCTTCCAGGAATAATCCATGAGTCCAGAGCCAGGAGTAAGCCCTAAGCCCCATTGGGTATGGCAAAAAATATATATATTAACAAAATAATTTACTAAAGCTAGAGAGATGGTGCAGTGCTTTGAGCCACTAGATACATGTGACTGGCTAAGCTCCAGCCCCACATATAATCCCCCAACCACCAAAAGGAGAGATCCCTGAGCACAGAACCTGGAGTAGCTCTTGAACATTGCTCAATGTGGACCCCAGACCCTGAAAAATCATTTGCAAATTGTTATCTATATTCATATATATATATATATATATATATAATATGATTCTCAATTCTAGGAACATAAAATGGAGAATTAACTTATATTCTCTTTTCTCTGGGCTGAGGAGTGGCAGAACCACCTGGCGGTGTTCAGTGTTTCCTGGTGATGTTTAGACATCCACATGCTGTACTGGAGATCCAAACTGGGGTCAGTCACATCCAAGGAAGCATCTTCGCCCCTGTGCTGTCTGGATGACCTTTAACATGTTCATATCTTCTAGAAGAGAGCAGAATAAAACTGTTTCTGCACTGTACCAGCCTCCATGCTCATTTTGAATGACTTCATGACAGAAGAGAAATTTAAAACCTAAAATTCTGCTGCTGCAATGTTTGAAACTCATCAGATCTAAGGGACGGATTACGAGCTCTTTGATGATGGCAGTATTTCACGTTTTATTTATTTTTTAATTAAAATCTATTTAGGAAGATGTGAGGGGAGAGAAAGAGAGAAGTGAGTATTTAAGAAAGAACACGGGCTTCCCCAGAGTAGAAATAAGCAAGCCAACAAACTGAGACAAACAAACAAAATACATATTCAAGGGAGAATACAGGCTCAAGACCAAGTCTTTTACTTTTTATGTGTTGGAATTTTCCAAAACTAGATAACAGAGCACTCAAATGATGACGATTTATTTTCTAGGAAAAAGGCAGAGAAAGATGAATGACCAAGCTGGTCTTTTTTTTTTAATCTCTCATGTATTCTTTGGATTAAGAGAAATGAAAAGTATCTCGGGAGAAGATGGGAAGAAATAGAATATTTTAGGACAAGATGACAAGCAAGTAGAGATGAGATGAACACAGAAGAAACCTGGAGATGTTTGTCTGGTTTCACATTAATAGCTCTATGCATTCAAAGGTTTGTTCATTTAAAATAAAAAAAAAAAACTCATGGGACCTGAGACATAGTATAATGGGTAGCCCGCTTGACCTGGGTTCAATTCCTGGCACCCCATATGTTCTCCTGAGACTACCAGGAGTGATCCCTGAACACAAGCCAGGAGTAAGCCCCAAACAGAATAAAACAACAAATATCTTGTGGACCTTTGCACCCAATGAAAGAGCAGACATGCCTCTATTTCTCTCAGAAAGGATGACTGAAATCCTAGTTTATCTATAACAGTGTCTCGAGGCCTGAGAAATTCACACTAGTGAGTTGTGAAAATTTTCATTTTGCCTGCTGCTGAAGATGCTGGCGAAGTACTAAGGGGTACAGATAAAATAAAAAAAAGCCCCCCCGAGACCTCCTCTGTCTGGACAACAGCAGCTTAATATGAGAAAAATTGTAGGCAGTCTCCTTCATCCATGAACCCTAGAAAAAATTTCTATCTCTCACAAGGCATCTTCAGGCTAAGTGCAGACAGAGGAGACATTAACTCAGGAGGCTGTGAGAGATTCTCCATATCAGAAAAGCAAAAGGAGAGAGCCAGGTCCTTAATCAAGTTCAATTGGGTACCCAAGCAAAGACTTTCTCTATTACCCTAAAATGCCTCCCAAACCTATACAGGACATCAAAGAGTATCAGAGATTTTTGCTCTGGGCAGCTAACTTTCCCCTGGATTTTGAATGTCCTAGAAGAAAGGGACTCTGACTTCTATTCCATATCCCAAACAGCACAGGCTGAGTCTCAATAAGGCTTCTTTTATGGTTGAATACATTAGGAAATGAAAGACCTAATTTTAGACTCAAGCAATATTGAATGTTATGTCAGGAAAGATTATGGGGCCCCAGGACTAACTGTTTTCAAATAGGATGTAATGTCATATAAAGCACCCCATACATGGATATTACGGGAAGGTGAATTTCAACTCAGTTTGAAAAGGATATTTTGAAATGTAACCTCTCCTTTTTTTATCACCTCAGCAGGTCATCTGGGATCATGTCGTTATCATTTCTTTTTTGGGTGGATATTAGATAAGAAGACCAGTAATTTATTGAACAAAATTTTGACCCAAAGTAAGGCCTAATTTTTCCTATTTCAGCAGTCAGTTCTCAAAATGTCTATTTTTGTTCACCAAAGAGAGTAATAAAAATAACATACTATATAGCTTTAGGTCAAATTTTTTAATTTGGTTGAGACTTTTCTTAATTAAAAGGAGACAGTTTTCTACTCCTCTTTGAAAGAAAACCAATTTGAACTTCTTGTCTAGTTATCTTGCTTGTTTTGATTTTGTTCTGTTTGACTTTGTTTATGATTTTTAAGTTTTAAACATTTATTAACTTCTTAATACAGGTGACAATACCTGAGCACCGTTAGACACTTTAGATCACATTTGATCATTATAAGTGCTCAGCAAATTCAGCTCAGAGAATTACTCATGCCGCAGATGATGAGGAAATGGAACACCTAGCTGGCCTGAGCCCATAACTACCCCATACTGCCCCTCTAATGGCATACTTGATATATGATAGACACTTTATTACAAATGTTACTTTTGGTCCTCACAACTCTAAGTGTCTGACTTTGGGGTTGTTTATTTGTATTGAATACTATCTGTGTGGGTTATCACTCCTCTGAAGGTGAATATTATACCAGTAAAAAGGAATAGAATCTACCTGAAATCTACCAGAAATCTGTCTTAACATCTCTCTGTCACTATTCCCAACAAGCTAATATGGGCCTGATTTCTTCTTCCAACCAATCACTTGACAATGCCTTATTTTCCATGTTTAGACAATAAATAATTGTTCTTGTAAACAATGTACTGTCCTTGTAAGCAATGGCAGAGTGTATTTCATCTTATTTCTTTTCTTCACTTCTACTTCTCTTTCCTTTAGACCATCCATATTAAACAACTTCAAATTATTATTGACTAAGTCGGACAAATGCCCTCAGATTCCATACTGTTCTATTATAGTTTTTTGTTTTTTTTTTCCCCCACCTTCTCTGGTTTTATTCAAGATTCCTTATCTGTAGTACTAAAAGTTCTTCTTAAAGTTGGCAATATACCATTCTGATTGGTAAAACTTTCCTAGTAAAAATTCATGTGTAGGTGGAGTTCATGCCCAATTCAATCAGCCTAATCAGTAGCTCAATAAGTAGCAGTACTCCTACATAAAAAAAAAAAAAATCATGTGTAGACTGGTATCTTCTAGGAGAATATTCCTAATCGCCCTTGTCATTTGTAAGTACATGGCCATCATTTTACTTGCCCGTGTGCTGTAATCCACAAGATGCATGTTATTGAATATTTAGTAGATAAGTATAAATGAAAGTAAAATGAAGTTCTTGTTTTATTTTTGCTTTATCTCAAATGTTCTACCCCCTTCCTATTATTATTCCTTATTACCCCTCTCTTCTTTCTCTATCCCATCTTCTTAACTTCCTCTCCTGGAAATCCAAATTTCTGACTTGTATCTTTTCCTTTCCTTCTGCAGAACTTATATGCACCATTTTTGCAAGACAGGCCTGCCTGCTGGCAAAAAATTGAACAGATCACCACACACTTTGTTCCTGGGGGAAAGTCTTCATTTCTCATTCACCTTTGAAGGAAAATGACACTCTATAGAGAGTTCTGTTAGTATTACTTTTTTCCTTTCAACACTTTAAATATTTCATTCTTCAGTCTTCTTGTTATCATGCTTTCTGACAAAAAGTCCAATGCAATTTTTTTATGTTGCTTCAGCTATAATATCCCCTAAACTCAGTTTCCTTGAAGGTTTTCTCCTTCTTGCAATTTAAATATGATGTATCTCTGTGTACATTTTTTATTTTTCTCTCACAATTTATTCTCTCAGCTTCCAACATCCATGGTTTGGCCTCTGCCATTAATTTTGCTAAGTTTCCAGCTACTATAACATCAAATATTTTGATCAGTTTTCTCTTTCATCTCCTTCAAATGGACCCATTGCAGAGACTTTACATCTTTTTAGTATACCGTGACTCTTGAATTTTTGTTTTTTTTATTCATTATTTTCTTTTTTATTTTGGAAAGTAAAGTAAAAAAAAATTTCTCTCACAGTACATTTAAGAAAATTTTTATTAACAGTATATTCCTGGCCATGGCCAGGGTACAGATGTCTATCAGAGATACTCATACCAGTTATAGTACTTATTATTTTGAGCATTTCTTTTTGATGTTTTCTCAGAGTTACCACTTTTCTTCTTATGCTGCTTCTCATGTGAGCAGTGCCTGCATATTGCTCCATTAGAGACCAGCATAGTACTCATAGTTATTTCAAGTTCTCTAGAATAAAATAGTTCCGATCTACTTGCCACATCTGAGTCCTATCCTATTATTTCTTTCAGACTATGCTTTTCTTGCCTCATTCCATGCTTCTAAATTTTGTTGCAAGCTGGATCTGGTCAACAGAGCAATTGGAAAGAAGGTACATTGCGATTCAGCTTTTGTGTTCATCTGATTGGAAGCTGAATGGTGTTTAATATTTTTTGTTACTTTCAGGAGTAGAAGTTCCTGCTTCTTCCAGCTCTCACTTCCTTTCTCTGTGTCATCTTTGGGGTTCCCTAATAACCTCTTTTCCAGTAGGTTTGGATCTTGCATGTCTCTCCAGTGTAGTCTACTCTTCATCACCGTGGCCCTATTTATCTGTTGCAGTGTATCAGGGAGGGGATGTAGTTTATACTATTATGAATATGTCTCAGTTTTAGTATGGCTTTCAGTTCTCTGGACTGTGGGATCTTCAGAAAATTTCTTAGTTTGCTTTTCCCTGTTTGTGAGACTGAAAGGATCTGGAGCCATCCTGGCACTGTCCCCTTAGTTCAGAGAAGTCTCTGATCATTAGTGTCTTAAGAGTAATGGTTTGGGGCTGGAGTGATAGCACAGCAGGTAGGGCATTTGCCTTGCAAGCGGCCAACCCCAGTTCGATCCCAGCATCCCATATGGTCCCCCGAGTACCACCAGGAGTAACTTCTGAGTATATGAGCCAAGAGTAACCCCTGAGAATCGATGGGTGTGACCCAAAAGGGAAAAAAAAGAGTAAAGGTTTTCAACTACAGGTCTACAGATGGCACCGTTGAAAATCACTGCATGAGAGGACAGACTTAACTTTTTTTTTTTAACTTCATTTTTTTCCTTTGGAGCCAACTCCCAGCGTTGCACAGAGAATACTCCTAGTTCTGTGCTTTGGTTGGAGGAGAGATGGTCACTCACTCCTGCCATTGCTGGGGCGATCATACAATACTGGGAAACAGGATCAGTTCTCCTGCCTGCAGAACATGCCCTCAGCACATTGAACTATCTCTCCAGACCTGATAGACTTACTATTTTCTGGAGAATATTTTGGGTATATTTTAAAAATGGTTACTTTTCCTCATACTCCACCTGAAACTTGAAAGGATTTTTTTCCCTTTTGATAAAATTTAATTGTGTGTGGCTGCATAATGGTGGCCCTTTGGCACTGTTCCTCTTAAAGAAATTATTTTAGCTACATATGCATTTATCCCATGGGAAACGGGAAGGATTTATAACCATAAGCTTGCAAGTAAAAGCCTGGGAGATATTTGATGCACACTGTAACATTTAATCAAATAATTAGTCCTTTACACTTTATCAGTATTATTAAACTCATCTAACAGATGAGAAAATTGGTGTTCTGAGGGCAAATTAGAAGTTAAAGGCAGTACTTTTTGAGCCTCGCACTGAAAAAAACTTGTGATTTTCCATGTTTATAAATTCTATTCTATGAAAAGGCTTTCAGACCCCATTTTCTAAAAAGGATTGTATTCTTTTACATAAAACATAACTCTTCAGTTAAAAGAATATATTAAATAGAAATTTTACCCAGCAACTTAAAGTGTTGTTTTTGTGACAACACAGATGTGTGACTGCAAATGTTCTGTACTAGAGCAAGCCAAGTTGAGAGAAGAGCACTTGACTGAGATACAGTTCTTCCAGCCTCACCAAGATTTATGTTTGGAAAACCTAATTAGGCCAATTAAATTCTAAAAGCTCCACACGGATACTCTCATTCTAAGAAAAGGACAGCTACAATACGGTGTATCACCACTCTGCCAGATAATTTTGCTTGTATGTAAATGCACAGTTCACAAAGTCTTTTATTTCCCTTATTTTTGTCTTCTTACTTCCCCCTTATTTTTTCGAGGTTTACTGCATTTTTCACTCATCGAAGTAATACTTACTTCACTTAACTACTTATAATTTTAAAAAAGATACAAAGATCATGGGACTGGAGAGATAACACAGCAGTTAGGGCCGTTGCCTTGCATGCGGCCAACTCGGGTTTGATCCGTGGTACCCAATAGGGTCCCCACACCTATCAGGAATGATCCCTGAACATTGAGTTAGGAATAATCCCTGATCATAGCTGAGTATGGCCCAAAAACAGCAAAGGAAAAAGATATGAACATCAACTGGAATAATGATAGACTCGGCAAAGTTGCTCTCTTGTGAAGCAGAAAATACATGAGCAGAACAACTAAAACAATCATTTTAGACTCCTGGCACCTAGGGGAGAAAAACAGTTAGAACTTAAAATCATAGTATTGTAAACCACAGTGTCTAAATTTTTTTTTAAATGCCTGTCATAAAGGTAAGCTGGTGGAGGAAAACTGATGATCACTGGTGGAGGTAAATGAACACTAGTGAAGGGATTAGTGTTGGAACACTGTAGTCATGAAATTCAATTATGAATAACTTATCCAAGGGATGGGGGTAGCAGGGGAATCTTTAAAACTCGACTATGTCTGGCCATGGAGTTTTAATTTGGAACTATTCCCATTCTTCCTCCCTTTCCTGCTCAATGGTGAGGAAACCAAAATCCAGCTGCTTGGAAGATAATGGAAAGATCTGATTGCTTTTGGAACTCTGTTAAAAGCTTAATCCCCAGAGCACAGTTTCTATGTTCTCCTGACTTGGAGCTGCCCTGGAAATCAGATTTAATTCTACTCAGAGCCTAGCTAGGGTAGAGGGAAGAAGACAACCCCATCAATCAATGAGAGAGTGGCAATCCAGGGTAATATTTCAATTCCCAAAATATTTCACTTCCCTTGTGATCTCAGTTGAGGGACAAAAGAGTTTGCTTGGGAATTTGAAAGAAATCCTGGAGAACTCAAACACAGGGAGCTTCTATTAGAAAATGCTGCAACAATTCCTGGAGATCTAAAATATCTTCACTAGGCCATAAAAATATGCAAAAACGTATTGGGAAAAGAAAAATAGTAGGCACTCATCTTTATCTGAACTTCAGAAAATGTAAGAAAATAGAGAAAGCTCAGACTATGTGAAATCAAGTTTCTGTTTGAAGTTTAAAGTTGAGGCATTCCACCCACAGCTTCTTGATGCAGCAACAGACACACTGACAATGAATAGAAGGGAATCTTTGGGAAAATCCATTGATTGGTCACAGTTATACCAAGGCAGGCATAAGCCAGGAACCCAGACTCAAAAATAAAAATAAGAAATTAAAGGGGAAAAAAACTAGCACAGAATACAGTGACATTGATGGAAGGTAAAGGTAAAAGGCCCTCCCGTTGATCGTCGATTTGCTCGAGCGGGCCCAGTAACATCTCCATTGGAGACTTTGTTGTTACTGTGTCTGGCATATCGAATACTCTCAGTAGCTTGCCGGGCTCTCCAAGAGGGGCGGAGGAATCGAACTCGGGTCGGCCATGTTGGCCGCGTGTAAGGCGAACGCCCTACCGCTGTGCTATCGCTCCAGCCCTACATTGATGGAAACTCAAATTTTATAGACTTAGTCCAGGAAGTTGTAATGATAACAGAAAACGGTGAAGATACAGAGCTCTGAATTCAATTCTCCAGTCTACTGTGTAACACGTAAAGTATTCAGTAAAAAATGCAATGCATACAAAGATAGGTAAGTATGTTACATAATTTAGGAAACAGAAAATGTCCCTCAGTGAAGGGAGCAAATTTTGTAAAATGGCAGAACCTTTGAATCTGCTTTTATAATCACACTCAGATAATTAAAAGGAATTTAACCTAAAAAACAAAAGGGGAGGGCAGAGATAGTACAGGGAGCCTGACTTGACTTGGATTTAGTCAACCAATGGGGGTTCAGTCTCCACAATGTGTATGGTCCCCTGGACCCTGCCAGGGGTCATCTCTGAGCAGGGCCAGGGGAAAAAACCTCAGTCTATCTGTGTGTGACCCCCAAACCAAAACAAATAAACCAACAGAAAGGAAATCAAATATTTCAATGCTGTTTCCCAAGGACTGTCTGTACCGGACTAAAAAGAAGTACAGCAGATAAGGAGCTTGCCTTGCATACTGACCCTGATTCCCTCCTCAGCAGCCCCCATGTTCCCATAATCCCACCAGGAGTGATCCCTGAGTGCAGAGCCAAGAGTCAGCTCTGAACAAAGCCACGTGTGTCCCACCAAACGCAAAAATAAAAGAGCGAATGTCAATTAAAGAGATACATTATCAGATTTTAACAAGCAGAATAAGAAAAGGTCAATGAAAATTTCCCAGTCTGAATTTCACAGGGGCTAGATGAAGAAAAAGTGACAGAAGGGAGCCCTGTGGAATCAGGTGCACCATACGGATCTAGTGTGCTAGTATAGATAATAGAATTCTCAAAAAGAGATGAGGAGGGGATGGAGTGATAGCATAGCGGGTTGGGCGTTTGCCTTGCACGCAGCCGACCCAGGTTCGATTCCCAGCATCGCATATGGTCCTCCGAGCACCACCAGGAGTAATTCCTGAGGGCATGAGCCAGGAATAACCCCTGTGCATCTCCGGGTGTGACCCAAAAAGAAAAAAAAAAAGAAAAAAAGAGAGAGAGAAATGAGGAAAACACTGGAAAGGTACTACAAGAGCTAAACGCCTGAAAATTCCAAGATTTCATAAAACATTAATTTTCATGGTCAAAAATATCAAAATGCTTCATGAATAAAGACATAAAGAGATGCACATGTTCAACCAGAATCGTAAAACAAAAAAAAAATCAGAATCAAAAATAAAATCTTAAAAACATCAAGAAAATTGACTTTTTATCTGCAGCTGACCTTACAAAAGATTAGCATATAATTTATCACCAGAAAACATGGGGATCATGAAAAAATAAAAAGAACATGTGGGAAAGATTTCTGATCTAGAATCTAATATCTGAAAATGAGCCATCAAAAGTAAAAGAGAAAGTAATACATTTATAGATAAATAATGTCAGATTTTTTTTCTCCTAGCAGACTCACTTTTTCAGAAATACCAAAGGTGACCCTTTATGCTGGAATGAGAACATTGGACAATGACTCAAAATCTTATTAAGAAATATATAATACCAGTAAAAAATAACTTACATGGATATCTTTATACTAGAAGAATAGAAACACTTTTGTTTTCTTTTGTAACTGTATTTCTTACCTGTTCTAAGAGATAAGTGAGTAAAAAGATAATTATGAAATA
This sequence comes from Sorex fumeus, assembly GCF_029834395.1. Classification (NCBI taxonomy): domain Eukaryota; kingdom Metazoa; phylum Chordata; class Mammalia; order Eulipotyphla; family Soricidae; genus Sorex; species Sorex fumeus. The sequence continues at coordinate 11,850,805 of NW_026606226.1, forward strand.
CTGATCATGGGCTTGCCATGTGTAAAGATATAATTGGTATATGATAATTTTTGGTTTTAATTTTATTTACTGGGCATCAAGATATGGTCTCATTCATAGAAGGTATGTACTTTTACCATTAAGTCTCATCCCTCATCCCAAATATTTATTAAAAGGTAGATATATTGTGAGCAAAATAGCCCTGTCATACTGACATTAAGTTTGTATTAACTTGAATTAAATTTCTTTTTTTTTTTTTGCTTTTTGGGTCACACCCAGCAATGCACAGGGGTTACTCCTGGCTCATGCACTCAGGAATTGCTCCTGACAGTGCTCGGGGGACCGTATAGGATGCTGGGAATCGAACCCAAGTCAGCCGCGTGCAAGGCAAACACCCTGCCCGCTGTGCTATCATTCAAGCCCCATGAATTAAATTTCTTAAAGGTGCTTGTTTTAATCCTCAGAGTGTCATTAAGAAAACAACTAAGAAAAATACAGTTACAAGGGACTTACAAATATCCTCTTAAAATATCTATTTAATAAAAAATTAAAGAGGAATAGAGTATACAGAAGGAAAAATTCAAGAAATTTAAAAAACTTTTAAAATGGAAAATATACAGCATTCTGCATTATCAGAAATTATATTAAAATACATAGGGATAAAAAACCACGACCATCTGTACCGATTGCAAAAATAAAATTGAAAATACATGATCCATCTCTGTGCTTTCAACAAAATGCCTATTTTATATTTAAAGCTATATTTTTAAAATAAAAATGCCTTAAGCCAGGTAGGCAGTAACTGAAGCAGAAAGAGATGACTCTATTAAGATTAGATAAAATAAACAGTAAGAAAAAGGTGTGTTCCTTGAGTCTAAGATGGAAGTTTTATTATGATCGAAGGGTTATTTGATCATGAAGATATAGCCATCATAAACATGTATGCATGTAGCAAGTATGCTGCAAAAAGCAATGAGCAAAATCTGATGGCGAGTAGGGAGGAACAGGATAATTCAGCAATTGCAGTTGGAGATTTTAATGCCTCACTTTTAATAATGGATAGAAAACGAGGCAGAGTGTCTGTGGGAAAACAGTACTTGCTCAGCAATAGAAAGCAAGTGGACCTAACTAATACACATGCAACATTCCACTTGCTAAATACATGTTCTCTTCAAGTGCACAGGCAACGTTCTTCTGGATAAAACCAGCCTTAATGAACAGGCCAGACCTATCTCAAGGAAAAGCCCAGAATGTCTCTGAATCCAGTATAGGTTGATAGTATAATTCAACCTATGAAGACTGGATGAGGTCACTTCAACTATGAAGACAGTCACACAAGACTTCAAAGAACACAGAAAAAAAAAAAAGACATCCCCTAAGAACACATATTCCCCAGTTACCAGCCTTCAAAGAGAAGATCTGTGCTTTGTCTGATAAAGAATTTAGACTTTTTCTGAGGCCGGTTGGTGAGTGGCATAAAACCTCACAGGGACAAATCAATAAAATCGTGAAAATAATTCTCAAAACAAGAAGTTTAACAGAGAAGTAGAAATCATCTGAAGCAAGAAACTCTGAGGCTGAACTAAAAATACAAAAAAAAATCAATTATGTGATGGTGATCATCAATTTAGCAAACCTGATGAATCAGAAGGACAGAAAACACCATGAAGTTGAAAACAAGCATTTTAAATTGCCCAGTTTGAGGAGAACAGCAACAACCACAAAAGAATAAAAAAGAGTGAAGAACACTCTTGAAAATTGTGGATACCATCAAGAGCAACAAACTGTATTGTTGGATTCTCAGGAAGGTGGCAGAAGTTTATTTAAAAGCAGTGACTTAGGGCACTGGAATGACAGTACAGTGGGTAGGGCAGTTGCCTTGCATGTGGCCAACCCAAGTTCCTTCCCTGGCATCCCATATGGTCCTCCAAGCATCACCAGGAGCAATCCCAGAGCAATCATCCAGGAATAGCTTCTGACTGGAGCAATCCCAGAGCAATCATCCAGGAGTACAGGACTATCGACACTTTGCAACAAGCACTGCTCTGGGTTCAAGGGTGGACTGAAGTTTTAGCACAACAAATGAGACTTTTGTGTTTGTAATTGTTACTCTTTCTATTTCAAGTTTTTGTGTTTTTGTAAACAGAAAAGGGGGAGATGTAGGATAACATTGCTTTGGCCTTCCACAAGAAGCTTAGGTTTATCTGGTTACACCCATTAATCTGATTACACCCATCACAGTGCTCCTGAAGCACTTCCACTTCCATTGTGTTTATCTGTAAACAGTCTTCCCTATGCTCTCCTTCCCACTCAGTTAATCAGCTTTCCCCTTAATCAGACTTTGTTAATTTGTAAGATCAGTTTCCCAGAAATCTATGATTTTATATGTATGAGTGAAATATTGCCTTTCTCCTCTTCTTATGCCTTATGAACAGTTTACTTTAAAGTAATATCCTTTTTGTATAGATACAGGAAGACCGTTAACATTATGCTTTGTAATTTAGGATTTGATTGGCCTTGAATATTATTCACTCCCGGGCATCTGCTTTCTCGACTTAAGCCTCAGTTGCCCTTAGTTCCTACATTATCCATATGTGATTTTCTTTCTTTCCACCTTTCCATCCTGAAGACAGCCTCTCACTCTTATTAGTCCAGTTCAGTGGCCTGTGGTTGCTTGAAGGGAAAGGCCTGGGAAAGGAAGGATCAAGAAGGATCATTGCATGGAAAAGAAAGTTCAGGGGATGAAGTCCCACTTGTGGAGGGGATAGCGGGTGGACAGGGCTTATCCCAGGATGAGGGGCAGAAGAGAATGAAAAGTTCCAAGTCAGGGAACCTGGCAGTTGAAACTTGCAGCTTGGGAGTCTGGTGCCTGCGGAACTGGGTCACCATCTGGAGTTGTTGGCTGTCACCCTTGGGATTGAGGAGCCTTTGGTTCTTGGTATCACTTGCTGGCATGACCTGGGTCCTCACGATTCCCAGGTGAGGCAATCAATCCCTGACTCTTGTGCCTGTTCCTGTTCTTCACAGAGCTCTGAGGTTACCTGCACCAATGAGAGAACAAGGCTCGTTCTCTTTTTTTTACAGCACTAGAGAGTAACCCTAGATTAAAAATTCCGTCGATGAAAAAAAAAATTAAAAAAATAAATTAATTAATTAATTAAAAAAAAAATCCGTCGATGATCTCGTTGTTGCCCTTGTAGCTTTTCACCTTACTGGTTCATATCAGCTCTGGATCATAAGGGGCCTTGACTGGTTCAGTGCTCTGAATTTCGCATTACCCAGCTGGATGGACTCCTTACAAGCCAGAAAAGTTATGGCCCATGGTGCAGATGGAGAGGCATCTAATGTTAGGGGAAAAGTGGTACCCTTTGAACAAGCCGAACCTGTATTCCACCCTTATGAAACATGTTGTTCTCCTTCTTCCCATATTTCTATTTTTTCTTTTATTTATTTATTTTTTAAAAATTTTTATTAGTGAAACACCATGAGGTACAATTGTACCTTCTTCCCAGATTTCTTTAGAGTCCTTCCATCCCTCTCTTTCTATTCCTTAGGTTTCTCTCTTTTCCTACCTGTTACTTCCCTAATACAGACAATTTTATCTCTGGATATTATCTGAAGTACAGTTTAACGTGTTTATACACGTAGATACTATTCTCAAAGTCTCAGCACTTGCAAAGGTGAACTTATGAACTTGTATATCAGATATTCTGTTATCATGACATCTTTTGACTAATATATTTTTTACTTTATGGTTCACACAGCAATTCCCATGTGTAAATGAAAATTTTCAAAATGTTTTTCATCCGCAGAAGACACAATATAAAATGCTATGATTAGAAAAAGTGTAGTGTTCTGATCAGTTAACAAAAAATAACAGAACATCTCAAATTTCCCCTCTCCTGCTTTTGGAGATCTGAGCCTTCAAAGTCAGTCCAGTTGGTATAAAAGAAATTATTCCTGATCCCAAATGAAAGATATGAAGAATCTACTGACATTGGACCTTGTTTGGGCAGGAAGGGGACACAGCCAGTGGTGTTTAGGGGTGACTCCTAGCTCTATGTTCAGGGTTGTTCCTAGTAGTAATCAGAGAACCACATGGTACTAGGGATAAAACCTAGTCTTCTTGCATGTAAAACCTTTGCTCTGTCCATTGCACTGTCTATCCAGCCCCCTGATTTTATATCTTTCAGAAAGTAGAGCAAACAATTACCCTTCCATAAGTTCTGGATTTTCAAACTGACAGAAGTTCAAGACTAATTCAAGATTAATTCAAGAATTTGGCCAAGAGTTAGGTCAGCTTGATGAGTCACCTAGCACTTCAGAGTTTTTGTTTTCTTTTTTTCTTTTGTTTTTAATTTTTTATTAGTGAATCACTATGAGGTACAGTTGTAGACTTACAAATTTTTGTGCTTGCATTTCAGTCATACAATGGTCGAGTACTCACCCTCCACCAGTGCCCATTTTCCACCACCAATGGTCCCAGCATCCCTCCCACTACCCCCACCTTGTCCCCTCCACACCATTCCACTTTGTGGCAGGGCATTCCCTTTTGTTCTCTCTCTCTCTCTCTCTCTCTCTCTCTCTCTCTCTCTCTCTCTCTCTCTCTCTCTCTCTCATTTTGGATGTTGTGATTTGCAATAGAGGTATTAAGTGGCCATCATGTTCGGTCTATAGTATACATTCATCCCACATCTCCCATCCTGAGGGGCCCTCCTAGCATGCTTTACTCGGTGGTCCCTTCTCTAACTGAGCTGCCTTTCCCCCAGCATGAGAGGCCGGCTTCTAAGCTGTGGAGTAATCCTCCTGGTACTTATCTTTACTGTTCTTGGGTGTTAGTCTCCCATTCTGTTACTTTATATTCCACAAACGAGTGCAATCTTTCTGTGTCTGTCCCTCTCTCTCTGACTCATTTCACTTAACATGATACTTTCCATGTTGATCCACCTATATGCAAATTTCATGACTTCATCTTTTCTAACAGCTGCATAGTATTTCATTGTGTAGATATACCAAAGTTTCTTTAACCAGTCATCTGTTCTTGGGCAAGCTTCTGCATCTAGGAAGATACAGTGAACAGAACACAGAGACAGTCTACAGAATGGGAAAGGATATTCACCCAATACCCATCTGATACGGGGTTGATATCAAGGATTTACAAGGCACTGGTTGAACTCCACAAAAAGAAAACATCCGACCCCATCAGAAAATGGGACAGTGAAATGAACAGAAAAATTCTCAAAGAAGAACTCCAAATGGCCAAAAGGCACATGGAAAAAAAATGCTCCTCATCACTAATCATCAGGGAGATGCAGATCAAAACAATGAGATACCATCTCACACCACAGAGACTGGCCCACATCCAAAAGAACAAAAGCAACCTGTGTGGGCACAGATGTGGGGAGAAAGGGATTCTCCTTCAATGCTGGTAGGAATGCTGACTGGTTCAGCCCTTTTGGAAAACAGAATGGACACTTCTCAAAATATTAGAAATTGAGCTCCCATTTGACCCAGCAATACCACTTCTGTAAAATATATTCCGGAGATGCAAAAAAGTATAGTAGAAATGACATCTGCATTTTTATGTTCATTGCAGCACTGTTTACAATAGTCAAAGTCAGGTTTTATACCTGTCACATGTTTGTGTGGCTGCCTTGTCAGAATGAAGACTGCTTATATCTGAGAGTCCCTTGTGACACACTGACCAGTGACATGCACAGGGAAACAATGACTGTCATGGCTCCCTCACATGTTCTGGGGCCAGGAGACAACACAGTCCTGGAGCCATTATTTGTCTGGTGAAAACTGTTGGATTCCCTTCACACAGAGATACAGCTTCTTGCTGGAACTATAAACAGCATTTGTAAACAGAACGATTGCCATCACCCATCCATCCAACTCCAGGAGCTTTGCCCACTTTGATCAAAATGTAGATTTTCTAGTGCTCAGGACAATGGACTGTCTACTGGAGGGTGGCCAAGGCCAGGACACTTTCTGAGGCAGGAAAACACACATGCACATAAGACACTCTTAGTGGCCTATGAAGGCATCTAATTTCGAACCCAGGAATCACAACCACAATTTCCAAGCTAACTGAATTAGGCAGACATTCCAGAACACACACCTTACTGATGAAACAGGAATTACACTCCAATCAAATATCTAATTTGCCTCTCTCTCTCTCTCTTCCTCTCTCCATCTCTCCTGTCATCCTTCCTCTCTCTTCCTCTTTCTCTCTCTCACCCTCCTTCTCTCTCTATCCCTCTCATGCTTTCCCTTTCTCCCTCTCCCTCTTTCTGTATCATGGATTGAACTGAGGTCTTCACGCATTCAAGGCAAGCATTTGAACCCTGAGTTACTTCCTGACCCGACCCTTAATTGCTTTTTCTTAAGGGTATTAGCAGAATATCTACTGCGTGTTGTTTGTGGGGTTCTTTTATATTTAATTTTATTTTAGAGTGAAGGAGGAAGACACAGTTAACTACAGGCAAATGCAAAACCCTGTCTGTATCCTTTTGGAAACTATTATCCTCAAATCCTCCTTTGATGAATTATTGCATGGGGGGATTGAATGAATTGTCTTTAGAAGCACACTTTATGCCATTCCTGACTTTACTGTAAACTTGGTGATCTGGGGAGTGTAAGTCACCCCCTCTGTGTCATTATTTTTTCCTTTATCTGCCATATACTGAGTGCTGTTGTGAGAAGATGCAGCAATGTATATTAAATGCTTCTAAGGTGGGGAGCATATAGTAGGTACTCATTAAACAGATAATTTCCCTAGCAGTCTACAACTAAGATATAGGTATCAGAGCTATATAGGAGTTAGTGGATTCGTTTCCATTATCCAGCACAAATAGCTCTTGGGTCCTTCTAGCCGTACTACCTTCTTAGACTCAATCTTTATGTTCTAAATTGGGTGTGGAGGACCCACACGATCCAAATTATTTCCTGCCATTAAAGCTCTTATGTCCCAAATGATGGGCAATCAAATCTCATGCTTCAAAGACTAAGTCGATCATTAAAAAGTCGCTCTTCTTTACACAAGGGGCAGTCCCCAGAAGATGATGTTGCCTGAGATAGTGTCCTCCTCAGAATGAGCAAGGATGGTTTAATAGGGCTTTTCCTTGGCAAAGCAATTTCCCTGCTACTTTAGAGTGTGTGTGCAGAAGTCAAATGATGCAGGTGATATTCTAATTCCTTCATTTACTTGTTCTTTAACCTTGGCTGGGTGATTAACCTCCTCTCATTGGCCGCTGCTCTGGAAGTCAGCTTGCAGTTTTAGTGATAGTGACCTCGAGAAGTTGTTGAGTGGTTTTCATGAGATGGGGGCATGAGGCATGTATTTTTTTAACCATGGGGGATCACAGTTTTACTATGAATTTTATGGTCATTTATGAAAATACTTTGCTTGTGCCTCTTTGCATCCTCTTCCAGGCAGAAAAAGCTTCCATTGTCTGAGATTTTGCATCCAAAGAGCTTGCATCTACCCCATGTCATTCCTCAGAAAACTCTAGAGTAGCCTCCACTAGGAAGAAAATCCGAATCTCTATGAAACCAGTAGATAATAGAAGCTCCATTTCAGTGGGGACAAAATGAAAGAACATCCCAAGTCTTTAATAAATGATTCAGTAATGGCTTCTGCTGGGTTATGGATGTCTACACCTGTTTTTGTCTTTTCCTCTATGATACGAGAATGTTGAGTGACTACTTCCAGTTCCTTTCTAATGACCAGGCAAGGAAACCTAAAGGCGCATATAGAGACTCATATGTTTGTGGATCTATACATACATTTCTGCATTCATCTCTCTTAATACTACAGCATGTGTGTGTGTGTCATGGAATCCTGATGCATTACTGTGTATATGTTTCGAGTCCCTTAGCCTTGCTGCCTTATAATATGGAACTCCTCCTCCAAGAATGGGTAACCTGACTCCTACCCTTGGCCACCATTTTAATCATGCACTTCAGTGGCCACATCAGGCAGAATCAGGATGGATGCTTTGTGCTCCCATAAGAGAGCTTTTACCAAGGACTGTATGTATGTTGCTCCCTGTTGCCCAGGGTCTTACAGTCACTGTTCCCAGTCCCATAGAACCACATCTGTCTCCACCCCTCCAATCACCTTCTCCTCCACACACACACACACACACACACACACACACACACACACAGACACACCTCTTTCAGTGTAGTAGTTTTTTATAGACGTAATACAGCTAGATTGTTCCGTCAAACTCTGCGTTTCATCCTGAGATCTTGTACCCTTTTAAATGTGTTTCTGAAATAACATCACCTACATGAAAGCTCACTCCTTAATGATGGGAAGTTCTCTGGATTTTGACAGATGTCTTGGAGAGAGCAATGCATCTAGTTGACGTGGTGTGTAGCGTCTGCATGTAAGACAGTCTCCCTTCCCTACAAAATCCTCTGTGTTACTCTCCTCTCCTCCCTCCTCTGATCCCCTGGCACCCATTGGTTTAATTACTATCTCTCCTCATGTTGCCTTTTCCAAAATGTCATCGAATGAAAATCATTCAGTGGGTGGCCTTTCCAGACTGGCTCCTTTCACTTCCAAATATGCCTTTAAGGCCCATCCAGGTCTTTTCACAACTTGTTAGTTTATTTCTTTTTATCACTATATAATAATAATATCCCACTGTGAGGCTATACAATAGTTTGTTTATTCACCATTTATTAAAAAACACTACTGTTCCTTCATTTTTCAGCAATTGTCTGAAGAAGGCTGCTATGAATGTCTTAAGCACAGATTTTTGTGAGCACAGATTTTTTTCAGCTTTATTGTGATATAATTGATATGTAACATTGTTTAACTTTAATATGTACAACATGTTTATTTGATACACGATGTGGCAGAAATCATATTGCAAAAAGATTACCACCATAATGCTAGCTAATACTCTATCAGAGCACAGTAATTATCTTCTTTTTCCCCCTGGGGAGAACACTTAAGATTTACAGTCAGCAATATTCAAGTATATAATACCATGTTATTAACTGTGCTGTATATTAAATCCACAGACCTTATTCTTTTTACAACTCTTTGATGTCTCCCCTTTCCCATTACTATTAATCTCTTGTTGATGACCATTCCGGTATCTGTGTCTTTGATTTGGGATGACTTGGGTATTTTAGATTTAACATAAAAGTGTCACACAGCAGTAAAGAGTGCTGACGGGCACCCCAACACCAGAGAATTCGCTGGGCCCCCTACCAAGCCGATATCACTGGAATACCCCAGATGGAGCAGGTGCAGTCTCCCCCGCTGCCTTCTCCAGATGGAATCCCAGTGACCATGAGCTTCTACAAGCATGGCTCCAGTATGTGGGTATCAGAACTATTTCTCCGAACTGGAACCAGTGACACCATGCAGGCAGCTTCATCCCAGCTCCCAGTCCACCCCTGATGCTGGAAGTCATGCCCTCAACCCGCCCCTGGCGCTATCTTGCCACACACAGCAGTGAAGAGTCCTGGCAGGCACCAGAATTGGCCCATATCAAGCCACTGGGATGCGGCCGCGTGACCTTTCCTGATATGCAAAGTGAACAATGGAAAATAAATGATCTTGTGCCTGCCCCTGGAAGGCAGGCTTGAATGGTGGTGGGAATATCTGAGCAAAATATAATGCCAAAAACTAGAGAGAGAGTTTCTGAGTAACTGTCTGCCATAGAGGCAGGGCAAGGACTAGGATGAAAGTGGAGGGGATAATGCGGATATTGGTGGTGGAAAGTTTGCAGTGGTGGAGGGATGGGATCAATCATTGTGTGGCTGAATATCAAACATAAAAGCTTTGTAACTGTATCTCATGGTGGCTCAATAAAATTTATTTATTTATTTATTTATTTTTTGCTTTTTGGGTAACACCCGGCAATGCACAGGGGTTACTCCTGGCTCTGCACTCAGGAACTACTCCTGGCGGTGCTCAGGGGACCATATGGGATGCTGGGAATCGAACCCGGGTCGGCTGTGTGCAAGGCAAACGCCTTACCCGCTGTGCTATCACTCCAGCCCAATAAAAAAAATTTTTTAAAATATATAAAAGTGTTATTTTACAGTATTTGTTTTTCTCTGACTGTCTTATTTCACCTAGCATAATAGTCTAAAAGTGCATTTATAGAAACTTTTAACTTCAAATGTATAGGATCATAGTTGAGGAAAATCATGCACTTATAGAAGCTAGACGTTCTGATGCATAGGAGTGTCACGAGGTGTATGTTTGCTGGACTCTGACAAGATTATATCTTTTCTGGAATCAAGGACCATACTTGACCCACTCCCACCCCGGGGACACCTTTGCATTCTCAGCAGAGATAGGAAGGTCTTGCTGTAGTCTTTGCCATCAAGTACTGGCATTGGTTTGGTTGATTTTAGCTATGTATGTATTATGGTAGTGCATTGTTTTCATTTGCAATTTTTTAATGACAAATATAAAAGTTGAACCTCTTTTGGTATGTTTGTTTTCCATTTTTCTATTTTCTTTGGTCAGGTATAAAGCAAGAATTTTCCCATTTTTGAAATGAGTTGGTTTTTTTTTCAATGTTAGGTTTTAAAACCTTGCATATTTGGAATATGAGTCATTTATCAAATATGTGTTTTGCAGATATTTTCTTTGTCTGGCTTTCTTTTCATTCTCAAATAATGTTTTTCTCAAAGTAGAAGTTATTAATTTTCATGAAGTTCATCCCATCAATTTTATTCTTTTGTGTGTATGGCTTGGGTGTTACATCTAAAGGCTCATTTTCACAGTTTCTCATTTCTTTTCTAGAATTTTTATTATTTTCATTTTATATTGACTTTGAGGGGGCAGAGAGATAAAAGGGGGGAGTGAGGCTCTTACCTTGAGAGCAACTGATCCCATTTTGATCCCCAGCACCACGTACGGTCCTGTGAGCACCACCAGGAGTCATTCTGAGCACAGAGCCAAATACAGCTCAAAACACTGCCAGGTGTAACCTAAAATACTCCACTTCGCTCCCCCGCCCAGTGCAGATTCACTCTGAGTTCATTTTGGTGGAAGATGTAAAGCTAGATTTGTGTGTGTGTGTGTGTGTGTGTGTGTGTGTGTGTGTGTGTGTGTGTATTAGCATGTGGATGTCCAGTTGACCCTATGCCATTTGCTAAAAGACCATCCCTTTTCCACTGAAATGACTTTCTGCTTTTGCAAAAGATCGCATGCCTACATTTGTGATATTTCTCTGAGCTCCCCTTTCTATCCTGTCAGACTATGTGTCTATTTCATCTCTACTACCACATTATCTTGGTGATAGTAGCTCCGTAGTGAGCCTTAAAACTGGATAATGTAAATCCTTCCGCATCGATTGAGTCTCTATTGCTAGGTTGGCTATATCATACGCTGTGACTCAAACATGAATGACAGTCTAATAATAAAAACAAATAGACTGCTGAGATTTTAATTGAGACTTTGTTGAATATAGGTATGAAATTGGAAATAATAGCTATCTTAACAATTCTGAGTTTTCTAGGGAATGAACATGAAATATTTCTCCAATTATTTAGATCTCTTTTGATTACTCAACCAAAATTTTATAATTAACTGCTTATAGACATGGTACATACACGATTGGTTAACTTTATGTCTACTGTTTAATAGCTTTAGTTTCAATATGTTATTATTCTTTTATTCCAATTTTTTGTTGTTAATACTTGGGAAATGGATTTTTATATGTTAAACGCATGTTCTGCAACCTCACTCTGCTTGTTTATTTATAGGAGTTGGTTTTAATTGCCACAGTATTTCCCTACAGTGCTGTCAGTCTTAATTTCTCCTTCCCAATTAGTGTATATTTGTATTTCCATATCCTGTTTTATTGTATCTGAGAAAACCAATGTGATGATGAAGACATGTGTGAAAGTTGGCATCCTTTCCTCGACCCTGGCATTGACCCTCTTCTTAGGGGAAAAATGTCCTGTTGATATGACTATGTTTGATAATAGGATTTTTTTCCCTCACCCAAGTTAATATGGCATATTACAACGACTCATTTTCAAATGTAAAAATAACCTCATATACCTGGAATAAATTCTACTTGTCATGGTGTATAATTCTTCTTATAAATTGTTCAATTTTATCTTGTAATATTTTGTCAAGGATTTGTGGCTCTATATTCGTAAGTGATATTGGTATACATTTTTCCTTTCCTGTACGATCTTTGTATTTTTATATTGGGGTAATGCTAGCATCATTAAATAAGTTAGGAAGTTGTAGTTGTGTGTTTTTAGATAGAGATTGTTTAAAGAAAAAAAGGTTACCGTTTCTTTAAATGCTTAGTAGAAATTACTTGTGTTTTTTTTTCACTTAAAGAATCTTGTTGCTTTCTGTCTTGAAAGGTTGCTTGCTTTTTTAATCAACTTCTTTCATGGCTCTAGAACTATTCAGATGATCTATTTTTCCCGTGTGAGATTTGATAGAGTGTGTCTTTGAATGAATTGGTCCATTCATCTACATTATCAAATTTGTGTTCATAAGATTCTTTTATTATTCTTATAAGGCCCATTAGATTAATAAGGATGTCTCCATTTAAAATTTCATATATTAGTAATCTTTGTCTAGATAAATGTTTATAAATTATAATGACATTTTCTAAGAGCCCAGTTTAATATTTCATTGATTTTCTTTAGTGATTGCCTATTTTTAATGTCATTGTTTTTTTATAAGTTTTTTCCATATATTTTCTTCTAATCACTAGAATTAAACTGCTCTTCTCCAATTTCATAAGATTAAAATTTGAGGTTTTTATCCTGGATTTCTTCTTTCATGTTGCACATGTTTAATACTATATATTTTCCTCTAAACACTACTTTTGCCGCATCCCAGAGATTTTAAACTTAAGTTTAAAATATTTAAAAATATTTCTTTGACCCTCATATCTTGCTTATAAATTGTAACTTGTAAATTTTTGAGGCTTTCCCCATCTTTCTATTAATTTCTATTTTATGCAGGATTATTATTTTATGGCTTCTATTAGTTTATATTTTTAAGGTGTGTTTTATGATATGGTTCAGGGAAAGTCTATATAATAAATGTTCCAGGTAAGCATGAGAAGATACTAATCTCTTGTGTGGAGAATTGTACAGATGTCAATTAGATCAAGCTTATTAATAGTGCTATTTAGGTCACCTATATTCTTACTGATTTTCTGCCTGCTTGATATATCAGTTACTGGGTAAGGGGTGCTAGTCTCCAACGATATACATGAACGTGTCTATTTATCTTGTCCATTCTTCCAGTTTCCATTTTCATACTTCGCCATTCTATTGCTAGAGGCATACATCTTAATGATTCTCCTATCTTCCTATTGATCGACCTCAAAGATTATGCAATGCCTCTCTTAACTCCTGATGAATTCCCTCATTCTGAAGATGGGTTTGTCTGAATAACGAGAATTATTCTAGATTCCTTTGGATTCGTCTTATTAATGGCATGTCATCCTCCACTCCTTCATATTGGAGTCCAGGAGCCTTTCCTAATGATACTAAGCCCAGCAACATGGACCTGATGATTCAGTGTGAGGGTCCATGAATTCAGTACTTACTATTCAGGGTCGGAATTGGTGGGGGCCACAAGGGCCAGGCCTGGCATGCTGGTAGGGGGCTGTGCTGTGCCAGTGCTATGCCAGGGACCTACAGGTAATATATATTATGGATTGTGTCCCTGGCTGCCTTACTGCTCCACCTCTCCTTACCTGCATCTTTATATTTAAGGCAGATTTCTTTTAAACAATAAAGAACTAGGCCTCTTTTTTATATTCACTTTGTGTTTTCCTTGTAATATTTAGGTCATTCACATGTAAGGTGAATTGTTGATAATTTATTTCTGCCACGTTGATACCTGTTCATTCAATGTATTCATGTGTTTCCTCATCTTTTATAAGTCCTCCTGTCCTGAACATTGCCCATGGTTCACTCCTGGCTCTGGGTGGGTTTGGGGACAATATGAGGTGCCATGATTTGAATACAGGTAGGCCATGTGCAAGGCAGCTGCCTGACCTGCTGTACTATCACTCAGGCCTCATGAGCATTTTATAGAATTCCATTTTCTCTCCTTTGTTATTATTTTTTTTTCTTTATGGGTCACACCTGGCAATGCACAGGGGTTACTGCTGGCTCATGAACTCAGGAATTACTCCTGGCAGTGCTCAGGGGACCATATGGGATGCTGGGAATCGAACCTGAGTTGGTGCGTGCAGGGCAAACACTCTACGCGCTGTGCTACCACTCCAACCCCAGTATCTTAACTAGTAAAGTAAGTAAAGTAAAGGCCCTCCCGTTGATCATCGATTTGCTCGAGCGGACCCAGTAACATCTCCATTGGAGACCTTGTTGTTGGGCTGGAGCGATAGCACAGCGGTAGGGCGTTTGCCTTGCATGCAGCCAACATGGCTGACCCGAGTTCAATTCCTCCGCCCCTCTCGAGAGGCTGGCAAGCTACCGAGAGGATCTCGCCCGCACGGCAGAGCCTGGCAAGCTCACCGTGACGTATTTGATATGCCAAACACAGTATCTTAACGATATTCTTTTTTTTATGACTTTTAGTGGCTGACTTAAGGTTTATAATGTATATTTTAGTTAATTTAATTCCAAGTTCAAATACTGCTAAATCAGTTCATATGAAACATTGATAACTTACAGTATTTCCAGTGTTTCTTCATTGCACCCTAAGACACTGCTCATTATTTTCGTATGTCTATATGCTAAAATCATGCAAAATAGTGTTCTTATTGTTAAGCAAATTCAACCAAATCTCAGTGGGTCATTCATTCTCCTCGAAGAACTTCTTAAATCAGTATTAATGTTTATTGCAGGGTTGGTCTGCTGGCAAAAAATTTCCCTCAGTTTTATCTTGAAATTCTTTATTTCTCTCTTACTTTTGGGGGTATCCTTTTACTCGATATAGAATGATAAATTGGCAGGGTTTATTTTCTTTGAACACCTCAAAGGTTTGAAACTATCCTTTATCTCTTAGGCAGTCCTCCAAGAAGCCTAGTACTTTTCTTATCCTAGCTTGTCCCCAAGTAAGGTGACTTTTCTGCTTCTCCAGAGCGCCTCAAAATTTCATTCTGTATTAAACTGTTGCCTTTGAACATCCCAAATCTGTGGGTTAGCGTCTGTGATGTAGTTTGGAAAGTGTCAGACACTGATCCTTCAAATATATTTTTTTATACTTCATTTTCTCTTTCATCTTCTGGTATTCCAATATGATGGTGCATGTTATGACTTTTGAAATCATCACAAGTTCTTTGATATTTTTCTTTTATTATGTCATTGGGTTTAGTCTCCCGAACAGTTCCCAGGAGGCCTAGAGGCCGTCCAGCAATCATCAGCAACTGAACTGGAAGTTCAAGGCGAGACCCTCAAGAGTGCAGTTGTACTCAGGCCCTGCAGTGTTGAGGACGACTCAGGCCCTGCAGTGCTTGGAGGCCTGATGGTGCTTGGGGGGGACCATATGGTGTTGGGGATTGAATGGGGGTCAAGTTCCTGCAATGATGTGCCTTAACCTTTGACCAGTCTCACTGCCCCCTCATTCTTTCCTCTCCTGCATTTCTGATTGAGACATCCCATTGGCCCTATTCAGGGTCCCTAACCCTTTGCTCAGTTCTGAGATGTCTGCAGAGGAGCCTGTTCTCTAAAATAACGTTCTCTTCTGTGATGGCATGTTTTTTTTGTTGTTGTTGTTATTTCTACCATTTGCTTTTGATTGATTTCTACTATTTTAACCTCCCTGCTAGCATTGGATTCTGCTTTCATTCAATCTCAAATATACTGACCTTTTTATTGAATACCTTGTTTGGGCCAGAGATGATGCAGGGTTAAGGTGTTGTCCTGACACCTGCATGACCCTGTTTCCATCACCAGCACCGAGTCCTGCCAGGAGGTATCCCTAAGCACCGAGCCAGGAGTAAACCCTGAGTGAGATCCCCAAACTAAGAAATCAATCAATGAATAAAGGTCTTGTTGTGTTATAGCTATTTTAAATCCCCTAGGAGTGCCGCTCCAGTTTCCTGATCCTTGCTTCAACTTTAATCCTGTCTTGCCTGTGTCATGGCTCTATTTTTTGTTATTGTGGTTGAAAGCTGGACTCACTGAGGGAACTAGTGGTAGGTAAGGAAAATGGGCCTCTAATTGGACGATTTATATATGACTTTGGATTTGGACTATTTTTAACATCTATAATAGGCCAGCTGCTTCTAACTCTGAGTCCTAGTGTCCTAGTGTTTTTGTTTGTTTGTTTGTTTGTTTCTCTGTTGCTTTTTGTTGTTTTGGTATGATGGCCACACCTGGTAGTGTTCAGGGCTTACTCCTAGCTCCACATTCAGGAATCACCCCTGGCTGGCTAAGGGTACCATATGGGTGCCAAGGATCAAATCTGGGTCAGATGCATGCAAGATAAATGCCCTACCAGCTTTACTATTGCTTTTGCCCCAGAGGAGGGGAATGGGGATCCTATTATAGCACATCTCTCTGGACGTCTGGCTTCCATAATAACTCCTGCTCAGAGACCCTTCGCACAGAAGATTCATGACAAAGATCGACTCTACTTTGAAATCTAATTTAGAGACTGGGGAGATGGTGCAAAGAATTGTAGCTCACAATTTGCATGCAGAGATCCCAGATTACATCCCCAACACCACAGAGCACCCTGAGCACTACCTAATACAGCACCCGCTCCAAATAAATAATTTCATTTTTAAATCATCCCTGTATTATTTAATGGGAATTGACTTTTAAAAGACAGGGAACAGATGGCAAGAGAAGATCGTGATGAAGCCAAGAGGGGTAACATAAGAATTATTGGAGTCCCAGAGGTACAGGAAGAAAACCTCGATGAAGAAGAAACTGTCAAAGAAATCATTGCTACAACATTTCCAGAGCTGAAGAAAACTTGTGAGCACATTCAGGAGGCCCGAAGGGTACCAGCTAGAAGAAATCCGAATAAAAATACCCCAAGACACATTCTGATCAAAATGACCAAAACCTTAGACAGAGACAAAATTCTGAAAGCAGCAAGATCGAAGAAAGAAATCTCTTACAAAGGAGCATCCTTAAAATTCACAGCTGATTTTTCTGATGAAACCCTCATGGCCCGAAAACAGTGGTGGGACATAGTAAAAAAACTCAATGAAATAAATGCCTCCCCCAAAATACTTTTCCCAGCAAGACTCTCATTCATAATAGAAGGAACAACACACAGTTTCACAGACAAACAACAGCTCAGGAACTTCATAGACTCAAAACCATGGTTACAAGAACAACTAAATGGGCTACTTTAAGGCAAGAAAGGCCCCTCAAATACACCAAATTTTAACAGAACAATGGGACAAAATCCCATAACAATAATCTCTCTCAATGTCAATGGGCTAAACGCACCAATTAAAAGACATAGAGTGGCAGGATGGATTAGAAAATTGAACCCAACATTCTGCTGCCTGCAGGAAACGCATCTCAATAGTCAAAGCAAACACAGACTCAGAGTCAAAGGCTGGAAAACAATCCTACAGGCAAACAGCTCCCATAAAAAAGCTGGGGTAGCCATCCTTATATCAGACCACATCGATTTCAGAGTGAGGAAGGTCATAAGAGACAGTGAAGGCCATTTCTTATTGATCAAAGGATCTGTACAACAGGAAGAACTTACAATAATAAATGTATATGCACCTAATGAGAGACCAGCAAAGTACTTAAAACAACTACTCATAGATTTGGAAAAAGACATCAATAGCAACACAATACTAGTGGGAGACTTCAACACTGCTTTGTCACCTCTTGATAGATCAACCAGACTCAAGCTTAGCAAGGACATACTTCATTTGAGGGAAACAATGGAAGAAAGGGACTTAGTAGATATATACAGGACACTTCATCCACAAAAAGCTGAATACACATTCTTCTCAAGCGTACATGGAACATTCTCCAAGATAGACCACATGCTGAGCCACAAAACATGCCTCCATAAAATTAAGAAGGTAGAGATTGTATCAACAATCTTCTCAGACCATAATGCGCTGAAATTAGAAGTAAATCACACACAAAAACAGAAAACTAAATCAAACACCTGGAAATTAAACAGTGCACTATTGAACAACGAGTGGATTAGACAGGAAATCAAAGAGGAAATCAAAAGATTCCTAGAAAAGAATGAAAATGAGAACACGAGTTACCAAAACTTATGGGACACAGCAAAGGCTGTGTTAAGAGGAAAGTTTATAGCTCTACAAGCATTCCTCAGGAAGGAGGAGCGAACACACATAAGTAACCTAACCTCACAGCTTAAGAGCTTGGAGAAGGACGAAAAAAAGGAGCACAACCCGAACAGGAGAAAGGAAATAATAAAACTCAGAGCAGAGATTAACGAGATGGAAACCCAAAAAACAATCCGAAAGATCAATGAAACCAAAAGCTGGTTCTTCGAGAAAATTAACAAGATCGATAAGCCTCTAGCAAAACTCACAAAGAAAGGGAGAGAGAAAACCCTAATAAACCGAATCAGAAATGAAAAGGGGGTCATTACAACAGAAACCACAGAAATTCAGAGGATCCTCAGGGAGTACTTTGAAAAGCTTTATGCCACGGAACATCAAAACCTCGAGGAAATGGATAAATTCCTAGACTCCTACAGACTCCCAAGGCTGAACCAAGAAGACCTGGAATACCTGAACAGACCTATCACCATCAAGGAAATTGAAATGGTAATAAAAAGTCTCCCCAAGCACAAAAGTCCTGGCCCGGATGGATTCACTAGTGAATTCTTCCAAATCTTTAAAGAGGACTTACTCCCGATGCTCTTTAAGCTTTTCCATGAAATTGAAATATCAAAAACACTTCCGAACAGTTTCTACGAAGCAAATAACACACTGATACCAAAAGCAGACAGAGATACCACAAAGAAAGAGAATTACAGGCCGATATCCCTGATGAACACAGATGCAAAGATCCTCAACAAACTACGAGCAAATAGAATCCAACTACTCATCAAAAAGATCATACACCATGACCAAGTAGGATTCATCCCAGGGATGCAAGGATGGTTTAACATTCGGAAATCAATCAACATAATCCACCATATCAACAAAAGAAAAGATAAAAAGCATATGATCATATCAATAGATGCAGAGAAAGCATTTGATAAGATCCAGCACCCCTTTATGATGAAAACCCTAGCCAAAATGGGTATAGAGGGGACCTTCCTCAACATAATTAAAGCCATCTACCACAAGCCTACAGCAAGCATCATCCTCAATGGGGAAAAACTGAGAGCCTTCCCTCTAAGATCAGGGACGAGACAGGGATGCCCACTCTCTCCACTGCTGTTCAATATAGTACTGGAAGTACTTGCAATAGCGATTAGGCAGGAAAAAGATATTAAGGGCATTCAGGTAGGAAAGGAAGAAATCAAGCTCTCACTATTCGCAGATGATATGATACTCTACTTAGAGAACCCAATAACTTCCACCAAAAAACTCCTAGAAACAATCGACTCGTATAGTAAAGTTGCAGGTTATAAAATCAATACCCAAAAGTCCATGGCTTTCCTATACGCAAACAGTGAGAGAGAAGAAAGCAACATGAAAAAAACAATCCCATTCACAATTGTGCCCCAGAAAATCAAGTACCTAGGAATCAGCTTAACTAAGGAAGTAAAGGACCTGTACAAAGAAAACTACAAAACGCTACTTCAGGAAATAAAAGAGGACATGAGGAAATGGAAAGATATCCCCTGCTCATGGGTCGGGAGACTTAACATTGTCAAAATGGCAATACTACCGAAAGCATTGTATAAATTCAATGCAATCCCTATAAGGATACCCATGACATTCTTCAAAGAAATGGAGCAAACACTCTTGAAATTTATATGGAACAATAAGCCCCCACGAATAGCTAAAGCAATTCTTGGGAAAAAGAAAATGGGAGGAATCAACCTCCCGAACTTCAAACTGTACTACAAAGCAGTAATAATTAAAACAGCATGGTACTGGAACAAAGGCAGAACTGCAGACCAATGGAACAGGGTTGAATACACTGACATCTCTCCTCAATCATATGCTCATCTAATCTTTGATAAAGGTGCAAGTAATGTGAAGTGGAGTAAGGAAAGCCTCTTTAATAAATTGTGTTGGCATCACTGGACGGCTACATGCAAAAAAATAGGCTCAGAACTCTGCCTAACACCATGTACAAAATTAAGATCAAAATGGATTAAAGACCTCAACATCAGACCAGAAACCATAAGGTACATTGAAGATAAAGTTGGCAAAACCCTCCATGACATTGAAGCTAATGGTATCTTCAAAGATGCCACGCCACTGGCCGAGCAAGTGAAAACAGATAGATAAATGGGACTATCTTAAACTAAGAAGCTTCTGCACCTCCAAAGAAACAGTGACCAAAATACAAAGACAGTCTACAGAATGGGAAAGGATATTCGCCGAATACACATCTGACAAGGGGTTGATATCCAGGATATACAAAATACTGGTTAAACTCCACAAGAAGAAAACATCCAACCCCATCCAAAAATGGGGCAATGAAATGAACAGAAACTTTCTCAAAGAAGAAATCCGAATGGCAAAAAAGCACATGAGAAAATGCTCTACATCATTAATCATCAGGGAGATGCAGATCAAAACCACAATGAGATACCATCTCACACCTCAGAGACTGGCCCACATTCAAAAGAACAAAAGCAACCGATGCTGGCGCAGATGTGGTGAGAAAGGGACACTCCTTCACTGTTGGTGGGAATGTCGACTGGTTCAGCCCTTCTGGAAAACACTATGGACGATTCTCAAAAAATTAGAAATTGAGCTCCCATTTGACCCAGCAATACCACTCCTGGGAATATATCCCAGAGAGGCAAAAATGTATAGTCGAAGTGACATCTGCACTTGTTTGTTCATTGCAGCACTCTTTACAATAGCCAGAAACTGGAAGAAACCTGAGTGCCCAAGAACAGATGACTGGTTAAAGAAACTTTGGTACATCTACACAATGGAGTACTATGTAGCTCTTAGAAAAGATGAAGTCATGAAATTTACATACAAGTGGTACAATATGGAAAGTATCATGCTAAGCGAAATGAGTCAGAAAGAGAGGGATAGACATAGAAAGATTGCATTCATCTGGGGGATATAAAGTAACAAAGTAAGAGATTAATACCCAAGAATAGCTGAGATCAGCACCAGGAGGATTACTTCATAACTTAGAGGCCAGCCGGGTATCCTAGAGGAAAGGGCAGTTCAGATAGAGAAGGGAGCACCAAATAAAGGATGTTTGGAGGATCCTCCCAGGAGGGGAGATGCATGTCGAAAGTAGACTATGGACTGAACACGTTTGCCACTCAATGCCTCTTTTGCAGACCACAACACCCAAAAGGAGAGAGAGAACACAGGGGATTGCCCTGCCACAGAGACAGGGGGGATAGGGGAATGGGGGTGGGAGGGATATTATCCATGGTAGTGGAAAATGGGCACTGGTGGAGGGATGGGTATCTGATCATTGTATAATTGAAACCAAAGCACAAAAAATTGTAAATCTACAACTTTAAAAAAAATACAATAAAGGGAAAAAAAAGACAATGCAATATCAAAAGTATACATATTAGAAAGCAGTTGGCCAAACAGATCACTGGTTTCTGAAAAATAAAAACCTTATTTTCTTTACTCAGTATTTTTTTGGGTAGGGGACAGCACATGCTGTCCTTAGGCTTCCTCCTGGCTCTGTTCTCAGGGATCACACTTAGAGGGCTTGGGAGAGCATATATGGGGCCTGGGATCGAACCCAGTTCAGCCATGTGCAAGGCAAGCACCCTACTGCTGTACTATTGCTCAGGTCCCATCTTTTCTCAATATTAAACTGTAAGAAAATTTAACTCTGGTAGCTCATACTCTCATCCATGAGAATTAAAAAAAAAAAACCCTGCTATTCTAAGAAAGTAACAACATTAAAGAAAAAACAGATTCAAAGTGAATAAAAATACAGTAACCAATCCAGTGGTAAAATCACTTTTTTTTTTTTTTTTTTTGCTTTTTGGGTCACACCCAGCGATGCACAGGGGTTACTCCTGGCTCTGCACTCAGGAATTACTCCTGGCGGTGCTCAGGGGACCATATGGGATGCTGGGAATCGAACCCTAATCGGCCGCAAGCAAGGCAAACACCCTACCCGTTAGGCTATAGCCCCAGCCCCGGTAAAATCATTTTTGAAATATATCTAGCAATAATAATACAAATGACGTTTTTCTGCAAGTTTCTGTCTTTATTTAGGAGAGATGTTCCAAGTTAATTGTCTCACTAACAATGTACCAGACAGCAGGAGTTTACGAGCCTCTGCATTAGAAGGAAGCAGTGGGTAAGGATTAGATTCTTTGTCCAAATGTCCGCTCACTTGACACATACTTATCTAGCAGTTTCTACTTATCAGACCTTGGGAGAGTGTGTTAGTGCCTGATCTTGCAAAATAGTGCAAATCATTTTATCTTTGTGAGGTTTTACTTTCCATAATAGCCAAACAAAGAGAATTATGTCTGTCATTATTGTGAGCTCCAAATAAGATAGTGAGATAGGGGTGTCTCTTTGGAAAGCAATCACAACATGTGATTTTATTTATTTTTAGTTGATATAAACTAAATGCAAGTCACGTGCCTCACAGATGAGTGTGTGTGAACACATCTGTTGGTATGTAATATGTTTCTATAAAAGATGTTATTTAGACTGCACTTCCAAATCTTGGCAGAGATGATAATTTTTCATTAGTATTACTTATTTGAATTCGCAGGCCCTCCCTTCCGCCTGCTCCAAGCTTCCTTTTATTAGCTTTTTTTCCATGGGAAATAGACTTCATTTCCCTTACTCAGTTTGATTATTCCCTCCTCCTAGAATTGATGCCTTGATTTTTTCAAAAGTCGAGAATTTTTGCTAATTTTTACCATGTTAGATAAACAAATTTGCCACCAGTCTGCAAATGGAAAACTTGAGTCCAAAAAAAAAAAGTCTCTAGAAGTCAAGGCAGGGCTTAAACGTGATAATAAACTCAACTTTATGTAGCCAGCTTCCTATAAAAAGTATTGGCCCTGTAAGTTTGCAATTAATAAACCTAACGTCGGTTCTTGGACATACTTTTCCCACTTCCAAGAGCTCTTCATGAAAACCACTGAGCTGTGGTCCCGTCTCCTTCCTGTGGCATTTCCCCTTGGTTTACAGTAAGGAGTTATACAGAAAGAGTGATTTATCGACATCTGCCTTTCTCACAGGGAAAAAAACTAGCCAGCCAGAATTTGGAGCCTAATTTCCACCCATTATGCTTACTGGAGCAATATGCTGTGCTGTCCAGAGTAGATAAAACCCTGAGACTCTCTGTACATTATTCTCATCGAATGACTGAGAAATAAATTAAGTTCTAAGCACAGCAAATGAATAGCTGTGAGGTGCGTTGGTTTATCATAATATGCCAACTCTCTCCTCCAGTACCTCCGATATTATGCACAATGGGTTTCCTGGGCGGAAGTGGGGAGGAACATTGCAGACAGGATCGAAACTTCAAGAAAAAGCCTTTGTCTGACCTCCTGGAGACCATTACCATGTCCTGCTGTCTTTTCATTACAGTTTCTCCCCCTTTGCACTAAAACTCCACAAAGACACACTTTAAAAAAAAAAGTCATTCAAAAATTAAGAGTACCAAGTCCTCAGGGGGTCAAAAGGCAGAAAATTGAAGAAAGAAAAAAAAAGCAAGGAAAACAGCAAGCCCTGCTTGGAAGCAGAAAAAGTAATTTGCCGTTTCTCCCGAGAGAATGAAAATATAAGAAAATGCTAAATAAAAGTCTTGGGACAAGGAATTTGTATATGATTTGCTGTGTAAAACTTCATAATCTTGGAGAAAATGCCCAAGAAAGAGGTAACTATGGTTTTATTTTTTGCAAAGCATGACAGAGAGTTTAGAAAGACACTGGTCCTGACTTTGCATTCATCCTTCACTTTATCTGTTGCTACTCTGGAAAAAGACTGAGAATTCTGGTTGTAGATTTGTTTTGCCTCTTGTGGGATTGGACACTTTTATTGTTGAGTTAAACATCTCTTAAACATATCTTGAACATCATATCAAGTCTAATTTGGGTAAAGAAATAGTGACATTTAGGGGGCAGATGACAGTACAGTGGGTAAGGTGCTTTCCTTGCACATAGCCAATCTGGGTTTGATCCCTGGCACTCCATATGGTCCCCCGAGCCTACCTTAAGTGATCCCTGAGGAAAGAGCCAGGAGTAAGCCCTGAGCATTCCCTGATATCCCCTGCCTCCCCACAAAAGAACCAATGAAATTGTATTGTATCAGAATTAGACTTAAATTTTTGTAGGCCATAGCTAAATAAATATCCATGACTAAGGTAATTAGTAAAGTGACTTGTTGATGATAAAACCATGAAACAAAATTGTGATAATTTTTGAACAAGGCATTCCACAAGAGAAAAAAATCTAACATCCCCAAGAGATGAAAATAAGTCCTCTAGGAGGCTGGAGCAATAGCACAGCGGGTAGGGCATTTGCCTTGCATGCAGCTGACCCGGGTTCGATTCCCAACATCTCATATGGTACCCTGAGCAGCCAGGAGTAACTTCTGTGCGTTGCCGGATGTGACCCGAAAAGCAAAATAAATAAATAAATAAATAAAATTAAAAAAAATAAGTCCTATACTTTGTTCTATACTCAGATCCTTCCTGGCTAGGGAGTTTTTTCTTTTCTTTTTTTATTGTTTTTTGTTTTGTTTTGTTTTGGGGCCACACCCAATGATGCTCAGGGGTTACTCCTGGCTCAGCACTCAGGAATCATTCCTGGTGGTGCTCAGAGGACCATATAGGGTGCCAGGGATCAAATTTGGGCCAGCTGATTGCAAGGCAAGTGCCTTACCTACTGTATTGTTACTCCAGACCCTCTTTACTTTTTAATAAACTATTTTCTATCTCATAAAAATAAAGTAAGTTCTCTTTTTAAAAAATAAAATAAGGGCTGAAGAGATGGTACAGGTACATGCTTTGGATGTGGCTAATCCTGGTTCAATCTCCTGTACCACATATCATATCCCAAATATCAACAGAGGTGATACCTTGAGCACAGGTAGGTGTGACCCAACTCCTACCCCCAGTCTGAGTATTAGTCTGGTATAAGTAATAAAACTAATGTCTGTCTAAAAGAATAACTTTTAAAAGATCATCATTGTCATGATCACTGTCATCCCATTGACCATCAAATTACTCGAGTGTGCGCCAGTAACATCTCTATTCCTCCTAGTCCTGAGATTTTAGCATTCTCTTCTTACTCGTCTTTTCCCAATGATTGGAGGCTCTTTCAGGGTCAGGGAAATGAGACCTGTTGTCGTTACTGTATTTGGCATATTGAATACACCACGGGGAGCTAGCCAGGCTCTGCCCATGTGGGCAGGATACTCTCGGTAGCTTTCCAGGCTCTCCGAGAGGCATACATTTATATATTTTTCTCTATGTAGAAGATCATGTCTTACAAAATGGCAAGTTTGGGCTACTAAAAGGGTGCGTTAAAATGATAAAAGTTTCAGCTCACTGATGCTCGAACTTTCGCACTCTGAGATCACAAAGATTGGGATATCTCTCCATTTGGATGAAGAGAAACCACGATCCAACTAAGAAATGGCATTTCTAGAGATATTAGAAGCTAGCTCATCAGGTTATCAGAGCATTTTCCATATTATTGTCCGATGAAACACACACAACACATATGCACACACGCACACGTGTCCCCCCAGCACATGTATGCGCACACACTTGCACACACATCACAAAACAGAGGGATCCTCTGCTATTTGAGGTCCCCCACCACCATTTGCAGAAGGATTAGTCCTTTAGCTAGTGCCTTTGGAAGCCTCTAGAACTGCAGGTGCTCACTCTCCAGAGCTTGGCCAGAAGAGAAGCAGTCGAGATAAGCCGTGGGGGGTGAGACTTGTGCGGGGACAGTCGACAGCCTCAGAAACAAGACACTGGGCTTCTAGAAGTGCCACTTAGGTCAATCCATTGTTCCGAGGTCTCTGCAGGGCAGTGTCAGACCCCCCCATGGCATGGTGGGAAATTGACAGACCAAGAGATGAATAGCACTTCTGTATGATGTAGGGGTGAAGTTGCTGAACTCGGGGGATTGGTGTCCAGTTAGTTTAGACCTACCCCCTTCACCACCCCACTTGGCAACGTCAGGGCAGGTCTGAGTTAACACACTGGAGCATTTTGAGTGCTTCCAGAATATACCTGAGTTATAGTTTCCTTTTGAGCATTAAAATGAGCTCCCTGGAGAGCAAAGAGGAGAGCGTGGGGAGAGGGAGAGAGAGAGAGGGAGACTCTGAAAGGGAGAGAGAAGGAGAGAGAGAGGAAGAAAAAGAGGGTGACAGGGGGAGGGAGAGGGAGGGAGAGAAAGAGAGGCAGCAGGAGAGAGAAGAAGGGAGAGAGAGAGAGGGAGAAGGAGAGAGAGGAGAGGGAGGAAGAACAGTGATTGGAGCACACACCTAGAATGAGTCTACACCAGTTCTATCCCAGACATCACATGGTCCCTCCAAGGACAAGCACTGCCTGGGAAGCCCCAGGGCCCCTGGTCCCTGCCAGGGAGACCCCGGGATCACCAGCACTGGAGACCCTGTCAGATGCGGATTCTCGGGCCCTCAATTGGAACTGCCAGTTCTGCTGTCCCAGAACCACCCCAAGGGTCCAAGAGGCCTCGTGAGCACACTTGGGAGCACCTCACTCCATTAACAACATTAGTAAAATGAGATCCCTGGCTGTTTGGACCTTAAAATAGATAACATTTTCTAGGAAGCATTCTCCCCGTGGTATGTATAATACACATATTGCAAAAGATCATTTTCCTTTGGCTGAAAGCTAATAATTTTGTTTTCATTATAAGAAAATACATATTTGCCCTCCAAAGCTTTCTGGACCAGACCAAGGTACACACTGCACACGCACACACACACACACACACACACACACACACATACACACACTCACACATACCCGCACTCACACGCACATTCTCACACACATCCTCAATCATACTCACACATTCATGTTCTCACATTCTCACGTACTCTCATGCTTACACACACATGCCTTCAACCACACACACACACACATACACGCTCATACACAAACACACATAAACGTTCTCACCTGCTCAAATGCTTTCACACACACACACACACACACACGCTCATACACAAACACACATAAACGTTCTCACCTGCTCAAATGCTTTCACACACACACACACACACACACACACACACACACACACACACCTCTCATACATACCCTCACACACACTGACATGCACCTTGAGAATTAAGGATCTGACCCCAGAAGTTAGGAGTGCAGGCTGGTACCGAGGTGGAGTGACTCGACGGAGAGATCACTCCCTCCACCCTTGGAGCTGGCCTTCAGCACCCTCAGCTCTTAGAAATCTCCATTTTCCAGAAAAGGCCAATAGCAGACTCCAGCTGGCTGTAAATCCTTTCGATAAATCTTTCCTGGCACCAGTAACACCAAAGCAATTCGGGAAGCAGTAACACCTGGAGAAAGAGAAGTGACTGACGTGGCGAATCCCACTTTTCTGAAGGTCACCCCCATAGCCTTCTGGGAGACTGAGAAAGCTCTTTCCTTGACCTGAGCTTTGGGACTTGCATGGGAGGGAGGTCTCAGGAAGCAACATTCTTCCAGGCCAATCCCAGCAGTGCCTTGGACCCTGAGTATCTGCCCTGCCCTGAGAGAGGTGATATCCCCAGGAAGGGTGAGGTTCTAATTTAAAGTTAAGCTCCAAAGGGCTGGGGCCAATTTCACACCATGTCCCAGGAATCCACACGTCCCGCTACTGAAAAATGTCAGACCTGTTGGGTTTGATGTGAAAATCAAACCGCAGATTGAAAAGTGCCTTTGACAGAAATGCACCTGTCATTCTTCTGGCATTTGTTCTCCCGTTCTTCCAGCCAGTGTTTCCCGATCTCTGATAATAGACCATGCAACTGTGATTCTCCTTGTGTGGGTTGTGAATGCTACTGATCCCACCAGCCTGCTCTGGAGTGAGCATTTCTGCCGGGCAGAATCCAAGAGGATTGGTCTGGCCTTGAAATTTGCAGCTGTGAGATTTCAGTCATGCCACAGCTAGATAACAAATTCCATGCAAGTACGTTTAAAGATCTAATTGAGTTTCTTTGATGAAGGGATGCTACAGCAGCCCATTTAACAAGCAAAGGGACCCCTGCCGCACAGGGAAGGCTTTCCTGGCAAACGGGAAGAGGGAACCGAAGAGAGGATTAGCACAGACAAGGTCACCTTGCTGTGGTGGGCAGGAAGCTGGACCTTACTGGGTGCTGGCCAGGGTCATTCCAGGTTGCCTGGTTAAAGATTCCATCTCTGGGAGCTGTTGAAACAGCACTTGGGTCAGACAGTAAGGTCCCTGAGTGCTGACACAGGGATGCAGTGTCAGTGATTCCACTGGGGGACTGTTCTGTCTCTTTTTTAATCAGGGCTGCAGATGGATTGGTAAATGTAATAAGATAAGGCAAACAGGGAGAGGAAGGACGGCAGCAAGCTGTGTGCTTTAGGGTGGAGGCATGGAAAGGCAACAAGTTCAGAGCCCAGGCACGAAGCATTGGGGTGAAGAACAAAACGAGGTGTCAGAAGACTTTCTGGGAGCACAGGGCAGTCCCTAGGCAGAGGGGGACAGGGAGAAACTAATTTCCAGGATGCATATTAATGCACTGGTTCAAAAGCATGACTCTTTGTTTCTGCGTAATTTTTTTTGACTCAGTTTTGAAACAGTAGCTTCATTTGCCAGCATCCCAAGCTCCCTGTGAAAGCAGGCAGCTCTTGCCCACAGCCTATCCTAGGTAAGGATCATCTTTCGAGATGTAAATATCACCCTTGTCAGTGCTGTGGACTCATCTCAGATGCGTGCTCAGGGGATAACAAACATGGAATGGGTCTTGTGCCTAAGAGAGTCAAGGGCCCACGTGGTTATGGCATGGGATGGTATACCAGGGTGAACTGGGTCAACAGGGAGGTGGATGACTCCCAGGCGGGGGGCAGAGGTTGTGGGAAGCCAAGAGCCCTCTCATAGACCCTGGCTGTGGTTCCCATGTTAGGAACTGCTTGGGACAGACATTGGTGACAGTCTCCCAGGGCTTCCTGACCTCAGTGGATGCCTGATCTATAGCAAATAACATCAGGCTGACAGCTATCTTATCTGGCCTTATCTATAGTAACCTCCAGGATGCATCTACTGCCCTAAGACCCTTTGATATACAAATGTCTACCTTGAAAGTTAGGTAAAGCTCTTGTTGCTGACCTTACCATGTATGGTTATATTGCTTCTGCTCCTGACTGAGCTGCCCTGACCCTATATAAACAGCCTGTATTTCTCAATAAAGCCTGTCCCTTTTTTTTCTCTATTTCTAAACTGTACTCTGTCTCTTGTGTCTTGTGTTCATTCGGTCGGTCCTTCCCTGCACCTATGGATCCTAGGGCCACCTCCGCAGGTCAGAGAGTGGTTTTGCGGGCCCTCCGCAAGAGGGAGATCCTCTAAAATCATCACATGTATGTTCTAGCATGCCACATCCTGAGACTCTCCTGTCCAGCATGTCAGGGGCTTGGGGACAGTCAGAGAGGGGCCCTTGCTGTACTTGCTCACCGTCCCTTTGAGAAGTCACACTTGCATGGGACAAGCATCCAGAAACTGTCAACTAGAGTGAGGGTGTGAAGGGAAAAATGCAAATGTTCAAAGAAGAAGACCCCAAGGGGCACTTGGCCATCTCTTTCCTTTCAGTTGGGAAGCCTGATTAGGCTGTGACTAGGCTTGACCTGCCAAGTGGCTCCAGTCTGCCCTTCACACATGGCCTTTGCTCTCACCTAACCTTCCTCTGTGTGTGCGCAAGTGGGCATGCACAGAGCTCATAGATGGGGAAAATTAAAAGATGTGCACATATAGTCACACGGGCACATGCAGACACACACGGTACCATCTGTGACTTCTTCTCCCATGACTCTTACAAAACTAATCTATTTCCCCATGATCAACAGACTACATACTCTCATGGGTACTTTACCTTCTAATGGCATCTATATGACAAAAAACGAGAAAATAATTGGTTAGAAATCTCCTTGACTAATTTTTCTGACCCTGTGCTACTGTGTGTATGTGTGTATGCACAAATGCGTGAGTTTTATCAGTGGATCTGAATATTGGACTTCTTTTTGCAATGATCAAAATCAGCATTTAAGCTCTTTTTTGTGGGGCTTAAAGTCTGGCTTGAAAAGAGATGCCAGTCAGATCTTTGAGTGAAGTAAAGGTTCTCCTGTGATAAAGAAATGAGTCCTCCATATATATAATATATAGACCATATATATATATATATACACACACACATATATATATATTATATATATATATATATGAGCCTGGCAAGCTACCAAGAGTATCTCGCCCACACAGCAAAGCCTGGCAAGCTCCCTGTGATGTACCCAATATGCCAAACACAGTAACAACATGCCTCAAAATGGAGACGTTACTGGCCCACTCCAACAAATCGATGAACAAGAGAGGTCAGTGACAGTGATATATCTATATCTATATCTATCTATCTATATATCTATATATGAAGTTACAAAGTTATTCACTATTAAGCTTCAGGCATACAATGTTCCAACACCAATACCTTCACCAGTGTCCACTTCCCTCCACCAGTGTCCCCAGTTTGTCCCAGTTTCTTCCTTTCAGTCCCCCAGCCTGCCTCTAGAGAAGGCATTTCCTCCTCCACCATTGTCCTAGTATTCCCGTCCCTAATTTATCTTCTCCAATCTGGATGTAAGAGTAAACAGAGGTCCCAGATTCATTTTGGGAAAAGAGAAAGACTTCTCAGAGGAAGTGTCTGAGCTGAGTGCCAGAAGCTGGATCTGAATGACTATTCAGAAGGAAGGTGAGTGGTGCAGAAAGAGGAAAGCCCATTCTGGTGGGGTATTGAGGAACTGAAGCATGGTGGCTCCCAAAATAAGGACAGAACAGGGAGTCAAAGATGATGGAGATGAAGTTTGGAGAAAGTTGTTTCTCATCTGCTTCTTTCTTCAATCATAGCTCGATAGAGAATGTGTGGGATGGTTGTAAAGCAAACAAGGAACACAATCACATTTGTGTCTCATCTGGGGGGTGGAGAGGGTGCAGACCTCAGAAGGGGGAGGGGGGTCACTTGGAGAGTTTGTACCTGAATGGCCACTAGGTCATATGGGGTTGGCGGGGAGGCAAGGAAAGCCACTAGCACAAGGCTGGTTGTCAAGATTCCATTGCATCTTCAGTCTTTCAGGCATTCATGCCAACAGATGTATTAGGTGGTTGTGTATGGCACTCAGAGAATTCAGGGCTGGAAACGGGCATTTGTGGTTCATCAGCATATAAATGCAAGTGAGTACCTGTGCGGAGAGAAGAGCAGGCTATCCATGTACAGGAGACTGTAGAATTCCAGGAAAATGTATGGAAGGTCTGAAGCCCGAGCACCCTTATCTAAATTCCGCTTCCTTCCTTCATATAGTAGTTCTGTGGCCTCAAGCCATTTACTTAGCCTCTTAGTAGCTCCCTTCCCTCATCAGTAAAAATGAAGCTAATAACACTTATCCCCTAGGGCCCTGTGAGGCTTAAATGAAATAACACATGTAACGTCCTAAGATCAGTGCCTGGCACATAATAAGCACCCACTAAATGTTAATTGTTTCTCTTGCTGATTCTTGCTCATCATCACCATTAATATTTTTATGATCATCATCATTTTTTATCAATAGTAGGCAGAAGATGGGTTTGTAAAGGTAATGAGCTAAGTGACCCGCCCAGCCACGGTTACTATGTGAGTGGAAATGATCAAGTTGAAAAGAGAGAGAGAAGGCTAAAAAGAGAGAGAGAAGGAATAGTGTGATCTACTAAAAGGAGCGACTGAGGTCCCACGCACTGACTTAGCTGCTGTCTACAGGTGGAAGGCAGCACTTGAGTGAGGGGGACAAAGAAAGCTGGAGACACAGTCTCGACAGCAGAAGGTTCTGAAAGGAGGGGAGGACGTTTCAAGGAGATCTTCTTCTCTTAAGATTATGTGAGGGGCTGGAGTGATACTACAGCAGGTAGGGCATTTGCCTTGCACGTAGCCGACCTGGGTTCAATCCCCAGCATCCCATATGGTCCCCCAATCACCGCCAGAAGTAATTCCTGAATGCAGATCCAGGAATAAGCCCTGAGTATCACTGGGTGTGACACCCCCCCCCCTACAAAAAAAAAAGCAAAAAAAGAAAAAACCAAAAAGATTTTGTGAGACTCTCTCCTAAGAAAGAGCATCATGGACGTGTGTAATGGGGAGAAGGAAGATAAGGAATGGTTTAGCAGTTTTAGGAATGGGGATCAAGTTTGATGAGAAGGCAGGAGGGTGAGGAAACACGCATTGTGAGCCTGGGTGATTCTCGGGCAAGTTCTGATGTGGGTTGAGAACAAATTTAAAACCCGACCAGTAGGTTTTCCTTAATGATGCTTCCATCATTTCTGGAGGTCATCACGAGCAGAGAGACTGTTTGGATCCATCATAGTTGGCATTTTAACCATTGGGAAGAAGAAGAGGGGGAATAGGTCGCTGATGGTGCTGTTGCCATCAGCAGGAAGACTGGGTGAGCTGGGAACTCTTAAGAGAAGGAAATGGGCCAGAACAAAGAGACTTTCCCAATGCCAGCCAGCAGTGACAGATGAGAACTGACCAGAGTGGAGTCAGGCTGCTGTGAAAGGGAGGATCTGGATTCAAGGTTGATTTATTTATTTTGTCTGGGGGCCGCATCAGCAGCGCCTGGGGCTTACTCCTGCTTCTGCTCTCACAGATCACTTCTGGCGGGCTTAGGGAACCGCATGTGGTGCTGGGCATCAAACCCAGGTCGACCCTATGCAAGCCTGGCACCCTGCCCACTGTACTACCTCTCCAGCTCTGTGATAAGTGCGTCCAGGGAAACCACCACACTGGAGCTGTTCGCCTCTCTCCTCTGTGTCTCCTGTCCGGGGTTTCTAGCCCCACTGCTATCTTGAGTGATCTGCTTGATGTCGCTGTGTTTAGGAAGCTTAACACTTAAGATTTGTCTTTCCACAATGTCATAACACTTAAGATTTGTGTCTTTCCACAATGTCAGCTTTTATTAAAACATTTCTAACAAGAAACAATTCAGCAAGGCCCAGGGCCCTTGTCGCTGCTTCTCGGGGGCAGAACACACGTTGGCTGGCACTGAGCAGAGGCTCAGGAGCTCTTTCTCAAGGGAGGGAGCAAGTCCCTGTACCCCCAAGTCTGTGTTCTGTCCACAAGCAAATTGCAGGTGCTTAGGAGTTACCCCGCACACAACGTCAGCCTTCCATGCATAAGTGTAGTAATAAGCCATTAGAAGGAGCAGAAAGTTCAAAATTTTATCAGGCACTTACTCAACCGGGTAAATGGGCAGCAGCAAAGTAACGCTTCGGGGTTCACAGTCTCGACAGCAGAAGGTTCTGGCATCGTCATTGGCTTTGTTGAATACCGAGCAAGCACAAACTCCTCTAGGGCAGCAGGGGAGCAGAAAGGGGGGGCGGGGGGAACGCTGCAGTCAGAAGCCATGCTCCCAGCTGAGTGACATGGTCTTCACAAAGCACATAAGACTTTTTTTACATAAAACCCTTTGTTTTTCTCACATGGCTTATACCTTTCTCCTTGACCACCCAGCTACATCATTCTCAGCTGCTTACATCTCTTTAACTGATGACCTGCCCTTGATAATTTTAAAAACAATTTGGGGGGGACCTGAGTGATAGTAGAGTCGGTAGAGTGTTTGCCTTACACGCAGCCAACCAGGGTTTGCTCTCTGGCACCACATACGGTCCCTCAAGCCCCGCCAAGAGTAATCCCTGAGCACAGCAGTAAGGCAGGTGTGGCCCAAAATAAATAAATAGAAACAATTTGAGGCTTAAAGTCTGCTTTCTGCTATGTCATCTTCGGAAGCAGCTCCGAGGCAGTGAACATGTTCTTGATGACTCTGGCTTGGCTTGAGCTCCGTTACTTTGTCAGTGGAGGCCTGTTTAAAAATTCCCTTTTTGTGTGTCCACTTAGACAATTATGCTTATTTAAGACAGGCACCGAAAACTCCTAAAGAGAATCTCTCTATGCCAATGACCAAAGTAAACCAAATGCCTTTGGGCATAGCCATTAGACTCATGTGGTTGTCATATTGCTGGTTTCTTTTTTCTCTTACCGTCAAGCCACTAACTAGATGAATCATGTCTGCTGCCTTCACCTCCCCACCCCCGGGAATCTTATTTCTGCCCCCGTCTCTACAGAATTTCCAATTTCCATTCTTCAGTGATACTAAGGTCCCCTCTTCTATCTCTATCAACAATAATGGTATGTTCCCATTAATCATCTTCCTTAAGGAAAAGTCAAGAGTTGAAGAAGTGGAACAGTAAAAAAGGAAATTTCAGGTCAAAACATGGCTTTAAATAAAGGGGTACCAACAAAAGTAGGAAAATGGGATTGGAGACATAGGACAAAGCCTAGGGACTATTTTTTTTTTAAAGCAAGGATTTATGTTGGAAGAGATAGCAGGAAATAAAAATTGGAAAAGTAGAACAGAAATGTACTCAGTTTGCATAGAACCCCCTTTGTTAAGAATTAATTCTGTAATGGAGGAATATTAAGGATTTTTCAGCAGAGAAGTGGCATGAAGACAGTGCTGTTTTAGGAAGATTAATCTGTTCAGCTTCTGAATGAATTAGATATAGCCAAAGGCTGTGGATCCAGTGGGGGTGGGAGGGAGTAAATTCCTTTTCAAAAACATTTATTGAGCTTTCTCATGGACATGTGCTGCCACATTGTTATGATATTGTCCTGTGCACAAGCAATGTACTGGCTCCAGGCATAGCCCAGGTAAATATATATCCTTTTGGGAATTATATTTCTTATAATGGAACGAGCTGAGAAGAACTTTGAGTAAATTGCTATAATATAAGGCATTTTAGAGGGATTTAAAAGCAGAATTGCTCACTAAATTTCATGTAAGTTCAAGGAGCAATCAATGAACACCAACTTGTAATATTAAGTTAGAAGGTTTTACAGAGGTGACATGAGCAGGGTCTTGAGGGAAGTGACTATAGTTTACACACTGACTTGGAACCACTGTTGTATATCCTGAATGGACCAAATTTGTACACCCCTGCCCTGAAGGTTTTCAGTGTTTCAGACCAATGATAAGGAGAGCTTGGCTTGAAACCATGGACCCATGTTCCATCTCAAAAGGGTCTGGCTTGAGGGAAATCAGAACTAGGCTGTTGGCACCCTCTGGTGCATGCAGTAATGAGGTCTTGTTGGCTATTGATCTTCCAGAAGACAGCATTGATGATCTGTCCTGGTGGTGGCTAGGAAGCAGTGAGAAGAGGCAGGAGGAGAGAACAGTAGACAAGGAGGAAGGAGATAATGAATCTCTCCAGCCCCAAGTCCACCTCTGGAGATTCTGATTCTATTTTCTGTGGGGTCAGCATTTGGAAATGTCAGGTTAACTATGCAGAAGGCTACTGCAGAACCAAGAAATGGTCCACTCCATCTTGGACTTGCTCTAGAGATGCAGTGAATTTCCCCGAGATGGGAATTAAAGATAAGAATCCATGCTCCTCTGGTTTTTGTTGTTGGTGGTGGTGGTTGTAGATAAAACATAACACTGTTTTGACCTTCCTGCATAGCCTCAGGTAGTTTAGGTATATTGGGTTGCTCCCATCACAGTACTTCCATTCCTCTGGGTTTATTTGTAACTTCTTTCTTTGTGCTCTGTTGACTTGTGAATATGGTTTTTCTCTTCTCCCTAAGTCCTTTGCATAGTTTATTAAGAGCAATGTCCTTTTTGTATGGACACAACAGTGATATTTCCCTCCTGGGCATCTGTTCTCTCACCTAAGCCTCAGCTGCCCTTTCTTCCTAGCGCCCCCAAAAGCAGGGTCCCAAGGAGGGACTGGATGGAACCAGGGCAAGTGGTAAACTATGTGCTACCCTGGCATCGAGATGGGCCATGCCAAAGCACCATAATGCTTAACTATAAGTTAAGAACTTGGTCATGGACAAATGCTGTCATGATCCAAAAAGTAATAACTAGATTTGGACCCTGCTAGAGTTAGGAATGATTAATCTGGCCTGAGTGCTGTAAGTCTGAGTCGGTGGCTAGATGTTCTCAGGAGAGCTGCCCTACAAGTCTCAATGTTATCTCTTACTCTGTCCATACGAAAATAGCTAATATTGATATGTTGATAGTTATTGAACTGGGGAAAAAAAGAAAAACACCTTAAGGAGTATTTTGCCCTTGGGGAGTCAGGAAGGGCTTTGGAATATCCTAGGTGGTGTTCCTTTTGAACTTGGTGGGCCCTCAGGAAGGGCTTTCTTATGTTGATTTGGCTACCTGATTGGGGGCAGTGTCAGCCTGGAGAGAGAGGGGAGTGGGAGAGAGTTGTTGGTGGCAAGAGAGCTGGAGAGAGGACAGAGAGCAGGATGACAAGATGGACCGTGGAGAGGCTAGCAAGGGGGACAATGTAGAAGAATACAGGAGCAGGCACGGGGGAGGGGGAGAGGAAGAGAGAGAGAGAGAGAGAGAGAGAGAGAGAGAGAGAGAGAGAGAGAGAGAGAGCCCAGGCTGTGAGATGGGGTGCAGAGAGAGGAGTGGGAGAAACAGAAGGAGACAGGAATGAGAGGCATTGTGAGACCACAATGGGAGGCTCAGAGAGACTGGGGCAGGCACGTGGAGAAAATGGAATAAACGGCAACTGATCAATCAACTGGCTTGGCCTTTGTCTCCACCGCCATCTGCCCCATGGCCCAGGCTGTCCTGGCTGCGGGAGCAGCCTGGGCCCACCCCGAACGCAGGCGGCCAGGGGCAGAGCCATTGGGGCCCCCCCAGTCCTCCTCAAAGATTAGTTACAATTGTTGGTGGTGATTTTTTCCTGGTTTGAGAGATGACACATTAATGCTCAGAGTTTCACTTTTGATAGACTTGGCAAGCACCCTACCCACTGTTCTATCTCCCTGGCCCCATGCCCCTTTGTGAGGAAGTGGAGTACACAGCTTCGCAGGTGAAGGACTTGGAAGTAGTGGGGACAAAGGCAGTTCACCTGAAACTTTCAGAGAGCATCAGCCTGCATGCTGTGCTCTGCAGCATCCCCTTCATTTCCTGTTCAGTGACTTAAGGAAAGGTTGTCTGCCCATTGAAAGCTGTTAGGGTTGTTCCTATTCGGTGGCTAGTACAAAGTGCAGAGATAAACATAGTTGTGTATATGTTCTTTCCAGTTAATGGTTTTGTATTTGCCACCAAACACAAGATAACAAGAAGTAACATTGCTGTGTATATGGGAGTTTTATTCCTTTTTTTTGGAGGGGGGGGGCTCTCCATTGTTCATCGATTTGCTCCAGCAGGCCCAGTAATGTCTCCATTTTGAGACTTGTTGTTACTGTGTTTGGCATATTGTTTGGCATATTGAATACGTCACCGGTAGCTTGCCAGGCTTTGCCTTGCGGGCAAGATACTCTCGGTAGCTTGTTGGGCTCTCCAAGAGGGGCAGAGGAATCGAACCCGGTTCTGCCAGGCTGGATGTGGCAAGGCAAATGCCCTACCGCTGTGCTATTGCTCCAGGAGCTCTTCGGGCTGGAGCGATAGCACAGTGGTAGGGCATTTGCCTTGCACACAGCCAACATGGCCGACCCAAGTTCGATTCCTCTGCCCCTCTCAGAGAGCCCAGCAAGTTACTGAAAGTATATCATCCCACACAGCAGAGCCTGGCAAGCTACCTGTGACGTACTTGTTATGCCAAACACAGTAACAACAAGTCTCATGATGGAGACGTTACTGGGCCCGCTCGAGCAAATCAATGAACAACAGGAGGACCGTGACCATGACTTTTGAGAGCTCTCCATATTGCTTTCCGTGGAGGCTGAACCAATAGTGATGACATTCTCATTCCGTGGATGAGGGTTCCTTTCTCACCACAACAACCCCGCGAATACTGTATTTGAACTTTTTGTTTGATATAGGCAGTTCTCACCAGCATAGCATGATATATCAGTGTTGCTTTGATGTGCCTTTTCTAGATAAAGAAACATTTCAAAATATGGATATTAGCTTCACTCCCCATCTCCCAAATAAAATAGTGGTTGAGGGCAGATGTGAGGAGTAGTCATAGAGGAGAGAAAGGGTAGCAAGGAGGGAGATACTTTTTATTTTCTGTTTATTTTGGTCCTAATCATCCATGCTTGGTTGAGTTGAGAACTTGGGTTATTTTTACCACTGACATTCCTTGTGCCTATGTCCCAACAGCATGCAGAACCCTTTGAGACCTTGGCCGCTGCTGCCTAGTGGAAGAGCTAGCCCGCGATGCCCTCGTAGCAAGTACTGAGCATGAAAGCTGGCAACCAGGGGAGGAAGTAAACAGGCTCTGGTGGGATCTGGTGGCAGCCTTTGACCCTCTGTTGGAGGGGCGGAGGGTTTCCTGCCACTGACAGGAAGAAGCTTCTGGGGTATTTGGGGGCTAGAACAAGCTCGCCCCCTGCACACTGGTCCCTCCTGGCGCCTGGGGTGGGGAGGGAGGGCCCTCCTCCCTGATGTGTGACAGCAACTATTTTCCCAAGAAAATGAAAGCGACTTGGTCAGTTAACCTGAAATTCCCAGCAGGGCTCCCAGGCTGGAAGGGAAGTTGTCAGACCGGAGCCTTAGCTGTCGGTGGTGGGCCTCCACTGCCACCTTGTGGGCCCTTGAGGGGCCGCCACCCTGGCCCTCGGGCCACAGAAAATCCAGGGATGGGAGGAAAGAGATCAGCGAGGTGCCAAGAGGATTCTGTGTGAGCGAGTCTGTGGTTGTCCGTCTGCCCTCCCAAAAACATCTCTCCCACCCTTGGCTGTGGTAGGAGCAGGTGGGGGGCCCCGACCCCCTCCGGAGAACCACCAGCTGCCTTTATGGGGTCAGCCAGCTGAGTGTCCAGGCCATGGCATTCTGCAGTGGTCAGGGTGCTGGACCACAGTTCCTTTCCCTGCGAGCCCCCACCCAGCACACCGAGATGTCACCCTAGAGTCGGGGCTTGGCTTCCCATGGGCTTTTCTTTGGCTAGGGAGTTCTAGGGGTTCTTTCCTTGCCCCGATGTGTGTATAAGAATTCACGCCCAACACCAATGAAAGCCGTTCCCCCCTCCTTTTTTCCCTTTTTTGCTTTTTTGGTCACACCTGGGGATGCACAGGGGTTACTCCTGGATCTGCATTCAGGAATCACTCCTGGCGATGCTCAG
Organism: Sorex fumeus; assembly: GCF_029834395.1. Classification (NCBI taxonomy): domain Eukaryota; kingdom Metazoa; phylum Chordata; class Mammalia; order Eulipotyphla; family Soricidae; genus Sorex; species Sorex fumeus. The sequence goes on from NW_026606226.1 coordinate 11,890,157, forward strand.
GGGACCATTTGGGATGCTGGGAATCGAACCCTGGTCGGCAGCGTGCAAGGCAAACGCCCTACCCGCTACCCTTTCTTTCCTCCCGGACCCCCATCACACTGTCACACTGGTCCCTGACATGGTTTCCCGTGAATTCCACCAAAAGTTTATTTTACCTGGTTTTGGTTTTTGTTGTTGTTTTAAGTAAAATGATTTTATTGAAAGACATTTACTTAAAGAAGTATGAGAGGAGAAAGGGGTAGGGGGAGAGACACAGGGAGACAGAGAGACAGATAGAGAGACAGAGACAGAGAGAGACAGAGACAGAGATAGAACGCCAGAGTGGAAAAGCTTCTTCAGTTCTTCACATTCCTCATGTGCGTGGACCAATCGTGCCATTGTCCCCACCTCCTGATTTATTTCACTGATCATAGCCGCCTTCTTTCCATCCAGTCATTCTTCTTTCTACCGGCAGAGTAGCCCTCCCCTCTCTGATCCCCTCGCCGCCCCCACCCCTCCTGTGCCTGTGCGCTCGGGGATGAGTTCAGTGTTTGCTCATGTGAATCTGCTGCTGTGAACTTTGGGGTCTTTTCAGTGGCTCCTGCTAGTTCGTAAGACCTTGGAGAGCACACTCCTCACAGCACACCACAGCACACAGTGTCTGCAATTCATCATGTTAAAAGATATTGTGGGGGAGAAGTGTAAAATTAAAAGGAAAAAAAAAAGGAGTGATATTGGGAGGGCAGAGTGGTTTGCTGCTTTAGAAAACGCTCTCTCTGGGATGGTAAGACAGAAATTAAAGCAAAAACAACAGAGCATTACACCTATTCCTATGGTTGTAGAAAGAGAATGTAACTTTTTAACCATTACTGTGGTTGATAGAAAAGGACTTACTGGGTCCAGTTTCCCTAATGGGCATGGAAACACCAGGCCAGTCACTTACATTGGGCCTGGTAATAGAGATATTTAAAGGAAAAAAATATTTCTTATAGAGATTTACAGACAGTCATTTTTATCTTTCTTCGTTTTGGCTAGTTCAGCCTTGAGATTTTATTAGCCTCTCCTTTCTCATCCTTCTTAACACTGCCATACTGGTATCTCTTTCAGGGTCAGGGGAATGAAACTCATTGTAATTACTGGTTTTGGCATATTGAATATGCCACGGATAGCTTGCCAGGCTCTGCCATGTGGGTGGGATACTCCATTCACTCTCAATGGAATGAACATCTCCGAATGCAACAGTTATGTGTATGTCACCTGAGTTGCGCAGGAGGAAGAGAGCGGCTTGGAATGCCTTCAAGAACGTCGAAGAAATAGCTAAGAGGACAAAGAACCTCCGGTTCCAGGCACATCTCTTCGATTCTACTGTTCTTCCTGCATTAACATAAGCCTCAGAGACCTGGGCCCTACAAAAACAGGATGAGAACGCTATTCAGGTCTCCCAAAGAGGAATCAAAAGAACTATGCTTGAGTATCACGCTGCACTCAAGTGAGAGAAAGAATCCAGAGTTCCAACCTCCGTCGACGGTCAAGAGTCAGGGATGCTGTCTCATTTGCCAAGGCATCGAAAATCAGATGGGCTGGACACGTAATGAGATTTGGAGACGACTGTTGGACTAGAGCTGTTATCAACTGGATTCCATGGGATGTCAAAAGATCATGTGACTTCCCACCTAGGACATGGTCAGACTTCTTTGTCAAGACCCTGAACGTTGGGTTTGAGGCTCTTTGTGTTCCTAGAACGAGCAGATGCCATTGGGCTATACTAGCACGCGACAGGGATGAATAGAGACGTTACTGGTGCCCACTCAAGAAAATCGATGAGTAACGGGATGTCAAGTGTCAAGTGATAGAGATTTATGAATTCCAATGCTAGAATGTGTACTGGGTCTCCCTCTCCACTCTGGAGAAACTCTTACTCTCTTGAGCATGTTATTCATTCTCTCTCTCTCTCTCTCTCTCTCTCTCTCTCTCTCTCTCTGTCTCTCCTCCCTACCTACTTCTTAATCTTCTCCTCTCCCTTTCTCAAAACATTCAAATAAAAAAGAAGTGATTTGGGATGAAAAGACAACTCAATGGGCTGAGCACATGCTTTGTATGTGGGAGGCCTGGGTTCAATTCCCACCCCTACATGGTTCCAAACACCACCAAGAACTGCCCCTAATCACAGAGACAGGGGTCTCCCTGGGTATCACTCACCAAAAGTACCAAGTGACTCTTATTTGTGGATGATGACAATTAGACTGAAACTTAAGACTGTTGCCCATGAGCATTTGTATTTTGGAGCTAATGGCCAAATCAAGCGATGATAAGTGTCCGTATTGTGAGAATGGAGAATGGCCTGTGGGAGTGGATTTTCTAACCATGAGGCCAGGCCACAGTTCCCTGCATGGGGTTTAACTCCAATCTTTCGTAACTGTGAAGATGTATGAATGGGAGTGACATGTAGGACCCAAAGTATCTCACAGCAGGTCCTTCTCCATGACTTGCTGGGCCTCTTGGGAAAATCCCCATGATGGTATGCTATGTCATATTGGATAAAAGACCAGGGGTGAGGAAAAACAGGAGCATCTTAGGCAGCAGAAATTCTGCCTCCAGATAGTTTGAGGATAGAGGCTTCCACCAACGTTTTTCCAGGGGATCCTACTGGCCTCTCTGAAGGGTTCAGACTTCACCCCCTGATTTCAAGGTAGGCAGTAGATAGGGACAGATAGAAATATATGTATGGGGAAACAGGTAGAAATGAAGGATGAATAGATAAACAGTTACGGGTGGACAGACAGATACAGATGATGGATAGCTAGAGATATGGATGAATGGTGAGAGAGATGTGTATGGATAGATCGATCAATAGATAGATATGGCTAGATAGAGATATAGATGGACAGAGATATGGATGGATGAGTATATGAATGAACAGATATGGTTGGGATGAATGGATTGATCGGCAGACTTCTCTATGGAAGAATAGAGGTAGGTACTAGGTAGAGGCATAGAATACATATAGATCTACTGATTCTGTTTCTGTAGAAAACTCTGAGTTACGATACCCGTGGTTGAAAGCATTTTAGCTTCACAGGGAACAAGTCTGTTCTGGCTGAGGATTGATATGTGGCAACACTTAAGTTTCTTTTCCTTTTTAAGGGGTTGGGGACGCACCCTATTGTGCTCATGGTTTATCCTTGGCTCTGTGCTCAGAAGCCACCCCTGGTAGTATTCAGTGAAACATATATGGTGCTGGGGCTTTAAAACTGGAGTGGACGCCATGCAGGGCAACACCGTATCTCCTATTCTATTTCACCATTGATTAGGTTTCTTTTCAAGGGCACATTAAAGTTCTCCAGGTGGTAACAGAGAATCAATCTGTCCTGTTTAAGGAGATAAATAGAAATGGCCTCATCAGAGACACCGGGGCCCTCACCTACCTCGGTCACTCTGGTCTCTGGTACCCAGCATGGACTGAGCCTGCACAGGAGACAGGTGGGGGCAGGGGGTTCCTGGGGACACAGAGAGATGCCTGCATCACTGAGCCAGGCCATGAGCTGAGACACTGAGCTATTGGGCATCGTGGGAGAGAAGTGGGAAGCTGGGGTATGTCTCTCTAGGCTGCTGGAGAGGCACGGGTGAGGCCTGGCATGGCCATTTTTAGCTGGGAACTACAGAGAAGCAGCTGGGCTGGAGACAACCCAGAAGCAGCTAAGAGGGAATGCCCCCTCGAGTCCCCCTTTCCCATAAGAGGCGCTATGGTGGCCAAGACCTTTGACTTTTCTTCCCCATACAGCAGGCTGCTGACTCCGCTCTGCCCATAAAGCCACCTCGAGCTAAGTCCTCTCTGGGACCCATTTTGCCTTTATAAATGAGTTCTAACACTGGTGCCTGCTGCCAGGGTCACCGCAAGGATTCATTGAAATCTCATAGGGTCCAGCACTCACTTCCTGCATGTTCTTCCCTGGGGACACACAGCTGCCCAAGCCAGATGCCAGCACTGTGAGCTGGCAGTGGGAAAGGTTGGCCCAAGGCGCCAGTCTGGTGCTTCATCCTTCACGTGGGCAGGAACCACCATGGAACATGTTCCTGCCATGACCCTGGGAAGAAGGGTCCAGTTCTGCTGGTGTCAGCCCAGCATTGTGGAAGTTGATCTGTTTCAGCTCATTTACACTGGTGTCTGCCTTAGTGTCTGATCTGTGATTAGGGGTTGTTCTTGGTGGTGTTTGGAACCATGCGGGGGTGGAAATTGAACCCAGGCCTCCCACATACATAGCATGTGCTCAGCGCATTAAGTTGTCTGATCTGTCTCATTACACTGGTGTCCGCCTTAGTGTCTGATCCCTTAGTGTCAAGGGGCCTTGTGAACCTCTGTGAGTGGGATAAGTGGGACGGGAGTTTGTTGTCATATTGGAAAGGGAAATGCATCTCAGACGAGTGTCCCCATCTACAGTGGCCTGCACTGTTCCGGCGAGTTCTCGGTCTCTGTGCTGGGGGCTGTGCCTGGAGGGGGGAGAGGTGAGGCACTAAATGGTGGAGGAGCATTTTCCGCAGTGCCCGAGGCAGCCTGGCCCTCATTAACAGAGCAGCCTCGGGCCCCTGGGGCAGGAATGACAGCTGAACCATGGCCCTTGTCATTTGCCTGGAAGATGAAACCAAAAAAGTGTTTCTTCCTACAGGGCTTAATGCTTGTGGAATATTCCTGGGGCATCTGTGGATCGGAACACGTGGTCTAAGGAGCTGTTTTAGCCCCTTTAAGACTGGCCCAGCTTTGTGATGCTGCTACACACACACACACACACACACACACACACACACACACACCAACAGACACATGCCCACACCCTAAATCATCCAGTCCATGTGTGGGCCCCTTGAGGAAATGACTCTGAGACTAACCTGATTGTGGGATGTCTTGAAGCTGGAAGTTGGGGGTCTGGGCACATAGCACCCCTGCTCTCTTGGAAGAAAAAGGGTTCTGAGGGCAAATGAACACTGAGACCAATCCACATCACACACACACACACACACACACACACACACACACACACACACACACACACTTCTCTCTCTCCCGCTTGGTTTCTGAGTCACACTTACCAATGCTGAGGGCTTGCTCCTAGTTCTGCACTCAAGGATCACTCCTGACAGGCTCAGGGGACCATTTTGGGTGATCAAGCCCATGTCTGGAAAGCAAGTGCCCTAACCACTGCACTATCTCTCCAGCCCTAATAAATTCTCTTAACTTTTATGTCTACATTGAGAACTTTCTAACTGCCCTCCCAGTCCATTTCCATGGGGAGCGCCTTCCCTTTATTCACACACCTTACGCTGACGGCTTTGCATGAACACCTTCCCCTCCTTCTCCACACCCAGGCTGCTTTGCAGGGAGCACTGTAGCACTGTCCTGTCCTCCCGTTGTTCATCGATTTGCTCTAGCAGGCCCAGTAACATCTCCATTGTGAGACTCAATGTTACTGTGTTTGGCATATCGAATACATCACGGGTAGCTTGCCAGGCTTTGCCGTGCGGGCAAGATACTCTCGGTAGCTTGCCGGGCTCTCCAAGAGGGGCAGAGGAATTGCGGAAGAATCGAACCTGGCTCGACTGGCCGGCTGCGTGCAAGGCAAGCACCCTAACCGCTGTGCTGTTGCTCCAGCCCATTGCAGGGAGACACATCTTAAAATGGAATTTCTCCCACAGTTTACAGCCCTGGAAGTTCTCCCCAGATTCAGTTCTTCCAGGTATAAATCTTTCCTGGGACCCCTGAGGTACAGGGTAGAACAGATTTCTCTGAGGGGCATCGCAGGTCCCCAGCTTCCTGCCTGTCATAGTCAGAGAATACTGGCACCCCAGTAAATCAAAATGAAGATCTGGGGGCTCTCTAACTGGTCGGGACTGTGAAGCAGGTCTGGTCGCCCCATCCTGGAATAAGAGGAAAGAAGGAAGGTGGGTCTAGCCAGTCTACATGGAACCTGTCCACTGGGAGGTCCCGAGTGCCCCTCACTTCCCAGAATTCAGCCTCTTTGTTTCTTCTAGGCCACAGCAACCTGAATTCAATAAGAACCATGCAAGCACATTGAAGGTCAGGGGTTGTTTTTTAGATAAAATGCCACAAGGCACCATGATCATCAGAACTCATCAGTGTGGCTAAAATGAATGACAGAGCAACATAGAGGGTAGTGCTTCCCCTGTAGACAGAACCAGAGGCCCAGCCCAAGGTGTTCATGGCGTCTTCAAGCAGACTCCTGCCCCACGCCACCTCTCCAGCAAGACATCCTGCACCCCATCTACACAGGGGAGAAAAACCAAATTCCTTGTTTTAACTCACAGTAACTCCAAGGGGGAAACTCCAGAGCTCCCCAGTGGGCTGGTGGAAGACTTACCTGGAACCCTCACCCCAGCCCTTTCTTTTTCATCTGTTGATCCAAGAGCTCTCTGTAGTCACACACAGGCGTCTCTGTCTCCAAGCATGCTCCCAGGCCTTGGCAGTGATATGAACTGGCCTTTATCTTATCACACTTCTGGTTCTGGGTGGCTTCCCCTGGCATCTTCATTAGACCATGGAGGCAGCAGAACTGGCATCTCTAGCCCAGATGGTTTGGATTTGACAGAGCCATGGCAGTCTTCTGCTTTCCCAATCTGTGTTCTTATCTGGCATGTGGATCCGATTAATAGCACTACATTGATGTTTATTAGAAATATTACAACAGAGAACGATTTCCACGAGCAAGTATCCCAATAACTGTTTCTTTTAAATGAATCCAGCTGCATCTCTTGCAAGTGTTTGATTGTGTCACAGTAACTTAAATGGGCACTAGAAAGAATATCATTCAAGTAATCAATGGAGCCTAAAGAATAAGGAAATGAAGTCCAGTGTATGCCTACTGGAGGTCTCTCCTTCCCTGTAATCTGCCTCAGTTTCTCCTTCTATAAAATGATGTTAATAATAGTCACAATCATGCCCTGTTGTAAGATCAAGAGGTAAAATATAAGACTAGGTAAAATATGAGACTAGAACCTACTTAGATGCTAGAAAAACCACCGCATGTTCGACAAAGAATCTGTGGACTCTGTAGGTTTCTGGACATCGAGAAGCAAGGAACATTCTGGTTCACAGGGCCAGGTGAGTGACACTGCCCCTCCTCCAAAGCAGGGAGGAGAAAATGAAACACGGCTTAGTTCCTCAGGAGTCACTGAGGCACAACCAGAACACAGCCAACATCACAGCCTTGTAAAATGTATCCTGGTTCCTCAGGACTTGCAGCAATTTTCAGAGCTCACTGATATGCGTCAGCCTCCTTACTTGAGAGCTGAATCTAGAAGTAAACCCTCTTGCAATTGTTATTAGTATCGAATAAGTGCACCATGCTTGGAATCCATTCTTGGATGAAGCCACAAACCAAGTGCTTCAGACACTATAGTTAGGAATATTGCTGCAGTCTATTTTTTTTTTATAAATGGAAGCTTGAAGTTCTAGAATAGCACTTAAGATGATTTCCAACTGTCTGGCAATGCTGCCCCCCTTACTTTGTTGCGCTTGAAAGCACAGATGATCAGAAGCAGAAATGACGGGGTGAAGGAAACTCATTCACTTACTGACCACCTCCCTGTCCCTCTATCTCCTAGTGGACTCTCCCATCCCTTACTTTTCAGTGAATCACACAGACCAGAATCCCAGGAGCACCATGATTTCTATCATTACCAAATGTGCCCATCATTCCTGAGACAGGGCAGACCCCTCCTCTTCCCCAGCCAGGTGGCCCCATCTCTGATCCTGGCATACAGCCTGGAGGCGCCATCTCTGATCCTGGCAGACAGCCTGACCTCCGACAGCAACATTCATTTCCATAAGCCAGACAGGTCTGTGCCACTGCCACAAGAAAACCACGATTCGTTGGGGTGTTCCAGGCTGTTCCACAACAACGAGTGTCAGGACCAGGGACAGCTCTTCAAGCACTAAACCAAGAACCTGGGCAACGTGTTCTCCCATGCTCTGTGGGATCTTTTCTGGCCAGCAGTGGGAGGGAAAGTTGGGATCCACAATGATGTACCTGCACAGGTCGAGGGAGCAAGAAGAACCTGGCTATGTGTCGATGCTGTTAGACTTGGCCCTCAGAGGAGTCGAGGAAGGAGAGGGAAGAAGCTCTTGTGGCCATTGTCTTCCACCGGAACTTGGGGCTTACTATCAGCCTTGACCTCAACTCTCCAGAAGCTGAACCCAACGTGTCTGTAAGTTCTGTTTGTCGGGCAGCTGCTGAGCCCGTATCTTTGCCAGCTTCGAGCACTGTCCTGCCATCTTAAACCTGGCAAGTACAGCTGGATCACAAACGGATGGTGGGGGGGGGGGGGGGGACGGCAAAGGCAGCCTTGTGCCCAGCAAGTGTGGGACCTTGAGTTGCTTGGAGCAGGAAAGGAATTCACTAGGTCGGTGCAATGACAACACCTTAAAGTTTCCAAGAACCACTGGGAGTTAAATTAGTGCAAGGCTGGGGGGAACTACAGCCCATGAGCTGTAGAAGCTTATGATATTCTGTGGTCTGGCCCTGCATGGTGACAAGACAGACACAGATGCTTCTTGGTGGTGGCCTACAGACCTTCTGCCTGCATTGTAATGCCCCACGAAAGACAGATGCTTTATAAATGCTCCAGTGGACCCTGGCAGAAGAAAATGTTCCTCGTTCGTGGTTTAGTAAGTTGGACAGACCATTTTGTTTATTTTTATATTTTGTTCAGTTTTTTTTTTGGGGGGGCGGATACATAGTCTTTGGTTCTCCTAACTCTTCTCAGGAATCACTTCTGAAGAAGGCCCTTTGGGGTACTGGGGATTGAACCCAGGTCTGTATCAGGCAAGACTTGTGCCCTACCCACCATTCTATTGCTCTGGCCCCAAGATCAGACCACTTTTATACAAGCAAATAAGCCCGTAAAAACCGGAAAGGACCCACCATGTACAAAGTGTCTGAACCCCTGAACTGAATCTGGGTGTGGGGTGAGTGCTGTCACCCTTGGTCCCCGCAAAGCACCTAGAGGTGCACGCCCCATCTTTAGCAGAGCAGGACAGAAAGGTCCCTCATGGAAGAGTGAAGTCAATGGACAACCCCTTTGAGAGGAAGTCTGCCCACATTTCATCATTGCCGTGTCATTGGCAGTGAAGTCCAAGGGCAAAAGAAACCCTGACACAAATAATTAAACGGGACTGTGTCCCAATAAGGAGGCTCAGTGCAGCTAAAAGGTTTCTTATCCCGCTTAAAGGCATTTCACCACATGGGAGGCAAGATGGGAAAATTCACACGTCTGCCGAGAGGTTAATATCCAGAAGGCACCGGGAACTGGAACAGCTCCACAATGATATGAACACCACGGAGGAAAATGGGCAGAGGATCTGGAGGGACATTGATCCACAGGACACCTGCATCCTGAAAGGCAAGTGTCTTCTCAGGGCATCAGGGAAGTACACTTTGAAACAGCCCTGAGGTGCCACTCACACCAGTTTGAATCTCTGTTACCCATTGGAGAAGCTATGGGTGTTGGCAAAGGATATGGGGGAAAGTGATGGGAACACAAACTGGGAGAGCCCCACAAACAACCATCTGGAGATTGGGAAAAGTCAGAGTAGAAATAGTCACGCTATCCATCTACTGCTCTTCTGGGTGTTTATCCAATGAATGTGATGATGCTCATTCAAATAGATACAGGAAGATGAGCTGGAAGACAGAGCTCTGCTTTGCATGTGGGCGACCTGAGTTCAATCCCTAGCACCATACGTTTCCCCAAGCACCAGATATGGCCCCTAAACAAACACACAAGACACAGGCACCTCGGTGACCAGAGAGTGGCTAATCAAAATGAGCCATGTGTATACCATGGACACAGCTCAGCTGCGGGTGCAGAAAGATAGAGCTGTGGTTTCTAGACACACGCCCATCTAGCGAGAGTCATGCAAAGTGAAGCCAGTTAGATGGGGAAGATCCTGTCATTTCACTTCTGGGGAAAAGAAAGAATCAAGTGGTTCCATTCCCAGAAAGCTTGGTGGGGACCAGAGCAGACTGGAGATAGGGGTGGAAAAGGAGGGTACGGGGGTGGGGTGGGAGATGGGATGTGATGGACAAAATGCGGACTCTGGGTATAGGCATGAAATTTATATCATCTGATTGACTGATGATATATTTCAAAAACATCTGCCCACGATTCTGAGAAAGTACAAGGACATAAATAGACACTGGGACCCAAAAAAAGCATAGATTGGGGGTCAATAGACACTCCTGGAGGAGGCGCCTCAGATCTTTTCAAAATCTGGGGGTGTCAGAAGCTCTCCAGGGCCCTGAGCTGCTGGAGTTACTGAAAACCAAGAGAAGGAACAAGAGCAGACTGGCCTAGAACCTTCTTTCCACAACCTTCTTCAGGACTCTGATTTCTTTGGGTCACACCCAGCAGTGCTTGGGGATTATTCCTGACTCTGAGCTCAGAGATTATTTCTAGGGGGACTTGGGGGGGGGGGCTCAGAGATGAAGTTCTGGGAAATAAACCTGAGTTGGTCTCATGCAAGGCAAACACCCTACCTATTGTACTATCTCTCTGGCCCCAGGAATCTAATTTCTGAGATTTTGCTCTGGGAATTCTAAGACATTGCTGTGGGACGTGGGGGTGAGGCTTAGCGTCCCAGAGTTGTGTGCGTCCCTTCCCAGGGGAGCTGACCCACAGAAGAGACAGACCCAGCAATGAAGAAGAGGAGGAGGTAGGTTGCAGTTCAGGTCAAGGCCAGGGTCTGTCTGCCCTGGAAAGGACTGTGTCCGCATCCAAGCTTGCAGAATAAGAGACAGAATGAACCAGTGCACACACAGGGTTTCTCGCTGTGATGAAAGACACAGAGTGGTTCGCATCACTCGATTCTTCCTTGGCTTGCATTTTTTTCAGGCCTTATCCATCTATTTGATCATAAGCTCTGTCAGATACATGGGGGTGTAGATGGGAAGGTTGGCCAGAACTGGGATAGATAGACTCGGGAAGACTGCAGCCCCTGTGGCACATTGCCATTTAGACTGGAAACCTACATGGGGGTGGAGATGGGGAGGTTGGGGGCCAGCCATAGTCCTGGCCCAGAAGACAAGAAGTCTTTGTGGACAGAGAGGAGGAGAAAAAGCAGGGTCATACGGGGAAGGCTAGGAGAGGGGAAGGTGGAGGCAGAGATGGAGATACCCAGACTGGGGCAAGTTCTGGTGTCTCCTCCCCTGGGCTGGCTCCCCTTGGGCCGGTGATGGGGCCAAACCTGGTTTATTTCCAGCAAGAAGCAGGTCATGGCACATGGTGCCCACTAGATGGCAGCAGGACACTTCCCACCTTCTGGACTGCTCCAGGGATAGTGGTCAAAGAAAGTGCCAGCTCAGCACTTTAAAACAGAGTCACTGTCACTGTCACTGACCTCCCGTTGTTCATCGATTTGCTCGAGCGGGCCCAGTAACGTCTCCATTGGAGACTTTGTTGTTACTATGTTTTGGCATATCGAATACATCACGGGTAGCTTGCCAGGCTCTGCCATGCGGGCGAGATACTTTCGGTAGCTTGCCAGGCTCTTCGAGAGGGGCAGAGGAATCGAACTCAGGTCGGCCATGTTGGCTGCGTGCAAGGCAAACGCCCTACCGCTGTGCTATCGCTCCAAACAGAGGCAGAAGCCAAACCTGCCACCTTAAGGCCCAGGGATAGGAAGAGTGTGTTCCGTGTGCAAACTGAAAGGGGTCCTTCTGCCCCTCACTCCCCTTGTGAATATGTTGTTTTTCACAGACACTTTTCTCTGTGGCAATGCCCGGGCCAGCATCTTGTCCCGGAGCTCCAGCACCCCGCCACGGCAGGCAGGACTGGCACTGCCCGAGCCAACCCCCACCAGCCACACTCACTCAACCCTGCGCCTGAACCAGGCCAAGGTGGGCTGTGGCCCCAGAGGGAGCACCTGGAACCAACTTCGGTGGGCAAGTTGGAGAGATGAGCGCGGGTTGGGATGGCGGGTCATTGAAGGGCTCAAAGGGAACCCAGGGCAGAAGGTCTTGGTGGAGCCAGGTGTTAAGTGGGTTGCTGGCGGGTGAGTTCTCCTACAGCTGGGCTGACCGTTCTCTATCTCAGGCATAGGCATGGCTGCTCTCCCTCCTTCCCCTAAGACTCGATGCATCAGAATTGACATTGCTGAATTTGAGTCCAGGGTTGTGGGGACATTCACGTCTCGCTCTCCTGGTGGAGCTGACATGACCCTCTGCCACTCCTCTGCACTGTCCACTAGAGCATCTGATACTATGCCCAGCCTTGTGGAGTACTTGTGTGGCTTGCTTCCCCCTAGGAATGCAGGAGGGCTACAATAAAGCCGTGAGAGCACTTCATTACACAGAGTGGAAGGACAAAATGAGTCAAATCTGGGTGTCACGTCAATGATTGACAGCCATCCTCTGCAGGAGGACTCGGGTGACTCAGCACTGTGGCCTCTGGCCTTCGTAACGTTGGTGACTATTTGTGTCCTTTGAGAAACATCTTTAAGATGAAAGTTGGGGCTATTTTTTAGGTTGTTTTATTTTTATTTTATTTTTTCTTTAGACTCGGGCTGGAGTGATAGTACAGTGGGTAGGGCTTTTGCCTTCCACGTGGCCAACCTGGTCAACCCGAGTTTGATTCCTCCACTCCTCTCGGAGACCCCGGCAAGCTACCGAGAGTATCTCCCCGCACGGCAGAGCCTGGCAAGCTACCCGTGACATATTCGATATGCCAAACACAGTAACAACAAGTCTCACAATGTTACTGGGTCCGCTCGAGCAAATCAATGAACAATGGGAGGACAGTGACAGTTTTTCTTTAGATTTTTTTTCATGAAGACACCATGATTTCCAAAAATCATTCAAAATAGAGTCATTTTCAGTATGAAATGTTCCAACACAAACCCCACCACTAGAGTCCCTTTCACTCACAGTTGTCCCTAGTTTCCCTCCCAGCGCCCCCCCCCCCCCAAGATTAGCCTCTTGACAGGCATATAACAAATGTGTTTCATATTGCTTACTCCAACAAAACATAAAGGAAGGGCAAGTGGAATCATCAGAAAATAAATCAGTACATTTCAGTTTGTGATAATTGATTGGTGTATGAGTTAAACCTGTATTAATGAAATTAAAATCATTTAATACAATATTTTATTTTTAATGGGGGCTGGAGCGATAGCACAGCAGTAGGGCGTTTGCCTTGCACGCAGCCAACATGGCCTACCCAAGTTCGATTCCTCAGCCCCTCTTGGAGAGCCCGGCAAGCTACCGAGAGCGTCTCGCCCGCATGGCAAAGCCTGGCAAGCTCCCCGTGACGTATTCTATATGCCAAACACAGTAACAACAGGTCTCATGATGGAGACGTTACTGGGCCCGCTCGAGCAAATCGATGAACAACGGGAGGACCGTGACCGTGATTTTTAATGGAACAGAAAGGTTTCTATATTTCAGGGATACTATATTTCCACACCACACCATGCCTACCACTGAAATTATAAATATTCTTCCAACACACACCATGAAACCCTCTAGATGGCTCCTTCCCACACCCCGGCCTCTTCAGTTCTGCGTCAGAGTCTAAGAGATTGTTTTTTTCAGCATCTGTGAAAAAAACCCTCACTATGTTTCCTTTTATCCCACCGAGCAGGAAAATCCTTGGTATCTGTCTTTGTCATTTAGCGTGGTGCTGTCCTGTTCCATCCATGTTGTAGCAAAAAATCAAGATTTCATCTTTGCCCCTAGCTGGGGAGTGGCCCACTGTGTCTCTTACCATGGTTTCATTATCCATCACCTGCTGTTGGAAGCTGGGAATGTTGTTTCCAAATCTTGGCTGCTGTGAATAGCGCTGCAGTGAACACAGGGGCGTATCGATCTTTGAGGGTTAGCGTTTCTGTGTCCTTGAAGTCGGATTGCTGGAGACCGTGATAATTCGAATTGTAATAGCAACGGCGGGCTGGTCAGTTGCACAGAATTTGTGAGAGATCAAGATCATAAATGTTTTTGGGTTTTCATACAATGGAACATAAAACCAACATCTGGCAAACAATAAATGTGACTGTTTATTCATCGTGATCCCTGTTAGAAGTGATGGAAAGTAAGCTACTTTTTTTTTTAAATGAGTTTAAAGTTCAGAGCTCTAGGAATCCTTGAGTCTGGCCTTGGAGACCCTCGACTCCACACAGGATTGACCTGTCATAGAATCAGTAGCCAAGGAAGAACCCAAACATCATGGCACTGCAGGCTGGTTGAGCTCCGGGACAGGCTGCTTCATAGCTGGCTTTGTTCTGGCCCCAGTTGTGCCATCTTTAAACCTGACATTTCCTCTCCAGGAACCCAGAATCTAGTAGGGGCACCTTTCTCCTTCTGGTTAGCGACATGGAAGAAGGAAATAAAACAATGCTGCACACTTGCCTACAAATTAATGGAGAAAGGGAAAGAGACCGTGTATGTGTGTGTGTGTGTGTGTGAGACAGAGAGAGAGAGAGAGAGAGAGAGAGAGAGAGAGAGTGTGTGTGTGTGTGTGTGTGTGTGCATGAAGGAGACAGTAAGAATATGTGTATGAAAGAGAGCAAGACAGAGGGAATGTGTGTATGTGTGTGAGAGAGAGAGTGAGAGAGACAGAGAGATTAGTGTGTATGTGAGAGAGAGAGGGAGTATGTGTGAGAGAGACACACCCAGAGAAAGAAAGAGAGAGAGAATGAGAGAGAGAGAGAGGAGAGAGAGAGAGAGAGAGAGAGAGAGAGAGAGAGAAAGCAGAGCAGAGCATAATGCCCTACCTCTGTCACCAGCCCTTACTGGAAGTAGATTGAATGAAGAGATCGGGCGCCTGTCACACGCATGATTAATGGGCCTGTCAGTGCACACAGCCCAAGTCCATTAGCAGCTCCTTTCTGCATGTGGGCAGCCAGCTGAGTGGACAGAAGCGGGCAGCCCCCTTGGCCTGGCCCAGGTGGATTTCCATGGGCCAGCACTCATGGTGGGGGCAGGGGGAGTTGAGCCCTGGATGCCTTCCCCTTGCCCTGTGCCCTTGTGATCTGAGGACCAGAAGCCCCTGTTTTCCGTTCCTGTATCAAGTCTGTCCACCTCAACCTTGTCCCTGAGCCAGAGAGAGGAAAGAGCCACAATGGGCTGGTAGGAGACCCACATTCCCTCAGCAGCTGTCCCCTTGCTCCAACCTTGAGAATTGGGAAGCAGGATTCAAGTATGTTCTTTTTTTTTTTAAATGAGCTTGATGTTATGTCTGTGATGACTGCAGATATTTCTGAATGCTGATAAATTCTGAAAAGTCTTCAAGGAGAATCCCGGCTCCACCTCCTTCCATTCCTGGCGCAGGATTCATTATTTCCCAAATCAACCACCTTTGACTTTTAAGACTGTTTCCCCCCGATTTTCACTTCCCTGCTACTGAGTGGCAAGTGAATTCCACTTAATCACTTAATCACTTAACTTCCCGTTAGTCGTCGATTTGCTCGAGCGGGCGCCAGTAACGTCTCCATTTGTCCCTGTCGCGTGCTAGTGTAGCCCAATGGCATCTCTTCACTCCGGGAACATGGAGGGCCTCAAACCGATCGTTCATGATCTTGACAAAGAAGTCTGACCATCTGGTAGGTGGGCGGCCACGCGGTCTCCTGACATCCCGTGGAATCCAATCAGTAACAGCTCTAGTCCAACGGTCGTCTTTAAATCTCATTACGTGACCAGCCCATCTGATTTTCGACACCTTGGCATATGAGACAGCGTCCCTGATCCTTGATCGTCGACGGATGTCAGAACTCCGGATTCGTTCTCTCATTTGAGTGAAACGTGATATTCCAAGCATAGCTCTTTCTATTCTTCTTTGGGAGACCTGAATGGCGTTCTCATCTTGTTTGCGTAGGGCCCAGGTCTCTGAGGCATATGTTAATGCAGGAAGAACAGTGGAATCAAAGAGATGTGCCCGGAGCCGGAGGTTCTTCGTCCTCTTAGCTATTTCTTCGACGTTCTTGAAGGCATTCCAAGCCGCTCTCTTCCTCCTGCGCAGCTCGGGTGCCAGGTCATTTCTCATGTTGACCTCTCGACCTAGGTACACATAGCTGTTGCATTCGGAGATGGTCGTTCCATTGAGAGCGAATGGGGCGTCAGGAACAAGGCTGTTTCTCATAAACATTGTCTTCGTAAGATTCAGCTGTAGTCCTACCTTTCCACACTCACGGTCAAAGTCGGCCAGCATTTGTGCCGCTTGGCTGATGTTTGGTGTTATTAAAACAATGTCATCAGCAAAGCGGAGGTGGTGTAGTTGCCGACCATCTATCTTCACTGCCATTCCTTCCCATTCCAGTCGTCGCATGATGTTCTTGAGGGTGGCACTGAAGAGTTTCGCTGAAATGGTATCACCCTGCCGCACCCCTCTCTTGACATCAACGATCACTTCTTTGTAGAATGGTGAGATCCTGGTAGTGAATCCGCAATACAGCTCACGGAGGATCCTGATGTATTGGGCTTGAATGCCCTGATTGGCTAGGGCTTCAATGACCGCTTCCGTCTCAACAGAATCAAAGGCCTTCTTTAAATCAATGAACGTTAAGCAGAGCGGCATCTTGAACTCCCGAGAAACCTCAATGAGCTTGGTTACCGTGTGGATATGGTCGATGGTGCTGAATCCTTTGCGGAACCCTGCTTGCTCGCATGGTTGTCCTTCATCTAGTGTTCTGCCAATCCTATTCAGGATGACTGAGTGAACAGCTTGTAGATGACAGACAATAGGCAGATCGGGCGATAGTTGCCAATGTCATGGATGTCTCCCTTCTTGAACAGTAGTACGGTCCTGCTGGTTTTCCATTGGGACGGAACCTTGCATTCAGACAGGTAGCGAGTGAAGAGCCGAGCCAGTGTATTGATGAGTACTGACGGCAGGTTCTTCAGGTGTTCAGGTCTGACCTTGTCTGGGCCGGGTGCTGTTTGCTTCTTTACCAACGAAATGGCGTGTCGGATTTCGGAAGGGAGAACGTTAGGAACGACGTACCCATCCTGTGGAATTTGGTATGTCGGCAAGTGGACATGGCTATCGAAGAGATTTGAGTAGAAGTCATGGATAATCTTCTCCATTGCCGTTCTGGAGGATGTGATGGATCCATCAGGACGTCGGAGGGCAGTCATCTTGGTCTTATAGTTGGCGAAGGACAGGCGGGCGCTATGAATACTTTTCCCGGCTTCTGCCGCATCTACCAGTACTTCTGCTCTTCTCTCTTTGAGGTCTTCCTTGATCGCATCTCTGCACTGCTTTGCGAGCTCGGACGTTAGCTTGCGGTTGCCTGAGGCATGCGCCAAACCACGCTGGCGAATTAGTTCAAGAGTTTTCGAAGATAGGCGACTTTTTGTGGCTATCTCTCTCTTGGCGTTCCTCGCACATTCAAGGAGGTGCTGAACCAGTCGATCGTATTCCTCGTCAATGTTGTCAACAATGGAATCTTCCCATGTTGCCGCAATAGTACCAAAGAGTTCCCAGTTGGTAAGTGAATTCCACATGCCTGAAATATATTTATGTATTCATCTATTTATTTTGGTTATGGGGTCACACCCAGCACATGGCTGAAATATATTTTTGTATTCATCTGTTTATTTTGGTTATGGGGTCACACCCAGCAGTGCTCAGGGATCACATCTGATGGTGACTCTGGGGATCAAGTTGGGGTCAGCTGCATGCAGGGAAAGCGCTTTACCCCATAGCCTATCTCTTCACCCATGATACAAATTTTAACTTGAAGCACAATATACTGAAAACCTGCCCTTGGAGTGAAGGGTTTGAATTTTGCACACTTCTACTGTCCCAGATTCATCAGCCTGGGCCCTGGGGAAAGCTCATCAGACTGGAGAATACGCTTTGCATGCAAGAAGTCTGGATTCAGTACCTCAGGGTTCCCCAAGCACCAGTAGGAACAACCTCTGAACACAGAGCTAATAGTAGCCCCCATCACTTCTGGATGTGAACTCCAAACAAAAACAACTCCAAACAAAAACCAGATTCATCTGCTCCCAGATTCCTTAATAGTTCTGTTGTGATTCAACAGGTCTCCATCCTATGACTGTCCAGATACTGCCTCCTGGCCTTCCCCCAAGAGGTTCAGTCTCTCTGTTACGAACCTGCTGGCATTATTTCTCATATATTCAAATACTATATATGTTATAGAGAGTGTATGTATGTTCCTGGATTTCTATGGTATTCATCTCTAGGATTCTTCTCCAGAGTCTGGTCTCTACTGCTTCCTCTCTAGCACTTGTCCTCAGCAAATCTCTTACTCCCACTAGACAGACATCTGTGCTGATATACTTTTCAGCCGGGTGTTATATTCTCTCCTTGATCCTTTTTGCTTTAAGTTTTGTTCAAGAAACGTATGCTAGTATCCCAATACCAAAATGCAATAAGTCAGCTTTTCAGCCCTACCATATCTGACATCTTTTATTATCATATCTGTTATATTTGGGTAAAAAAATCTGTTGAAAATAATCTCTGAGTTTGAAACTCAGACATTCTTATCTTCTAATTTCCCATCTTATTGATTAGAATCTTGTTGTGAGATGGATTCCTGAGACTTTGGGAAGTAATAGTGCGTGGTTCAGATTGGAACCATGTTGATTGAAATTGACACTTACTTCACCCATGAAGATAAGCGACATTTTCCAAGTTACTTAATTTCTTGTGTGCTCTCTTCCTTCTCATTAAGAAGGGTGTGATACAGCTCTAATCAGGATAAGTCTGTGTCTTAGGTTATTTTATACAGGTAAAGAAGTTTTTGAGGTAAAATTCCTCCTTGAAGACTTAATTTTGTAGTGAATATAAACACACTTTATCTGATGGTCTGCTTCCTAAATACTAGGAATGGCCTCTATATAAACATTCAAAATTTACAGTATTCAAAATAGCGTGATTAGGTTATGTTCAGCTATAACCTTTAAATTGCTATTTTATTTTAAATATTAGTCTCTCTCACACACACATACACACACAAATAATCCACTGAATGTCTTCCTTTTTGCTGAATCTTTAAAAAGGTAAAGGTAAAGGCCCTCCCGTTGATCGTCGATTTGCTCGAGCGGGCCCAGTAACGTCTCCATTGGAGACTTTGTTGTTACTGTGTCTGGCATATCGAATACTCTCGGTAGCTTGCCGGGCTCTCCGAATCTTTACAGTATGAAAATTCTTTACAATATGAAACTGTTCAGTGTCACGTGTGCACAGAGTTAGAATTAAATCATGAAAGCAGCAAAGTAAAGCAAAAATGGGCTTCAATTCTTGGGGTTGGTGGTGATGGAGAAAGAACAGTGTGCTACTAGACAAGGCAGACGAGAAAGATCCCTTTCCTGAGAAAACAATAAAAATGTTGCCAAGAGATGAAGTTAAACTATTTTTTGGTTTTTTTTTTCTGCCAATAACAGGTCTCTGATTCGATATGCCAGACACAGTAACAACAAAGTCTCCAATGGAGACGTTACTGGGCCCGCTCGAGCAATATATTACATAATATAATTTTATGTATATTATATATATACCACTCCGCCTCTCTCGGAGAGCCCAGCAAACTACTGAGAGTATTCTGCCCGCACAGCAAAGCCTGGCAAGCTACCCGTGATGTATTTGATATGCCAAAAACAGTAACAAGAAGTCTCACAGTGGAGACGTTACTGGTACCCGCTCAAGAAAATCGATGAACAACGGGAGGACAGTGCTTATATATATACCAAGTGATCACATCTTTCTGATCTTATTTTAGTCTCCCACATAGATAAGTAAACCTGCTTACAAAATTTACATTTTATTCCCAGCCAGTGGTCTACCATGCCTAGCTACATGGGTGCACTGTGGTTAAAGTGGAGTTGGCATGAGAAGGAAGAGCAGGGAAGTGCATTTCACCAAGACACAGGTACTAGGCTGGGATTGTATGGGAGACGTTTATAGGGGAGGGAGCGAGTGAGACAGGAAGACCTTCAGAACGGGGTGTGGGTGGAAGACCAGACTGGGGCAGTCCAGGTGGGCAGGTCCCCTGGGACACACTGGGAGCACTGGGTAGGAAGAGGACAAAGATCATGTGAAACCCAGGGTTCATTCTGCTCCCCACAGCCCTTCCAGATCTCACAGCCACCCACACAGGCAAGATTTCGACAAGCGATTGTAAGACACAAGTGTTCTGGATTTATTAATTGGCTACTGATTCATTGTTTGTTGCTATCCAAGCATGATGATTTATTGTCCTGAAGTGGCTTTTGCTCTGGGTAGGAGGCTAATTAGAGTTGGTAATATGCTTCACACTCACAGATGTGTGCCTGCGTTTTGGAAACACCCTGACTTTGGAGATGGATAACGCAGGCTGTTGGAGCCACGTCCTTGAGGAACTTACTTCACCTCTCCTTCTCAGTTCCCAAGTTGTCGTTGTTGCCCTATTAAAGCACTCCAAAGGCTAACATAATTTATGCAAACATTCTAGGTAAGTACCATGGAAATGACCGGCAGGAAGGTCTGAGCTGGTGGCAGTGTTCAGGCATTGTCAGTGGAAATTAGGAAAACAGGAGCTTTTCTTCAATCAATGCAACTCTCTTTTAGAACAGAAATAATTCAGAGCCTGGAGCATGGCACTCCTGCTTGAAATCCCGTGTTGCAAACCCTGCAAAGCCTTTTAGCCTAAGAAGCAAGGTAGCATAGTCTCAAAGCTAGTTTGGGATTTTACTCTTTGCTTTTAGGTTGTGATCCAAAGTTCTGATATGGGCTGTCATTTTGCATTTTGGGTTCCAGGTCCCTCTTTCTTGCACAGTTGCAGCTGTGTTGGGCAATATCTTCTTTTCTTTATGATCAGAATGGGATTAAAAACAGGTATTGAGGATTTACTGTAACCCAGCCTTCCTAGCAAAGACTTCAGCTCCCTTTACCACCTTTAGTAATCAGACATCTTAATAGAAATCAAAACATTTTGTAATCGCTATTGTATTTTGCTTGAAAGTTTAACATAACTCCTTAAGAAAGGGTGTGATGGACAGTAAATACATATGAAGCCATCCTAGGGAACTGCTAAACTAGAGGGAAAAAGTATTTAGTTTGAATTTCTTTTATGAACACTGGGTATTTTCCACCCTGGGTGCTTGACAAGCTTAGACTATTGGTGTGCTGATAAGGAAGAAGACAAAAGGTCAGACAATTGAAAAGCCAATCTGGGTGCTGGGCAGGGTGGTTAATACACCATATTTGCCAGGGAAACAGACAAATCTTCCCTTTGTTCATTTAATTCCTTCATACTTTGATCACTATAATGCGATAAATAATCTAACTTGGCAGATTTTGCAGAGAGAAAGGTCACCGTTCAGGACCATCGTTAAGCTAATCATCTTCAAATTTAGGAAGATTTTCCCCACCTATTTGCTGAATAAATGACTCAGTGACTTTAAACGATTTGCTTTAACTCCCTAAGCCTCGGTTTTCTTACAAAATGAGGCAAGGAAGATGGAATTGGATGATTATACGGATTGTGTGAGGAAATGCATTAAAGCAATTCCCACTGAGCCTCGTCCAGGTCCAGAGATCATGGTTTTGAGCTTTATTATAATAAAGGTGCTATTTGTGGGCTCTGCATTATACCAGTTTGGTAAAAATATATTCCTCTATGGAAATATCCAATGACCCTCTTAAGTTACTGAATCCTAAACAGGCTAAAGTTTTCCATGAATATTCTTCAATAGAAGAACTTATAGTATGGGACTGGGAGAGAGTTTAAAGGGTTGGATATTTTCATATTTCTCATACAGGAGCCCTGGATTTGATACCCAGAACCTCATAGTCCCTAAACACCACCTACAGCAGCCTCCAAACACTGAGTAGACTCCAAGCACTGCTAAGTATGCCTCAAACAAAACAAAACAAAACAGAAAAGAACCAGTCAAATAAAAACCAACTCAGGGCCCATGACTTTGAGAAGCAGCATTGTCTAATACTTAAGTACCCATGACTTTGAGAAGTAGTATTGTCTAGTGCTTAGGTACCAGTATCTCTTATGGGGCTGGCACTGACCAAAAGTCCCACGATAGACTGTGTGGACCCCAAACCCAATTCCACAAGCGGGTAGATGGAAATCACTTCTCCATGCATCACACATTTGCATTTCACTCACCATCATAAAAACAAAACCCACGTTTCCAGTTACAGTTTTTGTTCACCCTGAAAGTAGGTTCCATACATAGTGCAGAACTTCTTCGGTTAAACACAAAGGAGCCACCCGTTCACTCCACTGAAGAATTGAAGAATAACATGGACAGCATTTGTCAAATACGGCATGACCAGGAGTTTGGGGACTTCTCCAGACCAATGTGTGTGTGTGTACGTGCGTGTGTGTATTGGGGGGTGGGTATGAATAACACCTACTGAAAGCAACCTGGCTGCTGGTAACAGAAAACCATCCCAACCCACCAAACCCATTCAACACTCATGAACCACTTTCAGCAAAAACTTGGTTCATTTGAGACCAAGCCAATAATCCAACAAAGCCAACGGAATGGCTCTGAGCTGGAGGCCATGCAGTCTTCACCATATTTGAAATAGATTTTTATGTCCGTCAAGCACTCCAACAATTACTGCTGCCATCACAGCACTGCCAATTCCAGTCCTGCTTCTCCTAACTTCCAAACACAATAAAATGTTAGAGTCTGAACAAGGATGTTTATTATTGTCTCCCCCTTTTCATGTGTTTGAAGATTTCCTGATTGTTTGAAATTACTCTTCACTTTCACCCCTTTTACTGCTGATGCTGTTGTTGTTGTTGCTGATGGGGCATCTCATAAACACACTCATACACACAATGGTTGTAGGGCTAGCACACTAGCGACAGCATGCTAGCTGCATGGATTGCTCTGCAGGGGGCTCCCTCCTGAGTACAACACTCACCTGTCCTTAGCTGTAGTGTTCGTGGCATGGCACGGGCAAGCAAGGTACTTGACCAGCCCTAGCTGTGGTTCTCTGGATGTCACACACATATACTGTGGCAGTGATAAGGGTCCGAGACTGAGAGCCAATAGAACCAGCCTCTGCACACGTAGGCAGGCAGAACTGGGAACTGAATTCTCAGTCTCACGCATGCAAGGCAGACACTGGCTACTGAGCCATCTCCAGACACCCTACCCCCACCAACAGTTGTGAGGTCTTTAATGACCACAAAGCTTAGAACATGACTAGTCCAGGGACCAGAAAGGCAGTGCAGTAGGCAAAGCATTTGTCTTGCAAATGGCTGACCCGGGTTCCATCCCCGTTCCATCCACATAGAGTTCCAAAGACCCCTAAGCACAGATCTAGGTGTCAGCCATGAGCACCACCAGGCACAGCCTTCGAATAATTTTTTTTTTATATACTGCAGCAGAGTAGGAATCACAGGACATGCATTTGGATTCTGGTTCTGTCACTAAACAGGTCATTGCTCTTGTTCACTCTTAGTTTCTAGTGATAAAAATCTATACCCATGAGAGAAAAATCTATAAAATCACTCTGCTCCTTCTTTTACCAACCTTGCAAGATATCTGACAGCTAGGAAAACAGTGACTGTCTACAAATACATTGTACAATGCCTAACACAGTCAATTCTCATTAACTATCACTTGTACCCCAGACAGCGTCACACTGAGAATAGTGACTGTGTTGATCATAAACCCCAAACTAGGAGAAGATTCTGGAACTCCTGGCGAGCAGGAGCTTCTTACAAAAATGACCTTGACTGTGGCCTTCCTGAGCAGGAAGCAGGAAGAAGGGAGCTGGCGGTCAGCATGTTAGGGCCTGAGGGGAGCTTGGCAAATGGTGGTACCTACGGTAGTCTGTGTTGCCAGAAACTCCGTCACATTTCTCAGATGCAGACACATTTCACAGAAGTACATGAGAGGTGAAAACAAGAACAGACATAAACTGCAAGAGAAATGGGGAAGGCTCAGGTGAGTTCTGGAAAATACAGAGAATAAAGCAAAGGAGGAGCAGGGCAGGAGGAGATTGGAAGAAAGGGAGGGCACTTGCTTTGCATGTGGGAAGTCCAGGTTCCATCCTCAGCACCCCACCTTATCCCCAAAACCCTGCCAGGAGTGATCCCTGAGCACAGAGCCAGGAGTAAGCCCTGAGCCCAGTCAGGTGTGCCCCCATCCCCACCAACTAAACAAAATAACCCTGATGAGGAGAGATGTGAAAAAAAAGAAGAAGTGCTAAGGAGGCTGAGTCAAGAATGGCCCTCCTGAAGGCATCGCCACCTTCTCAGATAAAGGACAGTGGACACTCGTGGTGTAAAGGAGGAAGCGTAGTCCAGAAAGGAAGGGGAATCAGCAGGATGAAAAAAGGTAAAGGCCCTCCCGTTGATCGTCGATTTGCTCAAGCGGGCCCAGTAACGTCTCCATTGGAGACTTTGTTGTTACTGTGTCTGGCATATCGAATACTCTCGGTAGCTTGCCGGGCTCTCCGAGAGGGGCGGAGGAATCGAACTCGGGTCGGCCATGTTGGCCGCTTGTAAGGCGAACGCCCTGCCCACTGTGCTATCGCTCCAGCCCCAGCAGGATAAAATGCAAAAATAAATAAATAAATAAATAAAAGTGCAACAACCATGCACGTTGAAATGAAGATCTGTGGTGCCTGTCTGCTTTGGAGACAAAAACATTTAAAAGCCAGTGGTGGGCTAGGGAGATGGTGCAAAGGGCCGGAGTACATGATTTGCTTGTAGGAAGCCCAGATTCAGTCCCAGGCACATCGTGGACCTCTGAGCACCTCAGAGAGTCTCTCCTCAGCACAGAGTTGGGAGCAATTCCCAAAGACTGCTGGACATGCCCCCTGCAAAATAAATAAAAACAAAGTGAGAGTAGTGAAAACACAGTGGTGAAAATAAAATCATATGGAGTTCATGTCCAATTCAATCAACTTAATCAATGGCTGAATAAATAGCATTATTTGCCTTGCACGCAGCCAACATGGCCGACCCGAGTTCGATTCCTGCGCCCCTCTCGGAGAGCCCGGCAAGCTACCGAGAGTATCTCGCCCGCACGGCAGAGCCTGGCAAGCTCCCCGTGATGTATTGGATATGCCAAACACAGTAACAACAAAGTCTCCAATGGAGATGTTACTGGGCCCACTCGAGCAAAATCGATGAACAACGGGAGGGCCTTTACTTACTTTACTAATAAGGTAAAGGCCCTCCCATTGATCGTCGATTTGCTCGAGCGGGCCCAGTAACGTCTCCATTGGAGACTTTGTTGTTACTGTGTCTGGCATATCGAATACTCTCGGTAGACTTTACTAATAATACATTAAAAAAAGTATTTCAAGTCGAACTCATATTTGATACCTTTGATCTTTGCCGAATCTGATCACATAAAGAGCAAGTTTTATTGTTTTCAGGGACAGCAATTCACACAGGAATATTTTTAGATGTTTCCCTGAAACATTTGGGTCTCTTGTGTCTTCAAGGGCTTACTAATAATAAAATCATAGCATGTCTGTGTCAGAAAATAAAATAAAATCATATAAACAGGGGCTGAGGAGATCACTTAGGGGTAGAGCCTATGCCTCACATGCACAGCAGATTTTGATGGTACCATATGGCTCCCAAAGCACTACCTGCAGTGGCCATGGTGGTCCCAAACACCTCTCTTCCCCAAGCATTGCACCCTTTGGCTGATTGTCATTAGGCGTGGCCCTAACCCCCTGAGCATTGCTTTGCCCCCCCATAATAATAACAACATAATAACAATAGCAATGATAAAATAACCAGGGACTGAATAAGTACCTATGATTCTAAGGGCTCCTGGTACATGGATAAATCATGAATCACAGCAGCCCTCTAAGGGGGGCACTGCTGTAAGGAGGAAGCAGGACAGAGGAACCCAGCCAAGGTCCTGCAGCTAAGGTGGAGGAAACGTTTTGCCAACACAGGCACTCAAATGTGCAGTTCTGTGAATTCAATTGTCTTGTGCCTACACAGAGCCTTAGAGTTGAGGAAGCATTTCTCTGCATGGTCCCATGGTTTCTTGTGTCACCAGGAAAAAGATCCCGACAGCAAGTGGCATTGCTTTTCGACAGAGAGGAGCACCAGCTGCTGGCCAGGACTCTATGCAGAACCCATGTCTCACAGTTAGAAGAAAATCCCTTTATTTCTTTAAACTCTAAGTCCTTTGCACAGTACGGCAGTTGATTCAACTAAAAAAGCAAGATTAGAGTGCTCAGACTCCTCATGTTAATGTTCTTAAAAATTCAAACAAATAATTTCTGCCAGCCAGTGGGCACCAATGTTAGTTCTCCAGAGAGCAGCAAGATGAATTTATAAAGCACATGCATGTGGGTGTGTATATATATATATATATGTGTGTGTGTATGTATGAATGTTTGTGTGCACAAGAGTGATGGGGTTGTTCCTGGCCCCCCCACAAAAACAGTTTCCAAAGAATAATCTATGAGAAGCATCAGAAGTAAACATGCATACTGTCTGCGAAGGCACTTTACAAAGAGACTTTGATGCAGCTCAGTGAGAGGTAGTTGTTGGTTTTGCTTGTGTTTTGTGTGCATGCGTGTTTGGGGCGGGGGGGTTGTGGGCAGGATCGCTGATGTTAGAAAGCCGAAAATCAATAGGGAGAGACTTGTGGGAGTTTACAAAATGAAAGTACAGTGAAAAGAAAGACAAACATCCCTGGGAGTCAGGGACTGTTGAAGAGGGTACAGGAAAGACTTGGCAGGAGGCTCACAGACTCTGGACAAGAGCCTGGGAAGAGGGGCTCCCAAGCAGTGCTCAGCAGGCCAGCAAATCCTTCCTTGTAAAACACAGTCATCTGGGCTAGGGTGCGACCCTCAGTCTAGGTTTGTCTGTCCCTGGGACCATATACCCAGTGGTGTTGGGTGGCTGTGAGGAGTTGGGGATTGAACTCAGGACCTTGTGCATGTAAACTATGTGCCCTGACCCCAAGCCACTCTCCTGACCCCACATTTAGTCTTGTTTTATCTGAAAAATGAAAACAAAAACTCTTATACATGTTGAGAGCCCTGTGTTTCTGTGATGGTAAGAGTTGTATAGACTCCAGAAGACTCCAGAATACAAATGCGTGGATTTTAAATAAGTAAGAGCCCCCTTAAATGCCTGTGAAAATATCAACCCACAGTGCCATTGGGCTGAGTAGCATCTTGTGGGTCTTTTCATTGTCCTGGCAGCCCCTGTTATAACCTCTCTTGGGACCTCAGCCCTGACGAGCCTCTCTGGGTTGCTGAGGGGGTTCGGGATTCCCAGGTGTAGAGCAGAGCCTGTTCATACACCCCAAGGGGATAGCAGAATGGAGGTGAGTCACCTACAGCTCTGGCCGCAGCTTATCAGGAAGAAGGAAGTGACAGTTTTCTCCACCTCCCTCTAAGGCAGAAATTACAGTAGGAGATAGTAGGGGGGTGCCTATGAGTACCCGTAGATAGTAGATAGTACCCGTAGATAGTAGAGGGATACCCAGGCCTGGGCCGGCCCACCTGCCTGCTGTTCGGAGCCCAGCTGCCCCTTCCCCCGACAGGCTCAGGGCCCTGTCTGCTGCCTTCTGGGCTGGCAGGGAAAGCTCCTCAGACTGGTCGAAGGGGCTGATGTCTGGAGAGCTGGTCAGATAGCACTGTAGCAATAGTTGTCTCTGGTTGGCTTTGCTGTTGGTTTGGTTTTGTTTACTTGGAAGCAGGGGGCACATCTGGCGGTACTTGGAGTCATCTCAAAGCTCTGTGCTCTGGGGTGGCTCCCCATGGTGCTTCTGGTCCGGGCTGGCACCGGATAGGATAGAACTCTGACTCCCACATGCAAAGCTATGCTCAGTCCACTGACTCTCCCGGCCCTTCATTCGTTTCTTGAGACATGCTGCTACTACTATTATTACTTTATGGACTGGAGCTATAGCACAGCAGTAGGGTGTTTGCCTTGCACGCAGCCAATAATGCCGATCCGAGTTCGACTCCTCCGCCCCTCTCGGAGAGCCCGGCAAGCTACCGAGAGTATCTCGCCCACATGGCAGAGTCTGGCAAGCTATCCGTGATGTATTCGATATGCCAAACACAATAACAACAGTCTCCAATGGAGACGTTACTGGGCCCGCTCGAGCAAATTGATGAACAATGGGAGGACAGTGACTCAGTGACAGTGACCCGGTGTGCTGTCCAACTAAAACTAAAACTTGTAATGGTTTGGTTGGACTGGAGACATAGCACAGCAGGTAAGGTATTTGCCTTGCACGCAGCCAACCTGGGTTCGATTCCTCCACCCCTCTCGGAGAGCCCAGCAAGCTACTGAGAGTATCTCATCCACATGGCAAAGCCTGGCAAGATTCCCATGATGTGTTCAGTATGACAAAAACAGTAACAACAAGTCTCACAACGGAGACGTTACTGGTGTCTGCTCGAGCAAATCGATGAACAATGGGAGGACAGTGCTACAGTGCTATTGTTTGGTTCGGTTTGGTTTTCTTTGGGAGGGGAGAGAGGGCTGGGAACACTTGGAAGTGCTCAGGGACTACTCCTGGCTCTGTGCTCAGGGCTCCTGGCAGGGACCAGTGAAGGGGGGCTGGAGAATGAACCTAGGACTGCTGTCTTCAAGACATTCACCCTAGCTGCCGTCCTATCTTTCCAGTCCTGGTGTGCTTTTGGTTTTAGTGGTTGGGGGAAGGACCCCTCCCAAGCAGTGTCGAGGAAGCCCACTTGATCCCCCTGGCAGTTCTCAGCCAACCAGAATCAAGTTCTGCTGCCCAACAGGCTATTGTTAACCTAGTCACGGCCTCACTTCAGTTCCCTGTATCATCAAGTAGCCTCTAACAGTTAATGTGATTTTTAAAAGCCTTTTCAGTTCTGGCAATTGCTGAGAGTACAAATATTGCAACGTCTCAACGATTTCAGGTAGTAAATCAATAGTGGATCTCTCTGGTTGGAGTGGCCACTTGAGTTCCTTGCCCCCTCCCAAACCATCCTTTGCCCAGGCTGAGGCAAAGCTTTCTCCAAACGCCCCCCACCAGCCCATAGCCTCCCCCCACGACCCCCTCATCACTGGCTATGGCATTTCCTTCCTCCTTAGATCCGCTCTCTTCTTCTCTGCTTCCTTCTCCTTTCAACCAGTCCCCCCACCCACCCCACGTTGCTTCCCACTTCGTTAAGAGGTCTAGAAATGTTAGTGCCATGGAGAGGACAATATCTCTATTCTCACAGTCTCAGAGGCAGGATGTGGGGAGGGTGTTACGTGTCAGCTCTGTCAGTTTCACTTCCTGCTTCATAATCAATCCAACATGGGCCTCCCAGGTCCCGGCTACCCCCTGTCACCCCAAGGAGATCTGGCTTCTAATCTGACCCTGGTTGCTCTGCCTCGTACTGCCCAGGGACCCAGTGAACAATACCTGGCAATATCCGTCTCCTGCCTCCGCCTCCTGGGCCCTCTTGCGTCTTCAGGGTTATAAAAATGAAGGAAATGTGTTACGACTGATTCACGTGGCTGGGGAGTTGCTGGCTGAATGATTTCATAGTCTGGCTATTAGCTGTGAAGAAATATGATGCCATCCTCACGTATCTGGTTTTCGGGTTGGGGGGGGGGGTCCAGGGAGGCTGCAGGGAAAACGTCAGGGGAGGCTGGGAGAAACAGAAAAAGGCTGTATTCTGGGGTCCTGGTCTGCTGATTGCAAAGAGTGATTAGAGGGAGCACGGATGGTGTTTGATGGTCTGGGTTGTTTCCCTTGTAATTTGCATGTGGTAGAAAGTGGGTCCAGGGAAGGCCTTGTGAGTCCGGGCACAAGGGGTGCCCCAGAGCCCGTTGACTGGTTGATTTTTCCCTGATGGAGATTCTGATGATGCTTTGGGCAACCAAGAAACCATTGCTCTTGGCCTCCAATTTAGGAGTCATTAGGATGTGATTGGGTGATCTTCGGGCAAAATACTGTCCTGATTAAGTGGGAAGGCTTGGGATTTCAGCCGATGAAATGTCCAGATCTGTGATGTGGTGAAAATGAAGCCTGCCTCTTTGTTACTCATTTCCTTAATCAGCAACGGAGATGCTGACGGCATGTAAATGAAAGCATCACTAAGTTGTTCGAAGCCTGCCACGTGTTAGTGGTCCCAGATAAAGAAAAAGCCATAGGAAACTGCACAGAGTGTGCCTCTGAGAGAGCCAGGGCCCAGCAAGTATTTACTGAACACTACTATGAATTATACACCCCTGTGGTACTCTGGAAGACAGATGGGCATCCGCTCTAGATTCTTGCCCAGGTGCTTCCATTCTCATTGGACAGGAAAAGCAACTTGGTATCAAGCTATTTCAATAAATGTGCGCTCATGTGATGAGAACTTAGGGATTCAGGAAAGGGTGTATTTGTAAATATTAAAGAATCTCATGAACTAGGGAAAGTTCTAAAGAATCGTGATATTGCATGAACTTATTGAGAAACAACTGCAAATTCAAATAAAGAACTTATGTTGGGTCAGTGAATAAAACAAAGGACAGAGTGGTTTTTTAAAAAAAAAACTTTTTTAATGTAGTTGAAAATTGTGCTTTCTGTCATTCTCTACATCAACGCTGGGAGCGGGAAGGGCTTTCTCTGTCTCTGTCTTTCTGTCTCTGTCTCTCTGTCTCTGTCTCTCTCTGTCTCTATGTCTCTGTCTCTGTCTCTGTCTCTCTCTCCACCCTCCTCCACACAGTTGGGCTCAGTGGTTACTCTTACTCCTGGCTCTACGTTCAAGGATCATTCCTGGTAGTACTCAGAGGATCATACCTGGGTTGGGTATATGCCAGGCAAGCATGCTACCCATTGTATTATCTCTCCAGCCCCTGAAGTTTCTCTTTTTATCTCTTTTCTTTTGCAGAGGAAATCTTTTATGTTTGCACTTGTAATAAAGAAGTCTCCTACCTTTCAGAGGTGAACTTTGGTTACCTCATGTTCATTTATTATTATGACTTTTAAAAACACATGATTTAGGCACGCTGATTAACAATAGCTTTCCTGTTAGTGCTTCAGGAATAATGTGCTTGTCTTTAAAGTCCACTGTGTGGCTTGGAATGAGTGTGGGTGCTGGGTAGGGTGACCTGTCTCCACTGTGTCTTTTTGTGATTTAAATTGTAGCTTTACCAGAATGTAATTTGCACACTATCCACATTCACACTGTGTCAGTCAGTGGCTTTTAATATGGTCATGGAGATGGGCAACTGTCCCCACACTTAATTATAGAACATCTTATCCTACCAAAAGAGAAATCCCAGGCTGTAAATCTCATTTACAGTCTGTCCCCACTTGTCCCATGCTCTTCACCCTAGCCCTGCATGACCTCCAGGATCACTTTATTAATAAGCTCCATGACCCTTTCTTGCTGTGTGTGCAAAGCAGGTGCCCCTGCCTGCCAAACTATCTTCTCAGCCCAAGTTTCTACTTCTTGATCACAGCCACTGATTCTTTGACCTTCTCATCAATGATTTTAGCTATGAGTTCATTGATGCATATTATCCTTTTCTAAAACCAAGAGGATATCCAGTTCTGAGCACAGTCTAGAGAGCTGCCCGTGAGCTACCGAGGAGAAGCATCCTCAGCACCTTCGCCAAAGGCTGTCACTTGTCAAAGACCAGTTGCTTTGTTGCCCCCTGGTCCTCATTCATGTTTGCTTCTGCTTCCGGGTCAACCAGTTCTGAGGCCTGGAACATTCTTGTCCCTTCAGCCAGCCATGGCATCTCAGTATCCAGGCCAGAGAAGCATTGCTCCCACTGTGACAAGCTTTGTCTCATTGTGACAAAGCTGGGCTGAATTTTGCACAAAGGCAGGTAGAAGATGTCTCTGCTCTCTGTCACCAGCATCAGGGGTGGGCCACGTGTGCACTGACTCTTCCACGAGGTTATGACCTTGTGTGAAGAGCTCCATGGCCTTATAGATGCTCCCTCCCTATTGGGCGCTGATCCAAGTCTTGAGTGCTGGCCCAGGGAGCTCAGTCCGTGGTGATTCATGGGCTCCTATCTCAGGTGCAGTTATCTGATTCAGCTTGGAGCTGCTGGCCCCACTTGCTGGCCATTCCAGTCCAGACATGTCTGAGTTCCAGAGGGGCTGGGAATAGCTCCAGCCAAAGCCAAGTCCACTTCTACTTTCTCTTTTAAGCCCTCCTTTCCATTATTTAAGAAATTTGATCTGTGTGTGTGTGTGTGTGTGTGTGTGTGTGTGTGTGTGTGTGTGTAGTTTCTTTCTGAGACAGGGGAAATGTTATATTCTGTCAAATATCATTTGGGAGTTACAATTTAAATATTTTTCCATCCCCCAAATGTGCTCAATCAAATAAGATTAGGATGATGGATATAAGACAGCTTATTAAAACAAAAACATGCCAGCCTTATAGAGATGGAATGTGTTCCATTGTTAAACAAAAATGTGTGTGACTAACAGAATTTGAGACTTAAACAACTTAAATGAAAGGAAAAAAAATAACAGAAGCATCAAAGCACAACGACAAAGATATCAAAGTCAAACCAGAGATTAAGAGGTCATCGTTCTATTTTTTTCTTTTTACAGAACCATGATTTATTGATTTCTTACTATACCCAAGGCACCAGAGATATCAAGGAAAAAATGCAGCATGCTATATGAATTAATGATTGCAATCCATGAGAGCACATTTTATAATGAAGTATTGGGAAATATATTTATAGACTCCCACAGAAAGAGATTGAATCCCCCCAGGGGTGTCAGATATGGATTCATTCCAGATGAATCCTTTAGAGATTTAGCAGTTTTACAGAGTATATGGGAAGACACAGAGGAACCCAGGCCACTAATGTCTTAGAAATACGGGTGTGCGCTCCTGGGAGGAGGAGCCTCCTGAAAGTGGTCACCTTGATGCAGGACCTCAGATTCCACCCGGTTTGATTCATAGCCCTCCCAAGCATCCTTAGCAGTTTGCACCACACGGCATCCTCCTCTACAGCTTCCCCTCCACGTAGTCTCTGAGCAGGTATCGTCTGAGCAAGGAATGCCCTCCACCCTTCTGGGAGCACGTCAGTGCTAGAGACTCATGCTTTGTCCTACGCTCTCCGCACACCTCTAATTTGGGGGCTCAGTGTGCACTTCTGCCTGTCTTTATGGTCTATATATTCCGTTTCCTGTGGATCTCAGAATCCTCATGCAAACTATCCTGTTTGTCTAGATTTTGCTTATCTTCCCTTCAGTAGAAATGATCTGCTTGGAATAACCTTGGCTATCTTCTATCTAATGAAGGGTTTCTCCTCACTGATACAATGAAAAATAAGTGCACAGGGGCATGAAGTGAGCATTCTGGTCATTGTAGAATGTTCTTAATCTCCCATCAAATCATGGCCCCATCATGGGTCACATAACTGAAGGTGGAGATCGCAAACATTTTGTTTTAAAATAAATTCATAGTTTATTATCAGCAAATGTTTGACTGGTATACACCTATTTCCTATAGCCTGGGGAATGGGGTGCTAAAAATTTCTCTGGTGAGAAGGGGGGTGAGAGTAGGAAAAGTTTCAGAAGCCCAGGCTTGGGCTTGAAAATAGGATCCAGCTGCCACCACTTGACTCTTCATCAGAAGATTAATTCTATCTCCCCCCAGAATTTAAAAATCTTATTTTCCGAAAACCCTTTTGGGGCTTGGGGCTGCCTGTTGGAGCTTGCCCATTTGAATGGACAGTCATTAGCATCAGTGCCAGTTGTCCCTGAGCTTTTATTTCCTTTCAAGCCATTAGAGGGTGGGATGCTGATTTTTTAGACACCCCCCCCCCCCCAGAGTCCCAGTTCTGTCTTACCCTATTCTGAACTTGTCTGTGCTCTATTGAGTTCCGGACTTACTTAACAACTCTGTGAGTACGCCCATGCCTATGGCTCACTGGTCCCCAGACTCCCCACACTCCATTCAAAAGGACAATAAACCACAGCTCCTCTCTTTCTATTGCATCATGTGGTTCTGCATCATTGCCCGAGTCAGAACCTAGAGACCTTTCTCCATTATTCTTTTTTCAATACATCCAAGTGAATTTTTAGATGACGGAGAGCTATTGAAATTTCTTTTCACTCCCTTTTTTCTAGCCCAAACCCCAAAGAATCTGGCTTCTGCCCTCACTATTATTTCTTTCGACTCTAGTTCCATTGAGCATCCCCTTCCTTCTCTTTCCAAAGGCCAGATTCTACATCATGGACAATAATAGCCCTGCAGAGCACATCGGATTCTGCCATCCTGCCAGTGTCCATCCTGTGATGATTCGCCACTATCTATAACATAAGGGGCAAACTTTTAATGTGGAACATAAAATCTTTTTGTCTGTTGAAAAAAAAAGATTGTGCTTATGCCTCATTGTCAGAGTTCTCCCTCCTATCACCACAGAAAAATTCTATTCAGCTTTCAGAACTCTGTTTTATAGTTGCAGCCTTAGTGATACCTTGAAAAGCATCCTTGGCGTGCATGCATGCACACGTACACACATGTATACACATTTTCTATGACTCTCCCTTACACATAGCTCTAGGTGTTGCTGCCAGATTTTGCTTATCTTCCCTTCACTAGAAATTATCTGCTTAGAAATACTGTGGCTATCTTCTATGTAATGAAGGGTTTCTCCTCACTGATACAATGAAAAATAAGTGCACGGGGGCATGGAGTGAGCATTCTGGTCATTGTAGAATGTTCTAAATCCTCCTTGGCCTCAAATCCCCTCTTGAATGCCTTTATAACACTCTTCTGGATCTCCTGATTTATAATAACTAGAAATGTCTTCAGACATATATAAGTGTCTTCCCATGGGCTGGGGAGATTTCAAAATTGGTACGCATGAAAACCACTGATCTAGTTAAAATCTTTCCCATAAAGTTTTACTCGATCACTTGAGGAAGGAAGGGGGAGAGGGAGGGAAGAAGCAAGGAAGCAAGGAAGGAGGAAGAAAATAGATTTTTAAAAGTCTGCAAGGTGGGAGAGAAGATCTAATAAAATAGTTATTTCAAACAAGTAATTGTATTGAGTTAAGGATGAGTGTCATGTGCTCAAGACTAAACTCTGACTGTTGGTGGCATTGTTGGGGTCGATAGAAGAAGAGGAAGAAATAACGAAAGGGCACCTGTGTCTGAGACAGAACAGCAAGAAGGCAAGAGAAGCCAGGAAATGAGTTGTACGGGGTGTGGACATGCTGACTCTCTACCAGTCACATGGAACATGGTCCTGTGCCCTTGGTGGACCTTGTGGTCTGCCCCATATCTCATTCTGCAATGCCAGAGTCTGTGTGTGAGTAAGTGATACTGCTGGTCTTGGGTGGCTGTGAAGGATGCAGGAGATTCTCTCTGTCATGCAAGGGTGTAGAATGTTGTCCTTTACCTGCATTCATATATTTAATAAGAAAAGGCCCTCCCGTTGATCATCGATTTGCTCGAGCGGGCCCAGTAACATCTCCATTGGAGATTTTGTTGTTACTGTGTCTGGCATATCGAATACTCTCGGTAGCTTGCCGGGCTCTCCGACATATATTTAGAACATCTTTTTTTTTTATTTTTATTAGTGAAACACCATGAGGTACAGTTGTAGACTTACGAATTTTTGTGCTTGGGTTTCAATTATATAATAATCAAATACCCATCCCTCCACCAGTGCCCATTTTCCACCACCACAGGTCCCAGGATCCCTCCCACTCTCCATCCCCCCATCCGACCCTGTCTCTGTGGCAGGGCATTCCCTTTTGTTCTCTCTCTCTCTCTCCTTTTGGGTGTTGTGGTTTGCAAAAGAGGCATCGAGTGGCAATCATATTTGGTCTATAGTCTACTTTCAGCATGCTTCTCCCATCCTGGGAGGATCCTCCCTTACAGGCCCTATGGTATAGGTATTCAGGCCGCAGGCAGCCCAGGAGAAGCATTCATGTGTGTCCCTTCATGCACTGTGACCAGACTACAGGGTTTCACGGGTCTTACATAGCTCGTGGGCCTTCTGAGCTCTACTCCTGGTTTAAAGGATGGAGAAAAGTATCTGGTAGATGTAAGTGCTTCATGAGTCGTAACCCTATCGTCCCTTCTTCACGATTTATTCCTTCTCCTGGGCCCAGACGTGGGCTGGGGAGATTTGTACTCACAAATTAATAGTAATGTAGACCACATGTCTAAGTTGAGGATACATTTATGGAGCCGCAGAAACCAAAACTTTCCCTGACATCCATACAGCCAGTCACTCTGCCTTAGTGTTTGGGTCAGACGTCTGCGTTTCCCCACCATATAGTTTCACGTTTTCCTCATCTCCACAGAATGTCTCATTGGGAGGAGAGTCTCCAGTCCAGCTTGAAGTCTTTGGTCTCTCCCTGCGTGCCGGTTACACCTGGCTGCCCACAGAAGTCATTGACCAAGAAGAGAAGCCCCAAAGCACTGAGTTAGTTGGGCTGGAGCCCAGAAAGGATGATGTCTTTACTGCTATTGTCTAGATCCCAGTCTTGTTCTGCACGCTGGGGGTTGGGGGTTGGGGGCGCTTTAAGCACTGGAGCTTATGCTGGGAATAGAGGGGAAGGACTTCTTGCTCGGTGACCATATCAGGAGTATGGAGTGGAGGCAGGTGAGAAGTTAAGATGACCTAATTGCTGTGTGTGAAGTCAGATTAGGACATGATGTCAGGATTGGGGTTCCTTAGGGAGGAGAGCAACTCCCCTCAATGACAGGAAGCCTCGGTTCTATCAGAGAGCACTTGGCCTATCATAGGACTGGCAGGTGGATGATGCATTAAGGACCCAGTAGCAAGCAAGTAACTGGCCACTGCTTGTTTCTTCACACACAACTTTACCTTCTGTGTCCAATGTTGAGAGTGGCTGTCCCGCCAGACCACATGGACAGGGCATGTTTTAGGATCCAAGTCCTCACTCATTCTGCTGATCCAGCTCCTTCCCAAATGGTCATTCAGCATCTCTTACCGCAGATTCTTCATAAGTTAAAGGAGGTAGCTGGACTTTCTAGTGTGTGGGAATCCTGGATTTCTCTGGTTCCTACTAAAACAAATAGTGAAAAAGAGTTCCCTGACTGCAGTGGATTCCAGTGGTTTTCTGTGCTTTCTGGAGTTCTTCCCAGATTGACCCCTGGGACCAGCTTGAAATGGGGCAAGTAGGCACAGCTTTTCCCAGTCATTTACTTGTAAGTCTCCACCTGCTCTATATCTTTGGTGATGCTAGAACAATAAGCTCAAATGTACTCTTCTTTTACTGATATTCTCACTTCATAATGTGCCAGAATTTCTACACATCTTTTGTTGAATTCATTCTAGTTGAATCCAACCAACGTGTAGGAACCATATTTAAAAATCCAGTGGTGTGTGTATAAGTGTGTGTGTGTGTGTGTGTGTGTGTGTGTGTGTGTGTGTGTGTGTTCAGGGAAGAGAAGCAGGAACAGAGAAGGACAAAATACCCATTTTTATGAGAACCTATAAGATATGGGAATAAAGAGAATCAAAGAAATGTTGCTTCCTGTTCTTCAGGAATATCTATTCATCTTCCTTTCTACTCCCCATATTCTCCACACATGCCTGTTTCTTTTGTCTCAGGAAGTGTATTTTTTGCTTCTTGTTCCCTTCACAAAATAGGTGACCTGGGTGACTCTCCAGCTCCTTCCAAGCCTGTCACCACAGACCCTGCATTCTGCCATGCTCATGGTACACCATTTTTCTTTGAGTAGTGTAGCATAGAGAATACTCTTCTAATAGGTACATATTTTTCTTTTTACTTCTCCTAGTTACTCTCTAATGGAAGAACTATTTCTGTCCATTTCAGAATAATAAAATGCATGTCAGACATAGACGGGAACAAGCATCTTCCAAGATTCCAGAACGGTCCAGGGTAAAACCAGGGTTTTCAGACAGATGCAAACTCAGGAAGTTATTATCACCCCCAATCTACAATCATGCTTTAAAGTAGAAAATATTCAGAAAATGTAGTACTTTCATTACAAACACAGCCTTATGGATTTGTGTCACTCACCCATAGAGATTCCTGGGGATCTGAGGTATGAGACAGGTGCAGTCGTGAATACACAATTCACCAGTTATGTTTGGAAAAATGGGTATTTGAGAGCAATAAGAATCTTTGTAGCAGCGGTTACATGTATACCACAAATTTTTACTTAACAACTAAATCCCCAGATCCCCAATCTTGATCTCCTTCTGCTGTGCATCGGGCTCTTCCCCTGATGCTTATCGGGGGGGTTCAAAATGAAAATACAGAACAAAACCACTGCAAAACCAAGCACTTGCATCACTGCCCTGGGTATGTGAACCAGCAGTTAACTTGAGAAGCAATTGACAATTTAGCAGTTGACTGAACAAATAAACACATTTACCTCATGACCCTGCAACTGTGCCTCTCTGCAAGAGAAATGAAATCTTTCATTTACACGAATATTGTATCT
Source organism: Sorex fumeus (assembly GCF_029834395.1). Lineage (NCBI taxonomy): Eukaryota > Metazoa > Chordata > Mammalia > Eulipotyphla > Soricidae > Sorex > Sorex fumeus. Next base: position 11,928,496 of record NW_026606226.1, read on the forward strand.
GGATGTTCACAGCCCAATGATTCTTGGGGGCCCCCAAACTGGAAAATACCCCAGTGGTCATCAGCCTATAAATAATGGGCAATACATCCATCCAGGAAATGACACTGAGTCGCAAAAAAGAAATGAAGCCCCAATATACCCAGCAGTGGAGATTCTTATTTTTACCCCGCAGTCATCCTAAATGAAAGAAGCAGAGAGAATGGTTCTATCTTGCTTGATTTCATTTTCATGAAACCTATGGAAAAGTGAAAGTGAAACAGAAAGTATGCAAGCATTTGAGTCAGCAGAGCCAAATACTTAGAATGAGAAGGTAAAGGTAAAGGTAAAGGCCCTCCCGTTGATCGTCGATTTGCTCGAGCGGGCCCAGTAACGTCTCCATTGGAGACTTTGTTGTTACTGTGTCTGGCATATCAAATACTCTCGGTAGCTTGCCGGGCTCTCCGAGAGGGGCGGAGGAATCGAACTCGGGTCGGGCATGTTGGCCGCTTGTAAGGCAAACGCCCTACCGCTGTGCTATATTCTAAATTTGGGCTAGAGCAATGATAGTTTAAGTTTCCTAGAACAACTCCTTGCTCTCTTCAAATGAATATGTGGTTAGGTGTGCAAATAATCCTACAAATTGGTGTGCACACAGCCAACCCTGGTTTGATCTTTTGCACGCCTGAGCCTTGCCGGAAGTAAGTGATCATGAAGTAAAGAGCCAGGAAGAAGAAGAAGTGTAGTTTTATTTTTAATTGTGGAAAATACAAATGGCATGAAGTCTGCTGCTTGAGTCACCTGTAAATGTCTGGTTCTTGGTACACATCATTGCTAAGCAATACTTATTAAAAACCACACCATCGTCCACATGCACATGGCTTTCATCAGCCTAAGCTGCAAATGGAACTTGTGGACAAGAATCCCAAACCCCTTCCCACCTTCCCCTGACCACTGTCTTTCTCTTTTAGTCTCTGTAAACTTGAATTCGGTACCTGGATTAGTGGGACTGATGTCGGTGGGCCCCACGTGTGACTTATGTGAAGTGGGGAGGAGAAAGACAGTCACTTTCTCCCTACCCGCCTCTGCCACCCGGGACCCAGGGTTGCTGGGTTCTTGTCTCGCCTCGCAGAAAGGAATTTCAGGAGTAGACAAGCAGTGAAGTAAATAGATTTTATTTGGAGGATTTTTAGGTATGGAGGGAGGGAGAGGGAGTGAGAGAGTAAAGTTAGACACGAAAGCATGAAAGTACACATCTCAAGAGGGGAGACGCAGGCGACACACGTGCTCGGGAACCACATGTGCTGGGCCACATGGGCGCAAACAGCACATGGGCTCAGGCAGCATATGCGCGCGCTTCCTTTGTTCAAGGTGGCCTTTATAGGGTTCCTCCAACCTGCCCCCACGTGGGGCTTCTTCCCAGGTAAATGTCCCGTTGCTAAGGAGGTTGCCAGGGAGGGTGGGAGTGGTGATGGTCTTCTTTGAAATTCCTTTCCTGGCCTTTTGTTCCTAGGGGAGCTTCTTTGGGTCTGTTGCTGGAGCCAGGTGAGGGTCTTATCAAGTCTTAGTTCCTGTTTTGCTATTTTCTGCAGGGCTGGCTTTTGTCATTGCCTCGGAAGGGGGCCCTCCCTGTCTACCTGCCTATGTCTGTCCACAGGTGTCTGGTGCAAGGTAGTGCTTCCAAGTTCAGATAATGTTTTCAAGTTCAGCTCCATTGCCACGAATGTTGGAATTTCATTCCTGCTTAGGATGAGTTTTCATTCTATTTACACAGAGGAATTTTATACATCTCTTTGCCTATGCACAGACATTTCCACCCCTTGGCACTTGTGAATAATGCTGCTATTAACTGCTGGGGTACTTTGGTACTAGTTTTTAAACTTATAGCTTTAATTTTATGGGGAAAGGGAATCCTGGCTTGAATGATATGTTCAAAGGTGCCTGTAAACCAGTTTCTACCTGTGTAGCTGACTGCACAAATAAAGTGTAAAAGTCTCTCATTTAAATGAGGTGGGATTTGTGTCCATGGGCATCTGAAATCAAGGAAACGATGTTTGGATGTTGGATAAGACTTTTTCACCTCCTCAAACCCTTTTTCAGGGAACAGACCTATGATCACTTGAACGCTATTGGGAAGTGACTCAGTGGTATGAATGATACACAAGAATTAATTTTTCTCATTTCTCCTCCTGTGCCCACACACCAAGTCCTATATCTGGATCTTTGCCAAGTCTAGAGAGCAGAAGGGCCAGGGAGAGGGGAAGGAAATGAAACCAGCAGTCTCTGCCCAGTGCACACATCCTGCTGATGGGTTTTTCCAGGGACTGGCTTCCAGCAGTGTCAGCAGACAGTCTGATTCTCAGCTCTTCTCCCAGGCACACCTTGTTTATCTTAGCTTTGCTCCTCCAGCTTTACAGAGTCCATCACAGCTTTGCCCTTTCGAACACTGTCCTGTACAGCTTGGGAGGTTGGGAAGCTGGTGTCAGTCCCCTGCACACTCCATCTTGTCTATGCCTAAATGGGGTGTGGTGGATGTGTGGTCACTCCTAAACCATACGCTCCCCTAATGGTGTGTAGTCATGTGTCCAGTGGATTATAAGTGGCTATACCCACATGTTAGAGCCCAGGGGTATTCTCTCCCTCTTTCCCACTCTCTCTCTCTCTCTCTCTCTCTCTCTCTCTCTCTCTCTCTCTCTCTCTCTCTCTCTCTCTCCCTCCTGTGCTTCACATGCATACAAACAAAATTAGGAGTTGATGAAAAGGGCAAGTGATTCCTTCGGTCCTGAGTCCCTCACCTTATCTTCCCACCCTCTCCACCAAACTCTCTTACACTGTTCTCCTTCTCCTCTTCCACCCACATTTTGAGTTTATCCCTGGCTCTAAAGTCAGGGATCACTCTGGCAGGGCTCTGAACATACGTGATGTCAGGCATTGAACCAGGGTTGGCTGTCTGCAAGGCAAGTGCCCTCCTCGCTGTAGTAGGGCTTTGGGCCCCTGTTTGTCCATTTCTAAAATGGAAGTATCTGATTAGAATTTTCGTGGCTCCTTTTCAACAGCAAGGTGTGGCAATACTGACACTTCTCATGCAGCAGACTTCTGCAGGGAGAACGAGGCCTCACCTGCTGGGAGGAGCATAGATAACCTATGAGTGTTAAAGGATTGAACTGGAAATTTGAACCACAAATAAGGACAGCAGAGAGATTTAAAGATAACCCTAAAGAAAATTTCTTATAGAGCTGAAAATGTTTCTGAAGATGGAAGATGTATCCGATCAATTCTACTTTATACAGCAGATTAACCAATACTACACAGAGAGCGGGTAGAGTAAAATACTGTACAGAAATTACGTTTATGAAATTAATTTTGTACAAAGACCTAGAGGTGTGAATAGGAGATAGAAGAAAGAGAATGAGAATTGCTAATGCTATTGGGTAGCTGATTAAAGCCCAAGAAAGAGAGGAAGAAAAGCATGGTTTCGTGACATAAAGATAAACATCTGGGAAAAGTTGGAAAAGAAAGCTTCAGTATTATGGACCCTAGTAAACCCTCAGCATTAGAAAATAATAAGTAAGTAAGTAAAGTAAAGGTCCTCCCGTTGATCATCGATTTGCTCGAGCGGGCCCAGTAACGTCTCCATTGGAGACTTTGTTGTTACTGTGTCTGGCATATCGAATACGTCACGGGGAGCTTGCCAGGCTCTGCCGTGGGGGCGAGATACTCTCAGTAGCTTGCCGGGCTCTCCCAGAGGGGCGGAGGAATCGAACTCAGGTCGGCCATGTTGGCTGCATGCAAGGCAAACGCCCTACAGCTGTGCTATCGCTCCAGCCCAGAAAATAATAATAAATACAATAAAGCTGCAGAGTACAAATAAAGATAATAAAGATAATAGAGATATTAAATTTCCTCATATAAAAGCAGTAACACTATGAACAAATGACCCGTGAAGCACGGATATACATGAAGCTGGATTTCCAAAAGAAATGATGGAGATGCTTAGAAAGGAAAGCAGAAATTGCATTGGCCCATGATCTCTTTCCCTCCCCACCAGGCTGGTCATTACCTTAATGGTCATGGGACCAACCACCGCCAAAGCCCACAGTCCTGTAGCTAGCTATGGCCACGGCTGTAGTTTTGCCAGGATTATGTGTAGAAATTAGAAAGTCCGATTGTGTTTTGGCATGAGAAACTACCAGGTCATGCTTTCAAAACAACAACACGCATTTATTTATTTAAAACAACAGCATGCATTTTTTTAATTTGTGGGGCCACACCTAGTGGTGCTCAGGGCTTATTTCTGTCTCTGTGCTCAGGGATCACTCCTGTCAGGACTCAGGAGACCATATAAGATATCAAACCCAGGTCAACCACCTGCAAGACAAGTGCCTTATCCACCATAATATCTCTTTCACTTCCCAAACCAACATGTTTTAATGACTTTTCCTACTCTCTCCTTTCTTCCCTTGCCTTCATTCTTTCTTGCCTTTCTTCTTGCTGACCTGTAGAGAGGAAGGTGAGAACTGATAAGCATGTTCTTCAGGAGACCCAAGTCCTCAGTGGATAGCATCTTGATTCTGCTGATGGTATCACAGGTGTAAGCAAGGGTTCAGACACACCAAACTATCAGATATGTTTGGAGTATTGTATCTTAATATATTTATAAAGCAGTGAAATGAAAGAATAACTTAGGATGACCACCAATCGCTCTCTTTCCCACCCTCCCCAAAATAATTGACAGAGCCATAGGAATAACTGGAGTTCCTGATAACATGTTATATCTTGTCGGGTTTGCCCTGCACACTGAGGGACTATGAGATGAGGGATAAAGACAGTATATTTTCAGTCATTCTTTGCCAATGGCATCTGCACAAATGTGCCAATGTTACAAAGCCTAAGGAGGAGGTCCTAGCTTTAGGGTAGGCGCAGGGGCCCAGTGAGAGCTGAGGAGACAAGACAGAGGAGCAATATGATGGCTTTTATTGTGCCATATCAGAACACAGATGCACTGTGCCCTGTGATTCCTCAGGAGGCAAGCCATGTGCAACCGGGTCTGGGGGAACTAGCTGGAACATTCTAGAATCTTGCTTTTGTGCTATACTTTTGGCAAAAATCCTATTGAAATATTACTTCAAGGCAAGAGAGGTTGCATGGAGGTTAAGGTATTTCCTCACATGTGACTGGCCTGGGTTGATTCCTGCCATTGCATATGGTTGCCCAAGTCCTGCCAGGAATGATTCTTGTGCATGAGTTCGGCCTGAGCATCACTGGGTATGTGGCCTGATCCCCAATCAGCCACCAACAATTTCAAGGAAAAATGCTTCATACTCTTTCTGGTTTTTAAATTGTGGAAATACATTTTTGATTTATAAAAATAGCACAGCGGGTAGGGCGTTCGCCTTACATGCGGCCAACATGGCCGACCCGAGTTCGATTCCTCCGCCCCTCTCGGAGAGCCTGGCAAGCTACCGAGAGTATTCGATATGCCAGACACAGTAACAACAAAGTCTCCAATGGAGACGTTACTGGGCCCGCTCGAGCAAATCGACGATCAACGGGAGGGCTTTTACCTTTACCTTAAGGATATTCCTATGAAAAAGAATGATCCGGAAAATGGATTATGGTCTCAATGCACACCAATCATAACTGGAGGCAAGAACATAGCTATAGACTCTGACCTTCAGGTAATGAGAGACAGAGGACTCAGGCCTCTCAGGATCACCTCAGATGCCAAAACCAGTAATAGAAGATTGTGACTCAACTAATGACCAGATTTGGAAGAAATGAACAGGGAGGGCTCAGGATGACTCCTGATATCTTGAAAAAAGCTGATGATCAAAGAAGAATAGTTGTAGGAAGGAAAGAAATCAGGAGTGTAGGGAAAAGAAAGACTAAGAATGGGACAAAAGCAAAGAAAGGATACTTAACTTCTGCCAATAATGTGACCTCCCTCACCACCAGTTATCTGTTACTCAAGAGTGAAAGGAGGAAAGAGAAATACCAACGTGGAATGGAGACCTTCATCACTGGTGGTCATACTTTGGGAGGAAGGTGGATTTCATCCTTCTGTGACCAGATGCAGTGTAATGTGCTAATATAACTGACTGAGTGAAAGGAAACCCATTTGCCTCCTGACAGATTCTCCACTGTATCACTAGACACTTTTGATATCTCTTCATTTATCTCTGTGGTGAAGGCTGGGGATGGTACCCAGGGCAAGGATGAGGACTACTATTAAGCCGTATCCTCAACCCAGTGGATATTTTATTTTTAAATTTATTTATTCTTTTAAATTTATTTTTTAATTGAATCACAGTGAGATACACAGTTACAAAGTTGTTCCAAATTGTATTTCAATCATATAATGTTCCAATGTCTACCCACTCACCAGTGTACATTTCCCATCACCAGTGTCCCCAGTTCCCCTCCCAACACTTACCCCACCCACACCACCACTTCTTTTTCTTCCTCTCCTCCTTCTCCTCCTCATCCTTCTTACTCTTCATCTCCTGCTCCTCTTCCTCCTCCTTCTCCTTCTCCTCCTTCTCCTTCTTCTTACTCTTCATATCTTCCTCCTCTTCTTCTTCCTCCTCCTCCTCTTCCTCTTCTTCCTCCTCTTCTCCCTCTCCTCTCTTTCCTTTAGGGCATTATGGTTTGCAATACAGATACTGAAAGGTTATCAGTTATATCCCCTTACCTACTTTCAACACCCAGTTCCTTTCCAAAGTGATTATTCCCAACTATTATTGTCATACTGGTCCCTTCTCTATCCAAAATGCTCTTTGTCCCCCCTCCCCCCCAAATCCCACTTATGGCAAGCTTCCAACAATTGACCAGTTCTCCTGGCCCGCTTTCCTTGGCCCTGGAAATTAGTCTCATACTATTCTTTTATTCCCCACAAATAAATCCAGCGGATACTTTTAAAAGAATCTCTGTTCTCTCCTTTCGATTGTTTGATTTATTCTTCATTCACCTTTCTATATTTGAGCCATTAAATTTAAAATGGATTTTATTCCTTCATTTGCGGGAAGGAAGTGTTGTTTCTTTTTAAAAATCCCAGTGATAACTTTACATTCTGATTGATATTTCACACAGAGGACCAGGCAAGCTACCCTAGAGGGTCAGAATACTCCACCAGGAAATTATCTAGTTGGGTAAGTATTTGCAGTGGCAGGGTATACTTTTAAATATAGTTATCATTGCCTTTATGTTAAATAATATTTTATCAGCGCTCAGCATTTCTATCTTCATGGAACTGGAAATTTTAAGAAACATTAGCTTCTGGAAGCAGGCACAACCAAACTCAGTGGATAAAGCAAACTCGCCCATCATCACTCAGGAATTCCATCTCTGTGATGGATGACATGCATATTGGCTAGGAAATTAACCAGATTTCCGGTGACAGCACAGTCATCTCCATCACCACTGGCCAGCACTTCCCACCCTTCCCCACTGACATTTTTATTCACAGGACCATCAGCATCCAAAAGAATGGCTGTTTTTAAGCCTGGTCACTGGAATGATCCTGAAGACAGGAAATATTGGGGAGCTGCACATCCATGCAGAACAGTTGGGAGACTTACACAACAACATTCAGTATCTTGCCATGTGAGACACTTTCCAAGACCTCAACATGGGTGTCATTGATGCCTGGGACATGACATTTGCCTTACAGTATCAACAATGTTCACTCATCTAACCAAGTGATTGTGTATCAGATATACAAACTACATTTGCTAAAGCATAGGTAAAGGTAAAGGTAAAGGCCCTCCCGTTGATCATCAATTTGCTCGAGCAGGCCCAGTAACGTCTCCATTGGAGACTTTGTTGTTACTGTGTCTGGCATATCGAATACTCTCGGTAGCTTGCCGGGCTCTCCGAGAGGGGCGGAGGAATCGAACTCGGGTCGGCCATGTTGGCCGCGTGTAAGGCAAACGCCCTACCCGCTGTGCTATTGCTCCAGCCCAGCTAAAGCATAACTCTCCAAAATACCTAGGGATCACTCTCCACAAGTTACTCTCCTTGTAGTATCAAAATGTGTTATTAATAGTCAAGGTTAAGAAAATTGAATGTGGGCCAGTGAGTTAATACAATAGATAAGGTGTTTGCCTTTCAGGTGGCTCACTGAGGTTCAATTCTTGAGAGCCCATGAGCATTGCCTGGCATGATCTCTGAACAAGAGCCAGGAGTAAGCCTTGAGCACTGCCAGTTATGGCCCAAAAAATAAAAGAAAGAAAATTTCTAAGAATCTCTGAATTAGGTGAGCAATTAAGAACAAAAGTCCCCAATGAGGTGCAAAGCCAGAGAGTCTCAGAAAGTGGATCTACACCAGGTCTGGAGTTTGCCCATGTGGCTAATAACTAGTAGTTTAGATTCTTTAACTAAGATACACACAGTTGGAGGTAAAGCTACAGATGATTATATCTCAAGCTCAAGAGACAGAATTAGAATGTGGGTTCTAGCAGTTATTAATTGTGTATCCCTTGGCAAATTTTTTCACACCTTCCCATTTTGTTTCCTGATGTGTCAATAGAAGTGACAGGGTTTCCTTCAAGGTTGACAATTTCTCCCTACAGTCTGAGAACAATTAGGTACCTGACTGAATCTTCCTCCTTTCCTCACTTATCACTTAATCACTTAACTTCCCGTTAGTCGTCGATTTGCTCGAGCGGGTGCCAGTAACGTCTCCATTTGTCCCTGTCGCGTGCTAGTGTAGCCCAATGGCATCTGTTCGCTCCGGGAACATGAAGGGCCTCAAACCGATCGTTCATGATCTTGACGAAGAAGTCTGACCATCTGGTAGGCGGGCGGCCACGCGGTCTCTTGACATCCCATGGAATCCAATCAGTAACAGCTCTAGTCCAACGGTCGTCTTTAAATCTCATTACGTGACCAGCCCATCTGACTTTCGACACCTTGGCAAATGAGACAGCATCCCTGATCCTTGATCGTCGATGGATGTCAGAACTCCGGATTCGTTCTCTCATTTGAGTGAAACGTGATATTCCAAGCATAGCTCTTTCTATTCTTCTTTGGGAGACCTGAATGGCATTCTCATCTTGTTTGCGTAGGGCCCAGGTCTCTGAGGCATATGTTAATGCAGGAAGAACAGTGGAATCAAAGAGATGTGCCCGGAGCCGGAGGTTCTTCGTCCTCTTAGCTATTTCTTCGACGTTCTTGAAGGCGTTCCAAGCCGCTCTCTTCCTCCTGCGCAGCTCGGGTGCCAGGTCATTTGTCATGTTGACCTCTCGACCTAGGTACACATAGCTGTTGCATTCAGAGATGGTCGTTCCATTGAGAGCAAATGGGGCGTCAGGAACAAGGCTGTTTCTCGTAAACATTGTCTTCGTAAGATTCAGCTGTAGTCCTGCCTTTCCACACTCACGGTCAAAGTCGGCCAGCATTTGTGCCGCTTGGCTGATGTTTGTCCTTTCCTCAAATCCTAAAAAATGTCAAATCCCCCATCCGGACTTTAACCAAAGGGGAGGCTGCTGGTGGTTATTTTCTTATCGTTACCATTGATCTTAGCTCGTAGCTAACAGGCCTGACCACCCACTTTGAGGTTCACACCTTGAATTTGTTGTTAGCTAACTGACAGCTCCCACTTTCTCCCCTAACCCCTCTGTTCTCTGAGCTTCTTACCTCAGCTGCCCCCCACCCCGCTCCTTACACTTCTCAAACCTCGAACTTCTCTCTCCTCAGTAAACAAAATACATCCCATGCCTTTATTTCCCACCTAGTCCCTGTGCTTCTTCCAACTTGTAAGATCCTTCCCAGGCTTGCTTTTTATTTCGTCCCAACCTAGGCTCTGTAGTTGATTACCCATGCATTTTCTCCCAAATCCTTAAATTCATCAAATACACGTTTCTCTGTTGAAGTCTAGTTTCCTCAAAGAAAGCATTATCTTAATTATTCATTTGTGTCTTAGACATTTTCATGCGCTGAAACTAAAAGAAACAACAGATTGTTCCAACCAGCCATCGTGCACTCCTGAAAGTTACATGTTAATTCATATTCTCGCTCCATACCTCATAACAAACAAATCTCAAGTTATTATAGATCCAGTTGTTTTCTTTTCTCATCTAGGACAACAAACTCAGGGGATACTGTTCTTATTTATTTGTTCTTTTTAAAAATATAGAAAGGTGGGGGCTGGAGCGATAGCACAGCGGGTAGGGCATTTGCCTTGCACGCAGTCAACATGGCCCACACAGGTTCGATTCCCAGCATCCCATATGGTCCCCCAAGCACCGCCAGGAGTGATTCCTGAGTGCATGAGCCAGGAGTAACCCCTGAGCATCGCCAAGTGTGACCCCCAAATAAAAAGCGAAAAATATATATAGAGAGAAATATATAGAAAGGCAACATCAGCTAAACATGAGATAAATGGGGCTGGAGTGATAGCACAGCGGGTAGGGCATTCGCCTTGCACATGGCCGACCCAGGTTGATTCCCAGCATCCCATATGGTCCCCTGAGCACAGCCAGGAGTGATTCCTGAGTTCAAAGCCAGGAGTAACCCCTGGGCATCGTCGGGTGTGACCCAAAAAGCAAAAAATAAACATGAGATAGATGATAGAAAAAATCTTACAAAAGAAATCTGAGTGTTTGAACCCATAGCACAGTGGATAGGCCAACCTTGCACATGGCCAACCCAACTGACCAGAGTTTTATTTCTCTGCCCCTCTCGGAGAGCCTGGCAAGCTACTGAGAGTATCTTGCCAGCATGGCAAAGCCTGGCAAGCTACCGGTGACATATTCGATATGCCTAATAAGTAACAACAAGTCTCACAATGAAGACGTTGCTGGGTCCGCTTGAGCAAATCGATGAACAACTGGAGGACAGTGCTACAGTGCTACTATTGTACTAGCCAAAATCAAACCTGTGTAAACTGCGGTTGGAAAACAAAACTGAAATATTGTAAACTGTGATCATGTAGAAGCATTGAAATTAATAACATTGGTGGGAATACAGGCAGAGACATTTCCTATTGTAAAAATCTTAAAAGAGCACAATTACATGGTGTAAACTTGATAGCCATTTTGCTGCTGTGTCGTGCATTTAAAAATCTGATGTACACAGGATCTTTAATGTATTTAAAAGTATTAGCAATAATTATCAGTTTAGTAGAGCAACTGGATACAACACCAATATATGCCATCTGTTGATTTTAAACTGTGAGCTAAAGGGACATTAAGAAAATAATAACATTAACAAGTGCATCAGAAGAGATAAAAGAACTGGGAGTACAATAAAACAATGGGGAGAGGAAATGAACAGAAATTCCCTCAAAGAAGAAATTCAAATGGCCAAAAGGCACATGAAAAAATCCTCTATAACACTAATCATCAGAGAGATGCAAATCAAAACAACAATGAGATATCATCTTACACAACAGAGACTGGCACACGTCCAAAAGAACAAGAGCAATCAGGGCTAACATGGATGCAGGGAGAAAGGAACTTTCCTTCACTGCTGGTGGAAATGCCAACTGGGCCAGCCATTTTGGATAACAATATGGACATTCCTCAAAAA